>NW_006441068.1:183613-210952 GCF_000325575.1 Pteropus alecto | reverse complement strand
GGAAGTATACAGGGTGCAGAGGCCATCATTCTCGTAATTTGCCCACGCTGATGTACAGTGAGATATCCATTGTCCCTTCTGGTCCTGGATTGTCAGTCCATTCAGATTTTCTTGGAAATATTCTATGTTCCTGTTTATAAGCTCTTGCATTTAAGATTTAAGTGATTGACTTAACAACATACTTATTCCTAAAACACTTAAATGTAAATAGGAGATAAGCATTTGTCCAAATAAGTAAATATATTCCTAATGATATAAGTTAAAGCATTCTGTCAGAGATTCTTAATTTGCAGTTAATGGAGATTCTAAGAGGTCCATGGATGGACTCCCTGAAAATTGAATGTGAAATACTGATGTTTTTCTGAGAAAAAGCTCCATAGCTTTCACTAGATTCGCAAAAGCCTCTGAAACCTACTGACTAGGGCATTGGAGAAACAGTGGTGAACGAGGCTAAAAGGGTCTCTGTCCTCAGGAATTTATAGTCTGGTGAGGTGAAAGACAAACAGGCAATTATAATACAGAGGATGTGTTCTATGATAGAAGAGGTATGGTGTTATGAGAACATAGGGCCCCCTAAACTAGACTGGTACTGGGTGTCAATAAAGGCTCCTTGAAGGAACTGACATTTAAATTGAGGCCTGCAGAGTGAGAGGAAAGTAGAATTTGGCTTGGTAAAGGAAGGTTTGGGTAAGGGGGTGGTTTTGGTAGAAAGAAGAGTGTTCCAGGCATCTACCTGTGCAAAGATCCAGAATCAAGAGATAACCTTGGCAGTTCATAAACTGGAAAGAATTTGTATGGTTAAAGATTTGAGTTAGATGGGAGATGATCAGAAGCCAGGTTATGTGTGTGATGCTGAGCATACAGAGGGAAACAAGACCAAGGAGTCCTGACCCTCAGGGAGTTCTATTTTATTAAAGAGAAGCAGTAAACAAGTAGGCAAACAAGTAAACAAGATAATTTTTTTATCATGATAAAATAAACAAGTTAATGTAGTAAAAGGTCGGTGGGGTATGTATTGGGTCGTGCCTTTAGACAGATCTACATACTGTGTGCCACATGGATTGGAAGGTTTCAAGAAAGGTGATGGCAGGCAAAATGGTGAGAATTAGATGTGAGAGACACTGAGGGAGTAGAATCAATAGGATTTGGTAGTTTATTGGGTGATAATAACAAGTAACCATAGATTCCATTTATTGAATACTTACTAAGCACCGGGCAGTGCTTTAAGGGCTTAATATATTTTTTCTCATGTATTCCTATAGCAACTCTGTGGGGAGGCATTTATCCCAATTTTGTAAATGAAGAAACTGAGGCACACAGAGTTTAAGTAACTAGCTCAAGGTCCCAAGTAGATTTAAGGTCCTATAAGGATTTAAACTCAAATCTATTTTACTCCATATCCCTGTAAGCAGAAGGGGCAAAGGAGAGGGGATAGATTTGGGGAAGATGGAGGAGTGGGATCTTTGGAATTTGTACCTTTATGTCATCTAAATGGACATGTCCAATGGGCAAATGGGTAAATGAGTATGAAGCTCAGATGAGATTTAGATCAAGGAATAAATTTGTGAGTTGTCAGCCATAGAAATGTTATTTGGAGTCACAGAATAGGTGAGACCATACTGGGAAGGTATATAGAATGATTAGAATAGAACTCTAAGGAGCATTAATATTCAAGGAATAGCAGAGAAGGAAACCTCAACAAGGTGTGGACAGAATTAAGAGGAAAATCAGGACAGTAGCTGGTTAAGCTTCTGGTTAAGCTCTTAAGCTTCTGCCTTACCTTTCTCTACTCCTCTCTCTTAGAGTACCCCCTGTATTCTCACTGAAGAACAGCAGTCCTCAACCTTTTTGGCACCAGGGACTGGTGCTCCTATGAGAATCTAATGCTTATGATCTGAGGTGGAGCTGAGGCGGTGATGCTAGCACTGGGGAATAGCTGCAGATAGACAAAGCTTTGCTCACTAGCCCACCGCTCACCTCCTGCTGTGTGGCCCAGTTCCAGAGGTTGGGGACCCCTGCTGTATAACACTCTCTGAATATATCCTTATAATGAAACCAGTTCTGGCAAAAGAAATATTGGTTATTCTCTGCCTGCAGGTCACTGGCATTACCAAGAGGGCTATGAGAAAGATATATTTCCAGTGCAAATGCACTCCAAGTATAGCTAGGTGCTCATCACCTTTTCTCCTTTTAGGATATATTGGTTGGGCTCCAGCCATGGAGAAACTCCATGGGCCTGTGTCTGCTCACTCGAAAATTCTGTCTTTGGAGAACCAGTGCCTGGCCACACTTCCTGACCTGAAGGCCATGGAGAAACCACATGGGCATGTGTCTGCCCACTCGGACATCCTCTCCTTGGAGAACCAGTGCCTCGCCACACTTCCCGACCTGAAGACCTTGGAGAAACCACATGGGCATGTGTCTACCCACCCAGACATTCTCTCTTTGGAGAACCGGTGCCTGGCCATGCTCCCTGACCTGAAGGCCATGGAGAAACCACATGGGCATGTGTCTGCCCACCCGAACATTCTCTCTTTGGAGAACCGGTGCCTGGCCACGCTCCACATTCTAAAGAGCACTGTGTCTGCCAGCCCTGTGCCCCAGGGTCCCCAGATATCTCCCCTGGTGCAAGCTGATCTGTGTAGCCTGAATACCAGCAACCATGTGTTCTCTGAGCCTCCAGTTTGGAGGGCAGAGTGCCTCTCTGATGGACTAGGCCTTCTGACCCACCCCAGGGCCCTGAAATCCATATCCGTCACAGAGAGAACTCAGGAAACAGCTTTGGTAATAGCTCCAGATGCTCGTTGACTCTGATCATGTCTGTTGGATGCTCTAGTCCCTAGCTTTCAGTGTCACAGTGTCTCTCTGTATTGCTCTGTGTCTGTGTACCTTTTCTCTTCAGAGCCTCTTCCTGAGGTGTCTTTTACCCCAGGGCTATCTTCTTCAGCATCATTACCCTTATTGCATATCTAGTTCAGAGATTCTGGACATTAGAGCAAAAACAGGCCTTGTCCTTAGAAAGCCTCTACTCAGGAGGAGAGCCAGCATTATATTGCAGTAGCAGAGTTAAATCAAGTGCTTTCGAGATCTTATCTCAGGCATGAGACACATCTGCTATACCCTTCCCACCTTCTTGTATGTGCACATGCAAACACATGTCCACTTGTACACATATACATGAGCATTTAGTATACATATCAGAATCAGTAGACAAACACACATTCTCCTCCAAAGCCTTGAGATTAGGACAGAAGGAAAGGTTAATCTGAGCCCTATACTGTCTCTGCTAATTCCAAGCCATACAACCTTAGGCAAAATTCTTAACCTTTTGAAGCTTTAATTTCCTCACCTTTAAAATGAGGTCAGTGAAAATCTGCTTCACAGGGTCATTGTCAGGATGACAACTACTGCCATCTTAACATTTATTTAGGGCTTTGCAACCTGCTGGAAGTCATATACACAATATCCCATTTAGTCTCCTAGTGGCCCCATCAGGTAGGTGGTAGAGAATGAGGAAGCTGAGGTTCAGAGTTTAAGCAGCTCAAGGTTGCTAGGGGATTGACCCTGGATGTGGCCCTTTTTATTTTGACTCCAGAATACTTTAATAGCATCATAGGAGGTATATGTGTGTGTGGCGGGTGGTGGTGGTGAGGTCAGGCTCTAGGCTGTGACATCAATAAGATGAAAGCAAGGGGAAAGATCATGAGGCATCTGAGCAAAGGCTCAGAAGATTTAGTTGGGGAAGGTGGTATGTGTGACAGTAAGATACCTACACCAGACAGGACAGGTCAATACTGGGTGTGAAGGGAAAGGAGTTGGTACTAGAGGATAGATGCAGACTCTTCCTATCCCTGGGAGCTGCCTTCCGATCTCTCCATGTTCAAGGGGTTGTGGGTGCATGCTGTAATTAACTGCCACCATCCCCAGGGTCACTGGTCCTCTTCCGGAGAGAAGAAGTCGGAAGAGAAGGAATGGGCAGAGGCTCAAATGCCTTTTTATAGTCTAAGCTTGGGAGAGGAGGAGGAAGTGGAGGAGCTGGCCCTGAAGCTCACCGCTGGGGACTCTGAATCTCATCCTGAGCTCACAGACCAGGCCCTTCAGGAAAAGAAGGTAAAAGTTTCATAATGGGAGAGGTTGATGGTAGTGGAGGGAAAGGTGGGGGGTGGGTGGGAGGAGTGGTGCCCTAAAGCTGAACCAGATCTTCACAGGTGGAAAGGGAAGGAAGGGTGGCACCCAGCTCTTATTTCTCACTTCCTAATCCCCTTTTCTAAACTCTGGGTTGGACAAATATATTCTTGAATCTGGGGTCCATTCTCTCTGTCCTTGATTTTCTAAGTTGGCCTGAGTGGATGCTGAAGTTGGTCCTCATTTCCTCTTTCTACCCCTCTTTCCCAATTCCTAGATGGCTCTAATGAGCTTGCTGTGCTCCACTGTGGCATCAAATGTAAAGAAGAAAGATGCAGCGGACCCTACCAAGGCTTCCCTCCTGGAAGTCTGTAGTAAACTTGCTCCTTTGGAGCCTGAGTTTATCCTCAAGGTACAAAGGAGGGGATGGGTGTGGAAAGCTGGGAGCTAGGAACATGCTTATGGTGTGTGAGGGGGATGGTTACCAGCTTCATGCTGCAGGTGGAAGGTACTTTACTTAGGAAGGGAGTAAAGTCTCTGGATGAGTGGGAGGTCTGGTCCCTGGGGTTCTCTGAGGAGTAGGACAGGTGGGATTGGGAAGGAGCATATGAGGGTTCATTTGTTCAGCAAGTACACAGGCTAAGTACACAGTACTGGGCCTTGAGAGTCATACCAATAGATAGAATGAAACATGATTTGGCTCTTAAGGAGCTTATGGTATTGTTATAGCGGCAAAACACTCCCAAATATTATGTAAATGCAAATGGCTTAGTAGATAGTGAATGTTTCAGAAGCAGAGTAGAGGGGAAAAATGTTTTATATGAGGCTTTGGAAGATGGCAGGTTTAATCAGCACTTGAACACTTAATAAGTCTTTGATAGATGCTGGTGGTGGGAGGTCTTGCAAAGAGGGAAGGGGCCTGGTTGACCCGGGAGGAGATCCGTAGACTCAGGAGAAGATATGTTGCAAAGGTGGATACAAGCTAGATTATGGAGGGCTTAGATGCAAAGCCAAGAGGCTTGGACCTTATATTTTATAGACAATATGGAGGGCTCAGTAAAGGTTTTATGCAGGTTGATTAGATAAGCAAGTTAGTTTAAGGCATGAAGCTCTGGGAGAAGTGACTGAAATGCTCACCCTCACCATTCTGTGCCCTAGGCATCTCTGTACGCCAGGCAGCAGCTGAATGTCCGGGATGTAGCCAACATAGTCTTAGCCATTGCTGCCTTCTTGCCAGTCTGCCGCCCCCACCTGCGACGATATTTCTGTGCCATTGTCCAACTGCCTTCTGATTGGATCCAGGTAGCTGAGTTCTATCAGGTATGATATTCACCTCCCTAAGCCTTGGCCCTCACTTGATTCCCTCTTCTTTGCTCCCTGCATCCCTAGAGAAAATCTCAGATAGTTTGGCTTCCCCTGAGCTGTCTTCAACCTTGATGTCCAGACAGGACAACATTTCCTGGTATCAGGCTGAGATGCCCCAGAGGGAGAATACGATTGAGAAGGGCTGGACCACAGTTAGAAAAATTGGTCTATTCTGGACCTTGTATTTACAGTGAGGAAAATGAGAATTATTGAAGTCTGCTGACTAGCCCAGTACCACAGAAACTGTAATTTTAGAGCTGGAGTTGGGAACTCACTCCTTATTTTGTGCTTTCATTTAACCCCATGAAGAGTCTTGTTTTGTTTTGGAGGATTTGTTTGGGGCTCACTCCTGATGGTCTCTTCTCTCTCTCTGACAGAGCCTGGCAGAAGGAGAGGAGAACAAGCTGGTGCCTCTGCCTGCCTGCCTGCGTGCTGCCATGACGGACAAATTTGCCCAGTTTGATGAGTACCAGCTGGCCAAGTACAACCCCCGGAAGCATCGGGCCAAGAGACGTCCCCGCAGACCCCCACACCCTCCAGTCAGTCTCTGTCTCAACCCTGGTCATTCATAGCCCAGGTCCCTTTTCTCTCGAAAGGGAGGGATGAAGGAACATGCTGACCCTGGGGGATCCCACATTAAGCATCTGACGTGTTCCTACCACCAGGAGCAAATGGAGTCAGAGAAATGCAGAAGGGCCCGGTAGAGCTTGAGGCAGAGGGCAGAGCCTGCATCTGTCCTAGCTGGCTTCCTTTTTGATAGAGATGGGCCTTCGGGGCTATTGGAATAGGGCTCTCCAGGGCCAACTTCGTTTCTCTTTTGGAAACTTCTCCTCTTGTCCCTACAGAAGACGGAGCATCCATTTTCTGAGACACAGCAGTATTTGCTAAAGCACCTTCAGCAGCAGCTTAAGAATAAACAGAAGAAGGTGCGTGCCTTGTTCTGTGGTTCTGTATGTGCATGTACAATCTTTTCTCAACTAATATTTAGAAATGGAATCCCATTTGGTTTAGAGATATAATAATGGGTGTGGTAGGCACATGCTAGTCTCCTACCTGGGGAATCTCAACCTGACTACGGGGTTAGGTTTTGAGAGCACTGGGAAAAGCTTTGTTTATTTCATTTCACTCTTCTAAGTATTATACTTTACTGATGAATCGCATGTCTGGCTGGATAAATGAGTTAAAGACATGAAACATCTACCTTCCATAGGAAGTTTAAAACACAAGTCAAACAAATTGGTTTTGCATGAATGACAATGCATTGCACTTAGTGGTTAAGAGCATAGAATATGGATGCAGAGCACCTGGGTTTGAATCCCAACACTACCAGCACTTGAGGGCCATGTGACTTTGGCCAAATGACTTACCCTCTCTTGCCTCACTTTCCTCAGGTATAAAATGAGGATAATAGCAGTACCTACTTCATTGGGTGTTTGTGAGGATTAAATCAGTTATTGTATTTCAAGTATTTCTAACAATACCTGGCACTGAATAAGTGTTATCTATCACCATCATCATCATTAAAATAGATTATTAGGCAAATACATATTAGCATTACAAGAAAACACATTCTCAGGTGGTCAACTGATCTTTTCTCTTCATCCTATTAACATATCCCAAACTTAGCTCTTCTACCATAGAAGATTCTGAAAGCCAGCTTCTTTCAGTTTTTTAACTCCTTACAGCCTGCATTGTTCTGTTGCCTCCATTTCCCTGTTCCAAGTCTCAGTGATTTAAATAAGAACTGCTTTTCCCTATCCTCTAAGAACTAGGTATTCTCTGTTCATTCTATCCCTATCTTGTTTTTCACAAGTCAGTCATCTCACTTTACCATTGATAGTTCAGTCTTGTGTAAATGAAACACAGTGACCCCAAAACACTGCAATCTTATGCTTGCCATAAGAGCTCTTGTTGCTAGAGTTTTTTACTCCCTATTCCCACTCTTTGCCCAAATCTACTTTGGGGAAAGAAATGACCTCATATGTATCGGATGGTCTTAGGTTCTACATTCTGAAGAAAATGACCATGGTTATAGATTAAATGACCCCTGTGGGATTTGGGGATATTTCCACAGTTTGAGGAGACCTACAATGCAGTGCCAGAGAAAAAAAATCAACCAAGGTTCACCCTGAAGAAGTTAGTACAGCGACTGCATATCCAGGAGCCTGCCCAGCACGTCTACGCCCTGCTGGGCTACAGGTGAGAATATACACCCTGAATGTACATTCCATTTGGGTAACTCCATGACTTTTCAACATCCGTGACTCTAACCACTGTAGTTCGGAGGCCAGCAACATTGGTTTGGGCAAACATGGCCTATAAATTAGATTGACTGGCTTTGACTGGCTCACCTTTCCTGAGTTATTTTCACCTGACTTTGAAATAATAAGCTTTTCCTCCTCTGTTCCAGATACCCCTCCAACCTACAGGCCTTTTCTCGAAGTCACCTCCCTGGACCGTGGGATTTTAGCAGAGCTGGGAAGCGGATGAAGCTGGCTAGGCCAGAGACCTGGGAGCGGGAGCTGAGCTTGCGGGGAAACAAAGCTTCTGTCTGGGAGGAACTCATTGGTAGGGGAACCCTGACCATCACACTCCCTTCTTCTCTTCTCCATTTATGCCTCTCTGTTTTGGACCTTGGCTAGAAGATTTCCATGGCAGGATGCAGTTATCTTCTTGCTTGGTAGTTGCGTCACTGAAAACGATTGGACTTATAAGGTCTGCCATTGACCACACCCAAGTGGACAGTGGTGCCTGCTTTGAATAGCATTGGCATCATAGATAGGTAATTATTTCAGATGTGGTTAGATGATATGTAAGCCTTTATCAACACATGACAAAAGTGGTAACTTCCCTCTGACCTCACTTGTATCAATATCTGTCTAACTCATCCAAACAAGGTAGAACTGACTGGTACAAGGCACAGTGGAATCTCCACAGAAATTCATATTCAGGACATGACATTTAAGGTAATTTGCCCACATTGATTAAACTAAATTCAGATAGGGGAGGACCAACTTACTTTCAATCTTCTCTTTCTCTCTGTGGTTTTTTTTTTTTTTTAAATTGTTGTTAGTTTATTTTTAATTATAGAAGGCTCTATTTTGTTTTATTTCCTCTTATATCTTTGAAAATTTTAAGTCAACTTCTTTCTTTTGAGAAATATCTACCTGTAGGCCTTTTGACTGTTTGAGTTTTATAGACTTTATATTTTGGAGCTTCAGAAGCCCAAGATAGCTTTTGCCTTATTTCTCTGTGAACTGCCATTTTTATATTGTACTTGAGTCAGCCTGAGTTGCTCAGTTGCTTAGCACTCCTCTCACTCTGTGGTTGTCACTGGTGGTGTACGCATCAGAATCACATGGGCATTAAAATACACACACATGCACTCAGATGTCCGACAACCTCTTCCTCAATATTGATTTAACTTTGGATGGAGTAGAATAAAAAGGCTTGGATGGCAGCCAGTATATGTAGGTGACTCTAGTGTGCATCACCTCCACGTCTTCCCTCAGCCGTTGAATACTAAAAATATATTTCCTGGCTGAGATAAATGCCCATAGTCTAACCCAGTGGTTCCAAGGTTTTTTGGTCAAAAATTTTTATAATACACCAGAATATATGTACATGTATTTTTAAAAATTTTTTACATGCACTAATAAATTATGCACTTTAAGAAATACATAACATATAATTATATAAACAGATAAGAGAGTAAACAGAAATACATAAAGGAAAATATTATATAAACATAAGTATAAAATATAAGGTAAAATGTAATTAGATACACAGATCCTTCTTTGGAGACCACAGGCTCATTAACAATTTTTTGGAATAAAATCAGTGAATTTCTCAGTCTATTGGATAAATACTCATGTTATTTTCTAGTATCATAAATGTGATATTGGACTTAAATTCTTACCAAAATGATCTAGAAACACTTTCATACATGGCGACAGTTGAGAGAAACTTGTGACTTCACGAAAGATACAATAGTTCATTAGTTGTCACACATCACTCATATTGTGTACACAACCTAATTTTTCTACTCTCCTGTTGAAAACTGCTGATAGTGCAGGGTGTTGCCTGGGATGTGGGTATAGGGGCTGACAGGTCTGGTCTCTAAAGTGGTCTGAATGCACCTCTAGGGTACCCAGGAAAAATATCACACCTCCTACTTATGTTTACCTTTATCTACAACAGCAGTCCCCAACCTTTTTAGCATCAGGGACTAGTGTTCCTATGAGAATCTAATGCCTGATGATCTGAGGTGGAGCTGAGGCGATGATGCTAGCGCTGTGGAGCAGCTGCAAATACAGATGAAGCTTTGCTCACTGCCCGCCACTCACCTCCTGCTCTGTGGCCTGGTTCCTAACAGGCCACAGACCAGTACCGTTCTGCAGCCCAGGGGTTGGGGACCCCTGACCTAAAAGATAGAAGGCATTTTTCTAATATTTACTCTATAGATTAAATCCCTATAGTCACTTAGTCCACATAGTATATGATTATGTGATTATGTGTCACTTATGACCGTTGAGGTTTATTGAGGAAGAGTTCCATAATATGAGGGCACTGATGATGCTCCCTCACCTTTTTTGGTTTCTACATAATGTGAAATCACAACTTACCTTTGAGCCATAAATGGATTTATAATTAGTATTCGGTATTAACCAAACTAACCCTCTAAAACTGACATAAACCTTAAAAAGATTTTGATTGGGAAACTAAGACTTGAAGATAATACTAATATCACAGGGATGAGTGAACAGTAAGAAAGTGACAGGTGAAATTCTGGTTCATTACAAGTCTTTTTCACCTGTACTTAAATGACAATGACTATTTAATCAGATCTTACAACAAGTTTGCTAGAAAAATTAAAAGGTATCAAGAGTACTATTTGAAATAGGGATTTATGGTCACTATTATTAATGGTGAACCTTACCATAGGTGTAGATCGTGCCTTGAAACGTTGACTAATGATTGTACTACATGTATACAATGTATAAATAAACAAACTTAAACTCGGACATTTCACTTTTATTTATCTGAAAAGTATGGAGAATATATTTTGCCAGCTGAGCCCAATCTCAGGGCTGGACCCAACAGACAAAGGGATAAACATAAGTTATTTATCGAAACAGCCATCCCATAAATAGTGTTGTATAAATTTTGCTCCAAACTTCAGGCCAACCCTATTTTTTTCTTTCCAGACCTTTAAACATTTTGAGTAGGATAGGTTATATGTTAGGACCTCATTCCCTACATCCTGAAATTTCTACATGGCCTCTGAACTCCTTTCTCTGGTCTCTGACCTCTCTCTCTCATCTTTTGTTCGCTTTTCTTACCCTATTCCCGATCTTCTGCAGACAGTGGGAAGCTTCCTTTCATGGCCATGCTTCGGAATCTGTGCAACCTGCTGCGGGTTGGAATCAGTGCCCGCCACCACGAGCTGGTACTCCAGAGACTCCAAGATGCGGTATGTGTGTGAGGCAGGCAGCTGTGTGCCCCCGCTTCTATAGATTGACTTAATCTATACAGTAAATATTAGAGGTGGATGTGGAGATGCTGCTGCAGGCTTTTCTTTGTGGCTAGGGAAGGTCATGGCCACTAGGCTATTTCCATGTGGGCTGTAAATAAGTCTGGAGATACAGATAGGTTGGGGGAGATAAATCGGGGGGTTCATCACCCCTTTGAGAAATTAGAGCATAAGAACTTTCCTTTTTATTTTCTGAGATTAGTGATTTACCAGGAAGAGGCCCTTCTGTGATTTAACTTATTTCAGAGGGAGTCTGACAGATGAGAAACAGGCCCCTTCCGTTACTTCCTCACCTCTCTTCTTTACCTCTTCTCATATTCTCACATGACGACTTTCTCTTTTCTCCCTTTCTCTATATCTCTTCTCTGATATCCATCTTGTCTTTCCTCACCTTTCCACATATCTGGAGTGATTATCTCTTATTCCTGGTCACTGAGGCCCCTAATGCCCCGCATACTCATGACCCCTCCATTGCTTTCCAGAAATCCGTGATCCACAGTCGACAGTTTCCATTCAGATTCCTTAATGCCCATGATTCCATCAGTGGCCTTGAGGGTCAATTAAAAAATAAAGGTATTATCCCTTTTCTTCCAACTCTTGTTTGTCTTTCATGTCTGAGAATAGACAAGGCAACGTGACTGGTAATTTTCAGCCTCTTGCCTTCTAGTCTCAGGGTGTAGGGTGGGCAAAGGTCAGATGCTTGCCAGCCCCAAGGGTTGTGGCACAGGACAGGTTGATGGGAAAACAAGATGAGGGAATAGAAGCTGCCTGACTGAAAATATTCACCTGTTGCCACACAGAATTACCATTTCCTTCCAACACACAATTGATGAAGCAGATAATGATTAGAAACTTAAGAAATGGCAAGAGGCATTCCAAAGAGAGCCAGCCTTCCCTCTTAAGTCGTCGGAAACTTCGGGCAGCAATGGCGATACCTGTGATATATGAGCAACTCAAGCGGGAGAAGCTGAAAATACACAGGACCAGGTGTGTGTGTGTGTGTGTGTGTGTGTGTGTGTGTGTGCGCGCGCGCGTGTGCCTGCGTGCACACATGTGCTATCTGGGAGCAAAGGATGGGCAGCAAGAGGTACCCTGACAGGATTTGGGAGTCACCTGGGAACCCAACTTTTATTCTGTAAACATATGCTTGTCAGTCATCCCAATGGCTGTGTGTGTGTGTGTGCGCGCGCGCGTGCCTGCGTGCATACATGTGCTATCTGGGAGCAAAGGATGGGCAGCAAGAGGTACCCTGACAGGATTTGGGAGTCACCTGGGAACCCAACTTTTATTCTGTAAACATATGCTTGTCAGTCATCCCAATGGCTCAGACTTGTTTGGTTCCAATCATTTCTTGCACAGAAAACCTTGTCTTCAATGTTGTCTTATAGAGAGATCATGAAACGAAATCTGTGTTTAGGTCTCTGCTGTATTCTCTGTGATTATTTGATTGGTTTCTGTGGATTCCATGAGTCTGTGTAGCATCTCCCTTTCTCTTTGTGCATGCTAGTGTCTTCTCTGCTTCTGCTCTGCTTCATGTTTTTTTTCTTTTTCTTCTTTGTGATATCCTTTTTTTGTTTCTCTTGCTCTCTTTTCTGACCCATTTACTTTTCTTTTTTTTTTTGATGCATATGTAGTTATCAGTCAGGTTCAAACACAGACGTAAAATCTATTCTGTAAGCTCGATGAAGTCCCAGCACCCTGTCCTTTCAGATGTTTCGACAGTATCCTCATACATTTTCACTCAAGGCTAAGGTAGAGCTCATCTAACCTTCTGGTAGAACTCAGTCATCAAGAATGTCTTGAACCAGTGATCAGTGGCTGAGCACAGGGCTGTTAAGAATCAAACCAAGGATATAATCCAAACAGTATGCCTTTGCTGGTCAGTGAGGTAGCACCTAGCCACATGTGGCTATTAAGCACTTGAAATGTGGCTAGTCATAACTGAGATATGCTGGATTTTAAGGACAGTATGAAAAAGGATGTAAAATATTAATAATTTTTGTATTAATTGCATGTTAAAATGAAAATATCTTTATGTCTTAGGTTAAATGTAATATTAATTTCGCCTGTTTATTTTTAATGTGGCTACTAGAAAATTTTAAATTACATGTATAATTTTAATTTCATTAATTGTATTTTAATCCTATTGGCTAGCACTGATAGAAATTACTGAATTATATAGATTAAAAAATTATGAAAAATTTTAAACATGCATACAAGTAACGAGAATAGTATAATGGACTCCCATAAAACTGTTAACCATATTCCATGGTTATCTACATTTTACCACACTTCCTTTCCTGACCCTTTTCTTTCTTTTTTTTTTTTTGAAAGATGTTTTTTAAAAACAAATGTCAAATAATATGACACGTTTTATTTTGCCCCTCCATACTTCTCATATCTTTAAAACAGACATTTTCTTATATAATCAGAATGTCAATATATTTAACAAAACTAAAAAAAAAATCCTTGGGATTATGGATTATCACTTATTATATAGTCCATATTAAAAATGTTCATTAGTCTCAAAAATATTATTTCATAGTTTTGTTCAAATCAGAATCCAAACAAGACATACACATTACATTTAGTTATTAAGTTTCTTAAATCTCTTTTAATCTTTTAATTGTTTTCATGTCATTGACTTGCTGTGGAAACCAGGTTCAGGGACCCCACAGAATGTCCTACATTCTGGGTTTGTCTGCTTCCCTGTGTTGTCATCTAACTTGTATCTCTGTTGCATGAACCATAGGCATTAGCTCAAAAGGCTTGAGTAATTTAGATTTAACTTTTTTTCTTACAAGAATGTTTCATATGTGATCCTTTGTACACAATGAGTGAGACCATCAGATTTTTTTGCTTCTTGATACAGGATCAAGAGGCACAAAGTCTAGTGGTCTCAGTCATAGTGATGCTAAGATTGATCAGTGCTCTTTGGTGATGATAACTCGATCTCTCGACTGTAAAGTTAATGGTTCATCCATTGATGACCTTTGCCTGAACCAATTGTTTCATTAGCAGTTACAGAATGGGGGTTTTCTATCATTCCTCTTATTTATTAACTAGAATTCTCAAAAGAACCTCCCTTATCAACTAAAGCTATTAAATTATCCTGTAATAGAGATCGTATTAGAAAGGTGAGATGAATGCTCTTTAATTCATCTCACGTTTAATTTCTAGTTT
This sequence comes from Pteropus alecto, assembly GCF_000325575.1. Taxonomy (NCBI): domain Eukaryota; kingdom Metazoa; phylum Chordata; class Mammalia; order Chiroptera; family Pteropodidae; genus Pteropus; species Pteropus alecto. The sequence continues at coordinate 196,746 of NW_006441068.1, read as the reverse complement.
TCAAAGTAAGGAAGTAGTCTTTGTTCTTTAAAATACTATTTAAATATATGTAACAGTTAAATCTTGCCTCATGAAGAAGGAATTGACTGATGTGTTAAGCATGGCAAGTGATTTCAGAGAGTGGGTCCACAGAGGACTTCTCTCCTGCCATGAGAATGGATTAAGAAGAGTCCTGTGGAACGCGGACAAAGGGAAGAGCTTTCCCATCTTCTCTATGGCCATTGGAGGCAGGCTCTGGGAGGGGGGGTGAAGACTACTTGATTGGCAAGTTCTCATCTTCTCATCTACCTCACAGTGACAAACAGAGAAGCTCTTGAGCCTCTCTGTCTGTGTCTTTACTGCCTGCAGACAGCGGAAATATGACCGTGAGATACTGGCTCAATATCGACAGGCCCTGGAGACAGCCATGGACCTCTCTGTGAAGCATAGCCTGCCCCCGCTGCCAGGCCGCACCCTCTTGGCCTATGTGACAGACACTGATGCAGACAACTGCTATCCCAAGAGCAACCCACAAGGGGTAAAAAAATAAAAAGTGGGGATTGGTAGGATGCTGGGGATCCTGAAAGGTATCTTATTTATAGACCTGGTTCTCATAAGCACGCATGCACAAGCAAGCAAGCAAGCAAGTGAAATAAATGACATACATTTGCTTCCTGGTATGAGATCTTGTTTGGTCCCTAAGGACAATTCCTAGCATGTGTTCTCAAGCCTTTTCAAAGATTATAATACTAATATTTCACATTTGGCTGGTACTTAATCTTCTCTAAATTTCTGTCACCAAAATAGTCACTTTTACCTCCTTTTATCTTAGTGCCAAATTTGGTCCGGATTCTCGGCCCCTCTCCACCTCCTTCCCTGGCATTTCTTCCCAAGGGCTGCTGAAGCTGTCCTCTCCTAACTGGGGATTTTGTCCCCTTTTCAACAATCAGTGGTAGTATTTAGCCTTCAGGGCTTGATGGGCAAGAGTGAATTCGAAAGTAAGGGAGCCTTATTTCACCCTAATGCTTGTCCAATCAGCCCCCACTGAACTATGTGCTGCTGTTGATTGGAATGATGATTGCACGGGCGGAGCACGCAGATCTCTTGCTGTGTAGGAGAGGTGCTCTGAAGACTGCTGTGATTAAAGCAGAAGAAGGTATCCTGAAGACAGCCATAGAACTCCAGGCTCAAGTCCAGGTCAGTCACCCACCCCTACCATGAAAACTGTGTGAATAGACACGGGCCTGGGAGCAGCCTGCATAGTCAGGAAAGGCTTGGATATACACCGAAGCAGGCTGTGGTATTTGTTGCTTACTATCTCCCAGGTAACCACATAACATGATCCTCTTTCCTTTCAGGAGTTGAATGAAAATCATGAATGGTCCCCACCTGATTTTGGGAAGTACCTGCTGACTCTGGCTGCCCAAAGAGTTCCTGTGAGTACTGCCCAGTCCCCAAGAAATCCTCCTCTCCCCTACATTTTCCTCCACAACTGATGTATCTCATTTCTCAAAGCTAACCTTTCAAACTAGGAACAGAACCTAGATCCGTTCCCTGCTGGCTGCAACCCCTTACCCCATACTATGCTGGTGAATGTTTTAACAACCAACAATCTGGGAAAATAGGTCTTGGTTGATAGCATTTGCTAATTTCCATGGTGTAAATACTCCTTCCATGTCTGCTTTCAAGCTGATTTCATGATGTTAGTGAACACAGAGTTGGGAAGAGATGCTCCATTTCACACCATTGTACAGTCTTTTCATGATATAGATAAGGTAGATGTAGGTAAGATTAAGACTAGATAATGGTAAAATATTGTAAAATAATTAGGAAGTAATGCGTTTTGAGTATTAATTACCTTTGTTTTTAATATAATTTATTTAATTGTAAGTTTATACAATTTAATATTTAATAGGGGCCATGTTTAACAACTGGCTCACAAAATTCCTAAAAATTTGACAGTCATCTAACTCTGGGGAGCCTGAATGTGCTACAGCACACCACTGCCTCTACTTCACTTTGAAGCCCCTCCATTCAAATCAGGTGCAATGGTTGCCTTGTCCCAAGTGCTCTCAGGAGAGGCAGTTTCCATCCCGCTCTATTCTTCTCATCCCCCAGTCCTCAGAGATCTCTTCTCTTGATGTTCAGAGCTCTTTAAGATCTCTTCTTTCTCTCTATTCGTCTGTCTCAGCCCCTCCCCTTTTATTTTACAGGTAGACAGGGTCATCATTTTTGGCCAAACTATGAATGAGAAACTGGTAAATAAGGCTAAACAGCTTTTCTGGCAGCATGTGAATTCCAAATGCCTCTTCGTTGGTGTTCTCCTCAGAAGCACATATTACATGTAAGGATGCTCACAATGCTTGTCTGGTGCCAGAATTTAGTGGTCCATATTTCCTCTCTACACCGGTAGAGCTTGAGACCCTCTCGCTCGCCAGGCACCTCCTCATCTTGGCCTCTTACCTCTATTGCACTTCAGGTGCTAGACACTTCTGTGAAGTCTGCAGCCTAGCTCATACCCCTTTGTGAAGGTTCACCCTAAGCCCAGCCTAGCACCTGACTGTATTAAAAGTGCAGAGGTTGGGGGTGTCTATCCTAGGGTGTTTGGGGCAGTGACTCTGTGTTTCTGGTACTGTTCCTGATGGATATCGGCTTCTTCCTTTGCCAGGTTCCAGGATTTGAATCCCAATGACGTGACACTCTCAGGCTGTACTGACGGGTTACTGAAGTAAGTACAGTATGGGCACTGAAGGGTTTAGGGGCTTTATTAGAGCATCTTTCAGAGATTATCTGTGGTCTCTACTCCATTTACTTCTTTTTTTAAAGCAAGATAGAAATTTATTCCTCTTTTACAGCTGTCTAGGCTTAACAGCAACACAGTATTACAGAGACCCAGGCACCTTCTATCTTATCACTCCACAATTATCAAATACTCAGCTTCCACCACTTGGTTCAAAATGGCTACTCTAGCTCCAGCCATCACTTTTGTATTACATCTAGTAGGAAAGAGGAAAAGGGGACTTGGAGATTGTAGTGTTTGCTTTTAAGTGAACAACTCAAGAGTTGGTCATATCACTTCTACTAGTTCTGTTCTTGATCCCAGGCTAAATATATTTATTTATGACAAATTTATAGAAATCCTTTTACTTTGTCTTTTTCTCCATGTTTAACCTTCTCATTTACATATTTTCTCCCCTTTCCTTTCCTTTCCTTTGGATGCCACCCATTGCCCCAACTCCTATTAGGAAGCCTCATGCACATTTGTCCTTCTCTAGGGAGCTTTCATGGCTGATACTGAGCTGATCAAGCCCAAACTGGGTTGGCCTTTAATCATTATACCTTCACCCAGCTGCTTTTCCCCTGGGCCTATAGAAAGTATATGATAACCATGCACATCAGGAGGAGCTAGAACTGGGTTCTTCTCTTTTCCTTTGTTCCTGTGGTTCTGCACCCTTATTTGTTTTAAGTCTACATTCACTGCTTATGATCATCTTCTTAAGGAGCTCCAGTTAACTGGGCAACCAAACCTAGCCATATATTTTTCCCCTGTCCCCTTAGAAGACCTTCCTGATTCTCACCCTAGTATTCTGCTCTCATTTATTTTGTCACTATTTGTCAGATTCATTGCAGAACGTGGGGCCTCCCGTCTTCTAGAACATGTGGGCCAAATGGACAAAATATTCAAGATTCCACCACCCCCAGGAAAGACAGGAGCCCTGTCTCTCCGGCCACTGGAAGAGAATATTCCAAGCCCCTTGGCTCCTATTTCCCAGCCTGGGTCAGTCTATGTTTCTATGCTTTTGTGAATTGGGAGGGGCTGCCATCGAAACCTGGAGAAACTCAAGGTGACCGAAATTCCGGCTGTCGAAATGCTGCTTGCTCTATTCACTGAGGTGTACTTCTGCTTTTCCAGGCAGGAAATTGTCAGATTGTGAGCATGCATGCCCCTTTCTCTACAGGGGAAAAGAGGGTCAGAATGTGAAGTGGACAGCATGCAGCCAGGGCTCAGGCAGAGGGCTTGGGAGCATGGCCTCTGGCTTTCTCATCCTGGCTTTGCCTTGGGCTCATTGCTTAATTCCTTCACCTGTAGGTTCTTGATCAGTAAAATGGAGATAGTGATTGTGCTTACCTCACAATGTTGTTCTGAGCCTTCCATAGGCAAATAGTAAGTGTATAATAATTATTAGCTGACAAAGGAGGGGTGCATGACAATTGGCATTTGGGGTTTAATTTCCAGGGCTCTGCAGTTGCGGCTACAAACAAGTTATTCTCTGGAGACCTTCTGGACACCCCCCTGTTGTCTATTGTACCAGACTTATGCTCAGTGCTAAAGGGTGATCACAGCCACGCCTGTGCAGTTGGGTTGTGGGACTGATCTCTAGTCTGACCCCAGCCCTCTGCTTACCCCTAGATGGCGCAGCATCAGGCTTTTCATTTCCTCCACTTTCCGGGACATGCATGGGGAACGGGACCTGTTGCTGAGGTCTGTGCTGCCAGCATTGCAGGCCCTAGCGGGCCCCCATCGCATCAGCCTTCGTGCCATTGACCTGCGCTGGGGCATCACTGAGGAGGAGACTGGAAGGAACAGGTGTGGGGGCCACAGAGAAGAGGGGCTGGGTATGGAGCTTGGGTGGTGGAACTGAGGTGGGCAGGCTTGGGGCTGCGAAGACGGCTGAGGGCTGAGGACTGAGAGCAGTGGAGTGTGCCTTGGATGCTAACAAGAGCAACCTGCCTTCACACTGCTCAGTTATGAGCCAGTCCCTGGCTCCTCATTTGTTCTCACGTTCCCTGATACCATACCCATAACCATTCCTGTAGACAACTGGAAGTGTGCCTTGGGGAGGTGGAGAACTCACATCTGTTTGTGGGGATTCTGGGCTCCCGCTATGGCTACGTTCCCCCCACCTACAACCTTCCTGACCATCCTCACTTCCGCTGGGTAAGGCAGACAAGGTTGGAGCAGGATCTGGGGTGGAAACGAAAGTTGGGGTAGGAGTGGGGAAAAGCCATGGTTTGTCAAGAACCCGGGACTACTCACAGGCAGGTCCTTGAGACTCGAAGTGAAATACAGACAGAAGATTCTGTGAGCGGCCAAGTCCAGATGAGGGAATTCCTTTGAGAAGTACCTCCGGGTTGACCAAGGGATACGAGAGTTTAGAGGGCAGGTCTGTTTAGGTTTTACCGTCAGACGGATCTGGTTCTGACCTCCCTTCTGTCATGGTGTGGCTTAGTGGGAAATAGCTTATTCTAATCTAGCTTCAGTTTCCCCGTATACTAAAGAGAAACAGTGACATTTCCATTGCAAGGTTAGTATGAAGATTAGAAATCTATAAAAAATGCTGAACACATGACAGGCATTCAATAAACGTTGGCTGTAAGCTATATTTTATTGGCTTGTGTCACAAGGAGGGAGGAATGTTATTGAGATGAAGGAGCCCTGGGGTCTTGGCAGGTCTCAAGTGAGGGGCTAGTGTGACATAGAACTAAACCCACCTATTCTCTGCCCTCTCCCTCAGGCTCAGAAGTACCCTTCAGGTCGTTCTGTGACAGAGATGGAGGTGATGCAGTTCCTGAATCGGGGCCTCCGTCTGCAGCCCTCTGCCCAAGCACTCATCTACTTCCGAGATTCCAGCTTCCTCAGGTACTTTCTGTGGCCTCTGGGCCTCAGTCTCCACAGAAGACTAGATAGGCCTAGTGGCCATGTCTTCTTTCCTTATAGTCAGAGTATGGGAGAGGGAGCTAGAAGAGAGAAATAGGGCTTTGAGGGCTTTTGCCTTTGTAGCACCAGATTAGCCTTGGAGCTGAGGTCAGGAGATCTCCACTAGAGATGTTTCAGGGAACCACAGCCAGGTCTGACTGTTTGGGGTGGAGAGAGGCTGGGGGTCTGAATCCAGCATCATTCTCGGTATCTTTGGTGGTCAGCTCTGTGCCAGATGCCTGGAAACCTGACTTTATTCCTGAGTCTGAAGAGGCTGTACATCGGATCTCAGAACTGAAGAGCTACCTGAACAAACAGAAAGAGATTACCTGTCGCAGGTGAACTGGGAGAGGTAGAGAGCCCCTGCATGGAGAGATGTGTTGAGGGAAGCCAGGTCTGCTGACTCTGCTTGTGCTTGCTCTGCCCACAGATACTCCTGTGAGTGGGGGGGTGTCGCAGCTGGCCGGCCCTATGTTGGGGGGCTGGAGGAGTTTGGGCAGTTGGTTCTGCAGGATGTATGGAATATGATTCAGAAGCTTTACTTACAGGTCAGCAGGGGCATTGGTGGCCAGGGAAATGGAAAGGGGGTAGGGTGGTCTGGGTACTCCTGGGTGGGAAGTAACTGGGTGGGAACTCCATGAGTTTTAGGCCTAGGGTCCTGAGGACCCTGGAAATGTAGATAGTCACTGCCTCCATGTGCCCTCAGCCTGGAGCCCAGCTGGAGCAGTCAGTGTCTATCCCAGATGATGACGTGGTCCAGGCCACCTTTCAGCAGCTGCAGAACCCACCGAGTCCTGCCCGACCTCGCCTTCTTCAGGACACAGTGCAGCAGCTGCTGCTGCACCGAGGGAAGCTGAGCCTGGTGACTGGACAGTCGGGACAGGGCAAGACTGCCTTCATGGTACAGAGTTTCAGAGACCTGGGCAGGAGGATGGGAGGAAGGGCTATGTGGGTTAAGGAAGGATGAGGAGATGGGGCACGAGAGCTTGTGCATGTAAAATGTGACCATGTTTCCTGTTCCCTTCTCATACAGGCATCCCTCATTTCAGCCCTGCAGGCTCCTGATGGGGCCAAGGTGGCCCCCTTAGTCTTCTTCCACTTTTCAGGGGCCCGCCCTGACCAAGCTCTTGCTCTTACCCTGCTCAGACGCCTTTGTGCCTATCTACATAGCCAGCTGCAAGAGCCTTATCCCCTCCCCAGCTCTTACCGGTGTGTATTCCCACCATTAGCCCTGCTTCGTTGATGCCTCATGACGCCACCCCTGTGTCTCCCTCTCTGCTGACCCTGGTCCTTCCCCTCCATGTACAGAAGCCTGGTATGGGAGCTGCAGCAGAGGCTGTTGCCCAAGTCTGCTCAGTCCTTGCAATCTGGCCAGACCCTGGTGCTGATCGTTGATGGGGCTGACCGGTTGGTGGACCAGCATGGGCAGCTGATCTCAGACTGGATACCAAAGACCCTTCCCCGGGTAAGTGGGAGAAGGAGGTGGGGGTGGGATGCAGTAGGGTGGAGAGGGACCTCTCCAACATGGTCCTCCTCCTTCTCCTTCCTTTTGCCCAAATATCACAGTGGGTGCACCTGGTGCTGAGCATGTCTAGTGACGTGAGCCTGGGGGAGACCCTTGAGCAGAGCCAAGGTGCCCATGTGGTAGCCCTGGGGCCTCTGGCGCCGTCTGCCCGGGCCCAGCTGGTGAGAGAGGAGCTGGCTTTGTATGGGAAGCGGCTGGAAGAATCGCCTTTTAACAACCAGGTTGGATTGAGTCCAGGGCTGGTGGTTGTGTGGGGTGAATCTGGGAGGTGAGGCTACCAGCTGCCCCACACAGACCAGCTGCTGCTTTGTTTTCTAAGGAACTCTGTGCCAGGGGAAGTTGTTAATAAGATAACTATGATTCCTTATAATATTACCCAGCCTTTTCCCTTGGTGAATGGCCTCTCCGGGGCCTACCCAGATGAGGAGAGGAATAAAGCTGTGGTTATCAGATGGGATAGGCTGAGCCATAGGAGAATCCCTGAAAAGTGGCTAGCTGGGCAGAGCAGCACAGGGAAGGGATGGCTGTGCCCCGAGGTGCTGCCGTTTCCACTGCTGGGGACTCTCAGAGGAGGAAGTACCTTGCAGTGGGAGTCATGCTAGATCGGAGGGCAGGGGGTGGAGGGCCGGCTGTGGACAGGCACTCTGGCCCCCATGCTGAGCCCTCCGAATCTCGCCAGATGCAGCTGCTGCTGGTGAAGCGGGGGTCAGCCTTGCCGCTCTATCTTCGCTTAGTCACCGATCACCTGCGGCTTTTCACACTCTATGAACAGGTCGGTTGAGATTATAAATCCCCACTCATCTTCTAAGTCCTAATCTCACCTCCCATCTCCATTCAGCTTCTTGCATCCCCATCCCTCACCTTTTCCCACCCTCATCTTTTGCCATCTTTGATCACCCATTCCCCATCCTCACTTCACCCCCAGCCGCACTTCTCTCCCACCCATTTCTCTTTCCTTTTCGTTCCTGCCCATGGTTTCTCTTCCTGCCCCCTCTTTTCCCCACAACTGAATCTGCCTCTTCCCCTCCCCCCACTGACTGAAGCCCATCTCTCTTCTCCCAGGTGTCTGAGAGACTGAGGACCCTACCCGCCACTGTCCCCCTGTTGCTGCAGCACATCCTGGGCACCCTCGAGCAAGAGCATGGCCCCGATGTCCTTCCCCAAGCCTTGGCCACCCTTGAAGTCACACGTAGTGGTCAGTGCTTGGGGTGGGTTGAGAAGCCGAGGGCTCAGGGGTTGAATTATCTTGGTTCAGCCGGGGTCTCAGCGAGCAGGGCAAGGAAAAACTATGTCCTGGGGATGGGTACACTGTGTGGTTTGGTGAGGGCCTCAGAGAGCTTGTGTTTTCAGGTCTGACTGTGGACCAGCTACATGGAGTGCTGAGTGTATGGCGGATACTTCCCAGGGGGCCCAAGACCTGGGACGAAGCTGTGGCTGCTGGTAGCAGTGGGGACCCCTACCCCATGGGCCCGTTTGCCTACCTTGTCCAGAGTCTGCGCAGGTACAAGTGCCTCCATCTGAGCTCCTGCTGACCTCCCGTGTCTTCCCATATTTGAGCCAGGGCTCCATATGATCCTTTCTTCAACCTATCCTTCCCTTGGCATAGCCCCTGACTCCTGTCTCTCAGACCCTGTATGGTTGCCACTCGTTACCATTATTTGAGGTGGGAATGGGAGCCCATAACTGTACCAGGATGCTCACTGACGGACCTCCTCCCCCTCTTCTCCTTCCTTCTCTCCCTCACACGAGGACAGTTTGCTGGGGGAGGGCCCCCTGGAGCGGCCTGGTGCTCGGCTCTGCCTCACTGATGGGCCCCTGAGAACAGCAGCTAAATGTCGCTACGGGAAGAGGATGGGGCTGGAGAGCACGGCACACTTCCTCATCGCAGGTAATTGCAGCCCAAGTGAACTTGGGGCAGTGAATATGGGGCCTGAGCCTGGAGGCCAGGACTGTTCGCTGGTGCTCCCCATTGGCTGGCGCCCTCACCTGCCTCCCGAATGGGTGGATGGCTTGATATATATAGTTTGAGCAGTGTGATCTTTGAAGATGCTTCTGGGCTGAGCCCATCTCAATGTCTGTTCTGTGATCCACATCTGCAGCTCAGCTATGGAAGACCTGTGACCCTGATGCCTCAGGCACCTTCCGAAGTTGCCCTCCTGAGGCTCTGGGAGACCTGCCTTACCACTTGGTTAGTCCTCACGTCCCATAGGCACCTTCTCCCAAGCAATTGCTTTGGCTGTTCTAAGACCTCTCTCCACCTTGACCACCACTCCCATCACCACTGCCATTACCCATCCCAAACTCCCTCTTATCTTTCTCCTTTTGGTTTTCCTGCTCGTCTCCTTCAGGTCCTTTGTCCCAGCTCCTAGGACTAGGTTCCAGCTGCATAGGCAGGTCAAAGACTGGACTGTCCCTCTTCACCAGCCTCTTCATATCCCTAATGAATTCACTCTGGCCCTTCCAGCTCCAGAGTGGGAACCGTGGCCTTCTTGCAGACTTCCTCACCAGTCTCCATGTGGTGGCTGCACACCTGGAACTGGGTCTGCTCTCTCGGCTCCTGGAGGCCCATGCGCTCTATGGTGAGATGAGTCACTGGTTGACTTCTCTGAAATATGAGGTTCCTGGGTGTGTTCATGGGAGAGCCTGCTCGGGGAGAGGTGTCATGGAAAGAACGATCCAATTTCCAATCAAAATTGAAAATGTAAGGATAAGCAAGTGAGTCTCAGGAGACCTTTTGCCTAGATCTCTTAAACCAGAGGTTTTCCAACTTTATTTAGTGGGTGTAAAGTAACCTGGGAAACTCGTTTGGATTGTAGATCTCTAGGTCCACAGATTCTGGTTGCCTAGGTCTAGCATGGGGCCCAAAGACTGGTACTTTTAATAGATGTTCCCGATGTGGGGCCCGAAGGCCACACTTTGAGACTTAACATTTTTGACACACCTATGATTGATTACATTTTGTCCTGGGGTTCATGGGGGTCCAGGCTGGCTTCCAGTGACCCTCTGCATCTCTTCCACAGCTTCCTCAGTCCCTGAAGAGGAACAAAAGCTTCCTGAGGCTGACATTGCTGTATTTCACACCTTTCTGAAGCAGCAAGCTCCAGTCCTCAGTCAGTACCCCCTGCTCCTGTCCCAGCAGGCGGCCAACCAGCCTCTGGACTCGCCTCTTTGCCACCAGGCCCCCCAGCTCTCCCAGCGATGGCCCCGCCGGCGCATACTACGATGGCTTAATAAACCCAACACCTTGGGGGGCCAGCAAAGGTAAGAACCTTGACCCCAGACTCCGGTGACCCCACCAAAGAGCAAGCTGCTTCTCTTTCTGAAACTGGAGAATAAAGGACAGACCAGAGTCACTGTGGAGAGGGGGATTCAGGCACAGAAATGCAGAGATGAATTCCCGTTTGCTTCCTTCCTCTCATTCCTCATTTCCTCCCTTTCTTCCCTTTCTCTTTCTCTAGCTCCAGTCTGTCCCTCGCAGTTTCTTCATCTCCCACAGCCGTGGCCATCTCCCCCAGTGGGCAAAGAGCTGCTGTGGGCACTGCCAATGGGACGGTTTATCTGTTGGACCTGAGAACCTGGCAGGTATGACACTCAAGGTGGAACAGTTTATCTTCAGAAAATCCTCACAGACTGCCCTGGGGCCCTAGACAAGACAAGCCCACCTGCTATCACCCTGTTTGATTCAGCCACTTTACTTCCCTCATCTCAGATCAAAAGAGCTTGGTCAAAAAATCAATCACACAGCAAATATTTGCTGCACACCTTTCATTCAAGGCATTGTACTAAGCATTGCAAGGAACAGAAGATTTAAGACATTGTCTTTGCCTACCAAGTGGTCAGTTTTGTTGAAAGATAACACATAGAAGGAAAAAAGAAACCAAACGTAACCATGTCACATAGATCAGAGCTGAGTGAGTGGTACAGTGACTGGAGGATATAGGACAGTGAAGGACAGGCCTTCGGGTTGAGTGAGGAGCCTATGCAAAGACATGGGGGAGAATGGTTCCTGTAAATTCCTGGGAATGATTACAGCAGAGGATGCTTATTAAAGGAGGGCAATGATAGGTTAGGCTGGAGAGGTAGGTCTCTTTTCTTCCTATCTGTATCATTCCCATCATATGCATGTGTGTAATGTTCTTCCTTCCTCAAACTCATTCTAAGTCTTCTGTGATTTGGGGATATGTATAGGATTTGGGGTTGGGGAGAAGGGACTCCACTTGAATTATGAGGGCCTCAATTGGACATGAATTTGGCCTAGGTCTGGAATGGGACCAAATCTTTAAACTTTGGCCCCACATCAGGAACACCTGTTAAAAAGGGCCACACTTTGAGACTTATGTAAAGAATGCAGAGAGCCAAGGGCTCCAACCCTTCTTGATGTAGCCTCCTTTTTGGTTGGAGCTTAGAGTGGCTTGACGTGGGGGGTCCATGACATGACCCACTCGCTGTCTGTCACAGGAGGAAAAATCTGTGGTGAGTGGCTGCGATGGGGTCTCCTCTTGTTCATTTCTCTCGGACAATGCCCTCTTTGTTACTGCCTTTGACGGGCTTCTGGAGCTTTGGGACCTGCAGCATGGTTGTCGGTAAGGGTCCCCCATGTCTCAGAGTGAGGGACTTCCCTGTTTGTGGGAAACCATGGCCAGAGGGCCTTAGGACTGACTCTGTCTTCTTGGGATAGGGTGCTCCAGACCAAGGCTCACCAGTACCAAATCACTGGCTGCTGCCTGAGCCCAGACTACCGGTTGCTGGCTACTGTGTGCCTGGGGGGATGCCTAAAGGTAAAGACTAGGAGCTGTGGTAGCCAAAGTGGCCCTGAACGCTGAGTCAGCCCATAAGGTTGTTCTTTCAGCGTGACAGAGGCTGCCGACTGCTTGGCCTGAGGAGGTTTCCCTGCTGAGGGTGGGGGACTGGACAAGGTTCCTGGGGTTCTAGGATTAAGGAGCTCGGGCATCTGTATTCAGCACCTGATTCTTGCCCTTCTCTCTCCTCCAGCTGTGGGACACAGTCCATGGGCAGCTAGCCTTCCAGCACACCTGTCCCAAGCCCCTGAACTCCATTGCTTTCCACCCAGAGGGGCAGGTAATAGCCATAGGCAGCTGGGCTGGTAGCTTCAGCTTCTTCCAAGTGGATGGGCTTAAAGTCATTAAGGTGAGACGATCCTGTGTAGCCCTGGGGGAGGAACATAGAAGATTGGGAATGGAAGGTGGGGAATGATGGATGCCCACATTTTGTGTCTCTTTGGGCCTATGTTGAGAGCAGGCCTTGACATTTCAATTTCTACCTCCCCATATAGGAGCTGGGGGCCCCAGGAGCCTCTGTCCGTACCCTGGCTTTCAGTGCACCTGGGCGAGTTGTGGCTGTGGGCCGGCTAGATAGTATGGTGGAGCTGTGGGCTTGGCAGGAGGGGACACGGCTGGCTGCCTTCCCTGCCCACCACGGCTTTGTAGTTGCTGCTCTTTTCCTGCGTGCTGGGTGCCAGTTATTGACGGCCGGAGAAGATGGCAAGGTCAGGTTACAGATGATGGGTTATGGGGAGTGTGTAGCAAAGGCAAGGAATATTTGGATGAGGGTGGGCTTTTGTTGAGGAGACTGGAGAAGCTTGGCTGGTGTGAGCTTCAGGGAGATGGGTGTGGGTGTGCATATGGGCAGCTCTCAGGAGCAGAGTCTCTGGAAGGAGGGCTTTAACAGGGTGGCTGTAACTTGGGTGGGAGTGGGGTATCTTTAAGTTTTTTTTATTGGCCCTCAGGTTCAGGTATGGTCTGGATATCTGGGTCGGCCCTGTGGGTGCCTAGGTTCCCTTTCTCTCTCTCCTGCCCTCTCTGTGGCTCTCAGCCCAGATGGTGATTGGGTGGCTGTTGGGCACCGAGCAGATGGCATCAGGATCTACAAAATTTCTTCAGGTACCAAAGGGAGAAGGGCTGGGGTGTTCAA
>NW_006441068.1:147212-183540 GCF_000325575.1 Pteropus alecto | reverse complement strand
GTGCCCACTCACACCCTGACTCCCTTTCCAAGTGTCTTCCTCTCTTTTCTCTCATTTTCTAGGTTCCCAGGGGGTTCATTGTCAAGCACTAGATGTGGCAGTCTCTGCACTGGCCTGGCTAAGCCCTAGGGTATTGGTGAGTGGTGCAGAAGATGGGTCCCTGCAGGGCTGGGCACTCAAGGAAAGCTCCCTTCAGTCCCTGTGGCTCCTGTCCAGACACCAGAAGCCTGTACTGGGACTGGCCACCTCCCAGGAACTCTTGGCTTCTGCCTCAGGTACTACTGGACTGTGGGCAGAGTTGTGAATCCTTGTTCCTTTTAAATATGCTAATACAGTTTTTCAACATTGTGTGTGTGTGTTTTTGGTGTGCCAAGGAAGGGCACTAACTAATCTTTTAGGAGTGCTAGGCATGTTCCATATCTTGATAGGTAGTTACATGAGTGTGTGTGTGTGTGTGTGTGTGTGTGTGTGTGTGTGTGTGTGTGTGTATGAAAATACAGACAGAAACTCTTGGCTTTTGCCTCAGGTACTACTGGACTGTGAATCCTCGTTCCTTTTAAATATGCTAATACAGTTTTTCAACTTATATATGTATGTATGAAAATACTCACACATACAAATATTTTTAACAACTTTCAAAGTGCTTTTAAATGCATTTATCTTGCATGATTAGTCTAGACTGTTTGTTCTTGTTCCTTAACCTTGATTCTGGGACCTCTTTCCAATCCTTGTGATCTTTTGAGTTTCTGCCCAGTGGGGGACTTTGCTGTGTAAATGGATGGGTTTCCCTAAGGAGGAATGTGGAGGTGAAAATGCAGAGTGGCCTTAGTCTTCTCTAGGTAGGAGGCTTGGTCCAAGTGATACTGGACACTTGAGATAAGGAGGGTCTGGAGGTGTGGTAGGGAGTTAGAGAGGGAGACAGCCACAGAGCCGGAGCTGGGAAAGCCTGGCCTTCTGTCCTGGCTACTCACACAATGACTGACCCTTGTCCAGGGCCTCGCCATAGCCTGTGACTCACTGAGTCCCTGCCTTGGAACTGCGCCCTCAGATGTCACCCTCAGCCCCCACGATTGCTTTTGTCTTTGGCCTCCGGGCCTGTGTTGCTTCCTCTTTCAGGGAATCTTCCTCTCTCCCTATTTCCAATACAGAGGATTTCATAGTACGTCTATGGCCAAGGCAGTTGCTGACACTACCACAAAAGGCAGAAGACTTTCCCTGTGGTACTGAACTCTGGGGACACAAGGGCCCCGTAAACTGCTGTAGCTTCAGCACTGATGGAGGCAGACTGGCCACTGGGGGCAGAGACCGGGTGAGTCATAGAAGGACGCAGTCCCTGGGCCCGCTTCCTCCTGAGCCCCCAGGCCCCCTAGGCCCCACAGCCCCTCTGGTTCCTGGATTCCTGAATAGCCCAATTCCTGTTGCTTCCTCTAGCTTTTGCTTTGCCAAACCTACGCTGGATCTGCCCACCCTCCGGAGCTTCTCTCTTTCCTTGAAACTTCTTGCCTGAAATGGCCCTAGTGTTCCTACCTCCCTCCTATGGTCTTAACCGCTCCATCTTTTGGGACCTATCCAGAGTCTCCTCTGCTGGGATGTGAGGATACCCACAGCCCCTGTTCTGATTTGCTCTTTCTCTGCCTGTCATCGTGACTGGGTCACTGGCTGTGCCTGGACCAAAGACAACCTACTGGTGAGTGAAGGGTAGGAGTGGTACAAAGCTGAGGAGGGCTCCTGTGGGAGGACAACACTCCTTCACCCCATCCTTTTCTGACATTCATTTATAGTAGTAATAGCTAACATCTATTGAGTACTTAGTATGTGCCAGGTCACTGGACTAAGCTCTTTGCATATATTGTTTCATTTAATCTTTACAGTGCCTTGTAAAGTAAATACTACTATTGTCTCTATTTCACAGACAAGGATATTGAACTTAGGTAGATTAAAGACATTTCTGAGGCCATGTAAGTGATGAAGATCAGCCAGTAAACTTTCTGATTAGAAAACTTGTGCTCTTAACAAGAACACAAAACTGTCTCCCCAAGGGTTTGGGATGCCCTGTCCTTGCAGGTAAAGGGTACTACTGTGATTTGTCCTAAGGCAAAAATGAATCTCAGATTATGCACTCAGGGTTCGTGAAGCCTGGTTTTCCAATGCAGAGTTGTGTTTTTAAAAAGAAATCAGAAAGGAGTGTCAGTTGAATAGACTCGTCATAGTCTGTCATACCCCTGCCAGATCTTTCCATGGCAATATAGACTTTTAGCCTTTGTCTGGGTTTGTTGACTGACATTATGTCAATAACAAGGATAATAGCTACTATTTATTCAGTGCTCACTATGTACCAGGCAGTGTGCTAAGTCCTTTATATAAATGCATTGGCCCCATGGCAACCATATCAGATAGGTGCACTGTCATTATGCTGGTTGAATAGATGAGAAACCTAAGGCTTGGAGAGGTGAACTTGCCCTGGTCACAAAGCAATGAATGGTGGAACTAGGATTTGAACCCAGGACAGTCCATGCTCTTATTCATAAGACTTACTCCCTCCACCTGACATTATAAGCATACAAAAATGTGGGCGGCATGCTGATAACCCCACTCCTCTGACCTCTGACTCTGCAGATCTCCTGCTCCAGTGATGGCTCTTTGGGGCTGTGGGACCCAGAGTCAGGACGGCAGCTTGGTCATTTCCTGGGTCATCAGAGTGCCGTGAGCGCGGTGGTGGCTGTGGTGAGAAGGCAATGGAGAGTTCACCGGGGATCTCTGGGAAGGCTACGGGGGCTATGGGAGACGGGATGCATTGTGTATCTAATCCCAAAGGCAAAGAAGTATTGGGCCTGGATTAGACCAAGATTAGGATACTGAAGCTGAGGGTTGCTGTGAGGGGAGGAAGAACGTAAAACACAGCATCTTAGATTCATGGCCTTGTGAGAGCGTTGCGGCCCTGAGCGCCCCAGCCTCATGTCCCGAGTTCTCCTCACTCTTTGACATTTTTTTAAGCCCCTAATGCTCAGTCCCCACCTCTTTGGTGGGAGGAGTCATACTTCTCATGTCCTGCTCAGTGTGACTTTTCTCTGAACCTGTGCTCTGGGACAGGAGGAACACGTGGTATCTGTGGGCCGGGATGGCACCTTGAAAGTGTGGGATCATCAGAGTGTGGAACTGACCAGCATCCCTGCTCACTCAGGACCCATCAGCCACTGTGCAGCTGCCCTGGAGCCCTGTGCAGGTAATGACATGTTAGCCACTTTGCCTTCTCCACTGCCTCTTCCCTTCTCCTCTGCTTCTTCCTTTCTTCTCACCCCGTCTCTATGTCTTATCAGCTGGCCAGCCTGGGTCAGAGCTTCTGGTGGTGACCGTTGGACTGGATGGGGTCACACGGTTGTGGCATCCACTCTTGGTGAGTTTCCTGAAAGGACAGAGGTAGGGCGAGGTGGAAAAGATAGAATAGGATAACATTCTGTGTCAACCTCCTATTGTCCCATCTTTATCCTTCCTAGGTGTTTCAAACACATACCCTCCTGGGACACAGTGGCCCAGTCAGTGCGGCTGCTGTTTCAGAGGCCTCAGGCCTCGTGCTAACCACCTCAGAGGATGGTTCCATACGGCTCTGGCAGGTACCTAAGGAAGCAGGTGAGTGAGGAATGGAGAGAGAGAAGCAAGGTATGAAAGAGGTGTGTGTAATTGGGACCAAGAAGGCCAAGGATAGCCCGATATCTCCTCTCATATCCCAGTAGTGGTCCAGCTCCTAATGAATCACCTCTCTCTTCTCCAGATAACACAAATATACCCAGGAGTCCTGCAGCCATCACTGCTGTGGCCTGGGCCCCAGATGGTTCTGCGGTAGTATCTGGGAATCAAGCTGGGGAACTAACCTTATGGCAGGAAGCTAAGGCTGTGGCCACAGCACAGGTGAGTTGGGGCAACCTCAGTTCTTTGTGTAAATTCTGCCCTATGTATTTAATGGTACGTGCAGAGGTTGGAAGTTGCATAGATGCGTGGGAGAGGAAAGAGGGTTAATCCTGGTTTCTCAGAAATACTGAAATGAACTTGTTGTATACCCTAGGCTCCAGGCCACATCAGTGCTCTAATCTGGAACTCATCAAACACCTTGATTGTTGTCAGTGCAGATGAAAAAGTTAGTGAGTGGCAAGTGGAACTACAGAAGGAGTCAACACCCAGAAATTTCAGGTGAAATGTGATAGGAACAGTAGTTTCCTTACACTGAGAGTTTTACTCAAATCACTCCACCTCTACTTCTGACTAGGTCAATAGGATGCTAGTTATTAGTCCGAAAGAAGTCCCTAGGAAACTGTTTTCTACTTCTGGTCATGTCAATTTAAATGATAATCATCAAGTGCCTACTTTATGCTAAGCTCTGGGCCAGGCAGTGTGAACCAGATTGAAATTTATTTTTTAATTAAGAAAGCTCACAGTAGAGGAACGTACATATAAGTAAACTATCAACAATATTCAGAGTGATTAGCGCCAGATATATAATATCTGGGGCTGCAGAATTTGAGAAATTTACAGATTACAAAAGAGCTGCTATTTGTGTTTGAGCTTAAAGGATGAATAGGAATTTTCTGGACCAGTAAAGGAAGGCAATGGTATAGTAAGAGAAAGTAGCATTAATAAAAGTCATGAGGTGTGAGAGTACATTCTAGTGTATTCTGATTACATATAGCCAAGTTTCTGGGATTCTTGTTGGGAATTGGTGGTGGAGGGGGCAGGGGGAGGAGGTTGCTGCTAGATTGAGTAGGTAAATTGGCCAGGCTGTAGGGGGTACAGTGCTAAGAATTTTGAGCATAATAATTATCTGAATTGTTGAAAGAGAACTCCGGTAGCAGTATAGAAGATGGATAGCAACAGATAGATGTTAAAGGTAGGGACCACTTATAAAGCTGTTGCTGTAGTCCAGGGAAGACATAACGTGGGCCCTGACCTGGGCAGTGGGGATAAGAAGGAGAGATACAGATTTAAGCATGTGTTGCAAGTAGAATCTACAATGCTAATTGATCAGTTGGAGGTCAGAAGGATAGGAAAAGATGAGAATGTTAGAGATTCCTAGTTTGAGCAAGTAAGGGAGTGGTGATGATGAATACTGATGGAAGAAAAACAGGAGAAACAGAATTTGTAGGGAAGATAATATATTTTGTTTTATACTTCACTTCTGAGGATTCATGGGGAACTGATTAGCCTGAGAGAGGTGGACTAAAGTAGGATCTTTCTCTGTCTATGTGCCTTTTTTGAGCTACAGTCTTCACTTGAACCGAGTTCTACAGGAGGATTTAGGATTCCTGACAGGTGTGGGCCTGGCTCCTGATGGTCACTCCCTCATCTTGGCCAATGCAGATCTGCAGGTACTGCACATGAAGCCAGGGGATGCTCCCTCTATAATCTGGTAAGAACCAAATGCTGTTTCCTCATGGGCTAGAGAAAGAGGCAGAGTGGGTTAGCGGTTACTCTGAGGTTGGGTCTAACTTAGAACAAACACTGGGGTCTTACGGAGAGGTGTTCGTAGGCTCAGCCTCTTTATTTTTTATAAACTAGGGACAGCTATATCCTGGAGAATCCTATTTTAGTGTCTACCCACCAGGAGTATGGTGTGTTTGTCCTGCAGCCAGTGGACCCTGACATTCTTTCTGTCTTGGTAAGTCATGTTTGGGTGTGTGTTAAAACAAACATTTGTTCAGAACCATCACTTTAAAATTTTGGAGGCCTGGTGGAGGATAAGAGGAAGGGAAAGGCAGCTGGTTCCAAATCCCCTTCTCTTCCTTCGACTGGAGCTGCTCTGCTTAAGAGCATTATAGTTTGGGTTTCCCACTAAGATTTCTCATTCATACAAAGGATTCTAGCGTTTAAAAAAATCACGAGAAACCATAAATCTAGGAGTCTTCTTAACTGCAATTTTTTTTCATGTCTCTTTTCCTGCCACTGTGAGTATGAGCAGTATCTGGAAAAATACAGACACACCTCATAGACATTATGTTGGGTGAAAGGAGCCAGACACAAAAGAGTATATATTACACGAATTCACTTAAATGAAGTTCAAGAACAAGCCAAATGAATTTATAGTGACAGAAGTCAGAATGTTGCTAGCTCTGGGGTTGTGGTGCCTTGGGATTGACTTGGGAGGGGCATGAAGGCAACTTTCCATGGTGATGGAAATGCTCTACATCTTGATCTGGGTGGTGATAACATGGATGTAATTATATGTGAAAAAATTCATCGAGGTGTATGTTTAAGATCTGTGTACTTTACTGCAGTGGTCCCCAATCTTTTGGGCATGAGGAACCGGTGCTCCTATGAGAATCTAATGCCTGATCTGAGGTGGAGCTGAGGCGGTAATGCTGGCACTGGGGAGCGGCTGCAAATACAGATGAAGCTTCGCTCGCCCACCTGCCGCTGCTTACCTCCTGCTGTGTGGCCCAGTTCCTAACAGGCCATGGCCCGGTTCCAGTCTGTGCCCCGGGGGTTTACTGTATCTAAATTACATAAAAAAAAAAAAAAAAAAAATCCAGAGCAGAAGATAGTTGATTTGTCTGGGCAGAGTTAAGTGATACGAGTAGGCTAAACAAAATGATCTATCCTTTCACAGAGACAAAAGGAATCTGGAGAGTTTGAAGTGTACCTGAACTTTGAACTGAACTTAGAGAATCCTAGTGGGACCCTAATATCGGTAACTCAGGCCAAACCTGAATCTGGTGAGTGGTGATGGGAGTGCCCAGGGGGTCCAGAGGTGGCCTAGGGGAAGATGGTGGATCTTTCGCAGCCTGAGACCTAACTCTGACTCTGCCCTTGAAATGGCAGAGTCCTCGCTTTTGTGTGCCAGCTCTGATGGAGTGCTTTGGAAACTAGCCAAATGTACCCCTGAAGGAGAATGGACCACAGGTAACATCTGGCAGAAAACAGTAAAAATGCCTGAAACCCAAACTCCAGGGACAGACCTATTTATAGATAGTGACGTGGATAGCTGGCCAACAAACCTACCTCTAAAGACATGGCAGCGTAGAAAGGTGAGTTTGAGGGAAGGGTCACAAATATAGGGGAAGAAGCTCTGGGTCTGACCCATCAAATTGATGCTTTCTTGACTGAGGAGGGCCCACTGAGAACTCACCACACGCTTCCCCTTTCTCTCTGAGATTCACTCGGGCTCTGTCACAGCCCTCCATGTGCTTCCTGAGTTGCTGGTGACAGCTTCAAAGGACAAGGATGTTAAGCTGTGGGAGAGACCCAGTATGCAACTGGTAAGTGTGTGTGTGCATGTGTGTGCATGTGTGTGTTTTTGCATACAAGGAGGGCAGAAAGGTTGTCACAAGAGAGCAAATTTGGGATAAGAAAGTACAAAACATCAAAATTCTGTTTTCTTCTATCCTTGCAATAATGTGCTACTCACTTGTTCTAAGTAAATGAGAGAAAACGTTAATAGATACTGCATTAATGTGAGAGAAAAATGAGTTAGTAAGGAGGCCCTAGGCTTGTGGCCCTCATCTCCCTTGTTTTTGTACCCATTGCAGCTGGGCTTGTTCCGGTGCGAAGGGGCAGTGAGCTGCCTGGAACCTTGGCAGGGGCCGAATTCTACCCTGCAGCTCGCAGTGGGAGACACACAGGGCAATGTATACTTTCTGTCCTGGGAATGAAGATGTACTGCTCAGGGCAAAGATATCATTTGTCCTAGAGATGCAAAGCCTGAAGACATCAGTGGCAACTTTCTTAATAAAATTGTAAAAATAAAGTGTCATAAAATCTCAAGTGCAGTCCTGCCTGTTTCTTATGTACATTTGGACCAACAGTGAAGAAAATGGACGTTTTAATATTTTTTTTTTCTGATTTAACATTAATTTTTACTAGAATTGCAAGAAAATAATCAGATCTTTAGTTGATTCGTTGAAACTAGGCTTTAGGAATCTTGTATCATTTGCTGGGCCCAGGATCCTAAGATAACCATTTGTGCTAGGAGGAAGATTGAAAGTGATATTGGCCAGAACTTAGTTTGAATAGAGCTGGAGACCTCTCACTTGGTCAAGAAAGAATAAGGGAAGGAAGATTCCGTTAATAGTGTCCTGAGTAAGGACATTTAGAAAGAACTGAGATAGAACTAGGACACTAGGTTCCTCTTACAGCAACAGCCCCATCTACTCAGGACTAACTGCCCAAATGGGAGGTGAGAAGCCAGGGCAGTGAAAGCAGACTGCGTCTCCTGGCTTTCACAATCTCTGACAGAGTAGCAGCAGCCACTTGACTTGAAGTTAATATAGTAATTTTCATTCTTGGAGGAGATCACAAAACTTACTCTCTTTCAAACTGAAGTCCACAAAGATTAAAATGGATTAAAAGGTGGTGCAGTCTCACCTACAGACTTACTAAGGTCTGTGATCTTAAGTAAAAGTTCTTGAGCCTTCTTATTTTCCTGTAATTCTACCTTATAGGAGAGAAAGTTACCTGAGGGCCCTTTCTTTCTAAGGGAAAAGGGTCTTCTGTGTCCAAGAATTCAAGGATGTGTATGTGATATGTCAGGGCTATTATAGGATGTTGGTAGGGTTGGTAGAGTTCTCTCAGAAATACCACTGCAGTCTGGTCTAGAATTGTTTTGAGGATTTGGGGAGTTGATGGGTACTGAGTTTTGTTCTTACTTTGCCCTAATTCCAGATTTTACATGGAAAAAGCACCTGCAGGACTGTACCTTATTTCTACCAATGCCTCCTAGTCTCCCTGTGCCAGAGGATAAAGACAAGGAATGAAATCAGCTGATAAAAGTCTTAATCATAGGTCATGCTTCTATCTTTTTTCATGTGCCTCATGCAAGGACTCTAAATATACCTTCCACACTACCTCTTCCACATGTACCTTGTGACTGGAAGTCCCAGTTAAGGTAATTTGAAATTTATGATTTACAATTCTACCCAGAAATGCTACAGTGAATCATGGCATGGCATCATCCTAAAAGTTGCTGGTTTTAGTCTTTTGCCTTTTGCTCCCCTGAAAGTATGGGACAGAGACAGGAGGAAGCCCTAGATATTTGTTTTTCATGCTCTAAAATTTTATAAAAACACCCCAGCTAAGGCTGGAAGAATGGGGATGGAGAAAATGAAGCAAGACTAATTTGCTCAATAGACTCAGCCTTCTCGGCCAGGTCCATTTGAAGGGTTTTCTCTTTCTTATCTTGGAGATAATACAGCCAGGTCATAGTATAATTGCTGTGAATGAAGATAAGAAAAGACTCTAGGTAAAAAACAGTATGTACCCAAGAGAGTTGAAGAGAAAATCAGTTTAGGTTTTACATTAAACATCTTCTGAGTTCTTATCATTAAATAGAATTTCAGTGTCTCCCAGTACCTGGATGAGTTCCATAATAGACACTGGATTGTTGGATGTCAAGACATTGGAACGATCTTGTCTTCTCCTACCCATCCACAAAGGCACCTTTTTCATCTGCTAAAATTTTATACATGTTTTTATACATCTGTTTTTGAAATCAAGAGCAGAGCTCCTGAAGTTTGGTTTGTGGACGAGTGCCAGTCCAGTAGTTATGAATGGATCACAATGAGATAAATGTAGAAGTTGAGAGTAAGGACTTAGAAAGTTATAGGAATTTGAAAAGTGATCTCATATCTGACAAATTTAATAATAAAAATTGAGGCCTGTATTTTGTATGGTTTTTATTTCATTTTCCTAGTAACTCATTTTTATAATATTTTACAAAAATATTGGTCCATGACAGATCAGAAATTAAAGAAACAAACAACTAGTCCTTCATCACAGAAGGCTTGGGAAGAACTAAAGAGACTGGGCAAAAAAGTGACTAAAAGCATGGACTTGGAACAAGACTGCCAAAGTTCATGCTTTTCTTTTTCATCGGCAAAACAGGCACAATAATGGTGCCTACTTTGTGGGGATATTGTGAGGATTAAATGAGTTAAGATGTGTAAAACACTTAGAACAGTAGCTGACACTGGTCTGCAGTTGATAAACGGGAAAAAGGCAGGTGAGATGGATTGGAAAAAAAGGACCAATTCAGCTTTTGTTGCCTCTACTTTTCCTGTAATAACCAACAAATTCCAGTTTGTGGAAAAATTGAATTAAATGGGAAAAAGCATTAGCTTCAATTAGTATTCCTCAATGCATAGAGGCTATTCTGCTGTGAAAGAACAGGACTCCACAGGGATGTAACGTACAACATAGGGAACACAGTCAACAGTATCATGATAACTGTATGGTGACAGATGGTTACTAGATTTATTATGGTGATTACTTCATAAGATATATAAACATTTGAAATAACTATGTTGTACATCGGAAACTCATAACGTTGTATGTATGTCAACTATACTTTAATATAAAACCAACCAACCAACCAACCAACCAACCCCAGGATCCTGAGTAACCTGCAGCTAGCTGTGGAATACACAGAAAAATTATACCTGCTGTCCCAGAAATGAAGATACACTAATATTAAAAGAAATTGTGCTTGCAGAAGAAAAGCCCGAAGAAGCCAATGGTAGATCTGTACTATTTTTATTACATAAAATGAGAAAATTCAAAAGTACAACACTATTTTCTTGCTTGAAGATCATATCTCTTTTGGTTTATTTAATATCAACATTACCAGAGTTGCAGAAAATTAAATCGAACCTTTAGAAGGTATCGCATACGGACCTGGTTGGGATTATAGACGATAAATTCATTGTAGTTGAGGGTATAACCCTCTGGATTCAGAGTCCCTGTGTCATGTGCTGGTCCTAAGGGCACTGTACTCCCATTCCTGCCAAATGGAGGACAGTTTGTCAACATCTGCCTCTGGTTTAGAAGGTGGAATAGAGAAAGCAGAGAGTTTTATCTGGCCAAAAAGAGTTTTCTGGCCTTCCAGGCTCTGGATACTTACAAGGTGATGGAGCTTGCAGGATTGGGAGCCATCTTGCCCAGCCCCTTGGTGCTGTGTTTGCCCTGAAGTAATCCTTCTGCCTCTGGATTGGCCTCTAGTAACTCATTACACTGACCAAGAGCTACCTGCAAAGCAAACCACCTTTGAATGCCCACATCCTACTGAGAATTGGATGGCTCTAAAACCAACAGAAAATCCCACCAGTACTTCCTTCCCATACTCCAGCAGAAGAATCCAATGCAATGGAAATAGTACTTGGCTCCCCTCTCAAGTTCTCCCAGGTGAACCTCTTGGTTCTGTGGTCAAACTTTTCTTTGGAAAAATAGGAACTAATAATAGAGATCATGTGTTCCTGCCTTACCTCTGATAAGAGCAGTAATCCAGTATCCTTTAGGCGAGAGGCAAAGCAATAATTGGCACTCTTGGAAGACATGTCAGCAAAGTAGATTCCTTTTCCAAACTGGAATATATAAACGCCAAGGTCAGCTGTTTAACCTATTATGTTAGAAGGGAGGCTCATACCACTGACCCTGTGTTCCTATCATCTTAAACACAATAGAGACTCTTTTTCTATTTCTCCTGACAATTATGTTCCAGAGAAGCTAGAAGCAGTGGTGAATCTCTGCTTTTGGAGAGAAAGGATGGGTATATTTAGGAATTTAAATAAATAAGGACATAAAAAAGTGAGCTGGTTTAATGCTTGTCAGGGGACCACCTAATCCGATTCTGGGGAAAAATAAAAAGGGGAAAGAAAAAAGAACTGAGAAAATTACTGTATCCTTTTCCTTTGTGCCTCCTTCCAGGGTTCAATTTCTACTCACCATGTAACCTGTGATGGGAGCCTCAGGTGGTGCAATTCGAAGCCCATGGCTCAGGATTCCCACCCAGTTACTCAGCCTGGAACCGTGCCATAGCAGCATCCTAAGGAAAAGCCATTATTATTGTATTCTCTGTTGCTCCCCTGCAAACACAGGCCATAAGCCTAAAAAGGCCAACAGCTATATCTGCCATCCTCTTAAATTCCATAACTGCACTTTAGGCAAGTGAATGTCTTCCCAAAATCAAAGCTAAACTGAGACCTGTTAGGCAAGTCCTCTCTGAAGGCTTCTTTCTCACCCTCCTTCTCTACTTCAAAAACATCCAGCAAAGTCATGGTATAGTCACTGTGTGTGGGAGCATGGGTAGACTGCAGGTATTGGGAAATCACCTGTGAAAAAGAATGAAAGAAATGGGGGATGTGGACTCTTATAAGAGACCAGGCTGAGCTGAAGAACTTCAGAGCCTCGGGTATAAACTGACAGATGTTTCAGCTCCCAAATGTTCTCGCAAGGTAGTAAGAAAGAGCTCTATCTTCCCAAATTCTAGTAAGTAGAAATTCTGATCTATATGAAAGTTTGCTCTTAACCAAAAGTAGCCAGAGAACAGTGGGGTGGGGGAGGTGGGTCTTAAAAGTATGAAAATACATGATCATTTCTCTTACTTTGAACTCATAACTTTCATGGTCTAAAGGGCGCAAGGCACAATGCAGTTTTCTATAGTGTTGGTCCAATGGGTGTTCTGGGCTTTGCAGCTCGGTCTTCACCAGCTTCATGGCAATTTCAATGTCTCCCAAAGCCTGACGAGATGAGATATAGAGTCGATGTGGGAGAAAGCCAGGACAAGATATTTAATACTTCCCAGTCAACACATCCTTTACCTCTAGCAGTTGTATTTTGTCTGACAGTTCTTTCTCTGTCCGGATTAATGGAGGGGTACGGAGTCTAAGGAAAGAGATATAATCCATAATAAGTCTCTGATGAGTGGCACATGACTAAACCTAACAGAGTAAAGATAAGTCCTTTAGAAAAAAGGTATAAGAAACTGGAGTTTTCCATTTGAGAGAGTGGGAGAGGGAGAAAAGGAGGGAGAGAGAAAAAATATACCCTGTAAAGAGATTTTAGTTCCAAATACACAGAGATATGATGTACATACTCTGAGAATAAAATAAACTATATAGATTTTGACATTTGAGACTAGAATTGAAATTCTTTTTTATGAGATCCTTCTTTTTTAAAATAAGATATTTCACCATCAATAAGGAATAGTTTGAATGAATATAATCCTGTCTAGAAACAGTAGTATACCACTCAGGGTTATTTCTAGGTCACAGAGCTCTATAAAGCAATAGAAGGAACAAAATAAGCACCAGAATATAAAATTAACAAAGATAGATGTATTTTATATAACTAATATCATTTGAGTTCACATAGTGTTACTGTGGTTACAGTTACCTTAAAGAATAGGAAATAGGGGGTGATATGCCTGAAGATGTTTTACTTGTTGGTTGGATAGCTAAACTTATTCTTTCTTGAGTTGGTAACTTCCACTTGGCCTGAGAATATGGTTGTAATCAGGCCAAGAGACTGCATCCCATACTTGGAAGCTGATTAATCAGGCTATCTATAAATCATTTTGGCTCTGTATCGATTCAAGATGATCACTTCCTTAGAAATGAAAGATTAAAAAGATTATAGTTGCTGGAGTGATGTAGGGGATGTGGCTGGGTAGAAGACTAAAGTGAATTAGCAGCACAGGCCTTACCCGAAGTCATGTGGGATCCTGGTGTAGAATTCATTGCACGCTTCCAACAGAGCTCGTCCATGCTGGCCAGCCTTAATACAATCCTCAATCTTCTGAAGAGACTGGTAACCTGCCTTGATTTGTGCCACTGTCAGCTTCCCTGCAGGTCCAGCCAGAGATCAGATTCCACAACTATAAACTGTATTTATGTCCCTGCCCAACAAAGACTCTCATCTTTCAACTTTCAAAATAGTCCCACCTCCCTTCACACAACTCCTCACCCCAAATCTCTTCTTCTTCATTAATATCAGCAAGTTTTCAACCATGATGGTGATGAAATATCCCATTAAAGAAACAATGAAATATAAAGACAGAATGTAGGACAGAATCTGAAGTCCTACCAAGTGGAGCTTTCTTTGTATCATACTTCATTTCTATCATCATCTCTTCCATGGCCTGGACATTACAGATCAACTTTATCAGCTCCTGTACACAAAGATCTAGCTGTGATTCTGGTTTCAAGGAGGATTTAAGAGATTCCTCTTTTTTTGTTTCCTCTTCATTATAAAGACAGAATGTAGGACAGAATCTGAAGTCCTACCAAGTGGAGCTTTCTTTGTATCATACTTCATTTCTATCATCATCTCTTCCATGGCCTGGACATTACAGATCAACTTTATCAGCTCCTGTACACAAAGATCTAGCTGTGATTCTGGTTTCAAGGAGGATTTAAGAGATTCCTCTTTTTTTGTTTCCTCTTCATTCTATAGCAAAAAAAAAAAAAAAAAAAAATACAAAAAAACTTCAAGAAACTTTTAACCTCCTACCAAAAAAATCTCAAAAGTTATTAATAAGTCTAAAATATCTGACTCTAGCTTTTATTCTGTTTTCAAGGAGGATTTAAGAGATTCCTCTTTTTTTTTTTCCTCTTCATTTTATAGAAAAAAAAAAAAAAAAAAAAAATCATAAAAATCTGTAAGAATCTATTTTAAGCTCCCTCCAAGGACTGGCGGGCTCTACAATATCCTTGGCAGGTGACCATCAGCCTCTGTTTGAACACAGACCCATGCTATCATTAACCTCATTAGAGTACTCAATGTGATTTCTACCTTCTAGTGCTACTCTGCCTTCCATAGTTAAACACTCAGAATAAGCCTAATGGGCTCTCCTAATATGATATCATTAAACATGTAAAGATAGCTATTCTGTCTCAAATCTTCTCATCTTAAACGGACTAAGAGACTAAAGTTTCTGCAGGACAGTTTTCAGCATCCTGGTTGCACTTCGGTTTGTCAAAATTATTATTTTTTTTCCTGTGGTATATAAACAGAAGTGAAGACAACTTTAAATGTAGTTTTATCTGTTTTGACTATTATTCCTCTTTTGATCCATAACATTAAGCTTTCGGAAACAGGACCCAAGATTTTATAAGAATCTTAGTAAATAACAGACTAGAAAAGCACATTCTATCCTCATACTACAGTCCCTTTAAGATTACAAAGATGAGTGAAAATTACCCCTGAGGGAACTGTGATCTTTTCTTAGGTGGGAAACAGCAAGATTCAAGATACCCCTGACCTGTTCTGGCCTAGGATCTAAGTCACTCTGCTAGACTTCACCTTAGTTAAGAGGAAATAGTTTATCCCCTAAATGTACAGTCAGTGTTTACCTGAGTATTGGTGGTGTAGTCCATTTGCAGCATATCGTATTTCCCAGGAACCTTCTCAAACTTCTCACGATCCTCCCAATTGTTTTTTGTTTTGTCAAGGAATCTGTAGAGTCCAAAGTGGTGAGAAAATCTTACAAATAAAGGTCTACTGCTATGGATGGGCTTACAGTTGTTTCCTTAGACAGAACATCTCCAAACTTTATTTCCCACAACAGAGCTCTTTTACACATCAATTGGATTCTAAATTAAGACCCTGAATAAGCAGTAAAGCTCTGAAGACAAAGGGAACAAAACATGAGAAGAACCATTAGGCTTCCCAAAGGCCCCCCAACACCAAAAATGTCATTGAGATTTTAGACAAAAATCCATACCCAATCCCTCTCTCTGAGAGAAATGGTCCCAGAGAGTCCAGAAGTTCTTCATCCATATCATAGTAAAATAATTTTTTAACTCTAGCTGGATATTCTCATTCCATTTCCCCTAAATTTCCTAAATTGCTGGTCATGTGCTAAATATGTTAAATCTTCTGTTTTCAGTCAATTTCAAGGTTCCAGGTGACTCAATAGCTAACTAAGGATGCAGTTTGGTGTTCTAGTCACAGAATGTCATAGTGGAGAGACATTAACATTTAGGTCAAATCACATTTATTATAGGATACTTAAAGAAGATACATCCAAGAAGAAGGAGGGTATTTTTTAATGCTCATTTCTTAGTACTTACTTTTTCTGAAAGAATTCCTTGGCTTTGTTGAGGTCCCCTGAACAAGGCAGCAACTTGTGCTGCCCCATTTTTCCAACTGCAGAGTAAATAACACACATAAGATAGTCCCCTGTCCCTAATCCAAGAAGAGTTTTCTAATAGTAACAAGCTAGCTCTCTAAGGTCTCGGCTTAGCATCTGACAAATGGGCAGGAAGAGAAGAAAAAGGTGAAAGGGCTTAGGGAACTGATCTTGTTGCTATTAGTTACCTGCTAACCACTATAGTCTATGAGTGACACTATCAGACCAATCACAGAGCTTTGTCACTCTTGTCAGGCTGCTCATGGTTTTTACAATGCAAACTTCCTAATGAGGATGCCTACCATACCCAATTTCAAAAAGCACAAGTTGACTCCTAAGCCCCTCTCAGGTTACAGAGCTTCCAGTCCACCAATTTAAACGCAGAGAATCCTCTGGCCACTAAATGACTTCTAGCTTTCTGAATGACAACTCAGAAAACCCATAATAAATGTCATTACCTCGGCCCCATCTCATCCAGACACTGAAGTTTCTCTGGGCATCATCTTCCAATAGCTGAATCAGATAGTACTTGTTGTTGTTGAACTGGAGATTGGTCTATGATGAGTGAGACAAATACGAACATAAAAGGACAGCGGTTTGCAAAAAGAATCCGTATAAACCAATAACTCTTCCTTGGTCAGAGGTGCCAGTAATTTTGGTAAGGAGAAGGATAGCATGGGGCAAGAAAATCAGATACCTCTAAGAGTAAGGATTTAAGGAAGGATTAGGGCTTCTATAACAAACTTTGGATTCCTAGGAATTAAAGCTGGAGCCTGGAAGTTTCCTAAAACTTCCTATCCAACTTCCAATATCCTACATTGATTGGTTCCTTCTGTTTTTTTTTCCTATCTTAGCTCCCTCCATAAGTACTTCCTAGGCCCTATGTGTTTTCCAGCTCCCAATCCACTCCTAACAATTATTTTTCAAATGAAAACAATTTTGATGCCCCAAAGTATGTAACTATTATGCTTATTTTAGACAATTTACTCTTTAATGGTTCTAATTACAGCTTTATCAGCTGCAGCAATTTGATAATGTGGTGAGAGCAGGACAATGTTAGGAGGGGATGGAGGACAGGCAGAACGACTGCCACATCTGTCCCATACCTTTCCTGACCTGATTAAGAGGCAGTCACAGAGAATGTGACTAGTATTTTAAAAGAGGTAAGTAATTTAGAGTGAAGAGCGGGAGTAGTCCTTGATAAGGAGCAGCAGCTATTGCTATAAGGTCGAGTCCTGGTTATCCAGGTACTCTTCTTTGTTAGGTGTGCTGCCATTTCCTACCTCCTGCCTGCTTACATTATAAAGTCATAGGATGTTAGAACAAAAAGGGGCCTTAAAATCTTTTTTATCTGCGCATGAAATTTTAAGTGATAAAAGCAGTAACAAAAGAATACTAGGTAGCTGTTAAAATTATACATGATGGATCAATAAGTTCAAATATGAAGAGATATTCAGGAAATATATTAACCAGGCAAATGTATTACATATTTGAAACAATAAAAATAAGCAAATAAAGACAAAAAGGTTAAACAGAAAAATAAATAAATTTAACATAAAAATTTTTAATTCCAATAAGGGCAAAAACTATACCCTAAAAAATACCAAAAGGCTAATGACAAATTTGGAAAACATATAAGCAATTTATATTATAGATGAAAGACTATTCCCCATTAATTATATAAAATTCCTTGAATCCGGTAAGAAAAATACCAACAACTGTGCTGGCTGGAAAATTACTGTTTGGCTATCGCCCATGGGAACATAACGCTCTAACAATAAGCTTTCTGCTTCTGTACCCCCGTGTGCACAACCAACCTGTGGGTTGACAGTTAGTAAAAAGAAGAAAAATAGACTGTGTGTTCAAATAGGATGAAGAATGGGGTTTACAGCTTAAAAACCCTGTACCTCTACATTTCGGGGCTGCTTTAATTTGGGGTCTGCATACTCCTGGCAGACCCAGCTGGCTGAATAAAGAGTGCGTTTCCTATAACTCACTGATTTCTGGTGGTCTGTGTGTCTATCGGGGGCTGGTGGCTATGACACAATCTCTTAGAAAATGAGCAAAATGATATGAACAGAGTTCATAGGTTCAATAAAAGACGAGAAATCTGCAAAAAGATCTGCTTCTTACTTAGGATTCCACTATCAGATTGACTATACTAGGGCTGAGTACTAGAGAATATGACAGTGGCTAATATAGGGACTCCAGAATTAAAGATCTAGGCATTGGGACACTGTCATCAATAATTATCAAGAAGAAATTCCCATAAATAGAATGGTTCCTCCACTTACCTGATTTAGCATGACATCGTACACATCATTCCCTTCATAATAAACATGGGCCTACAAAGAAAAGAAAAACATCGACATTTGTATAGTCTCAGCCTTGATGAGGCTCTAAATTTTCTTATCCCTCAAGGTGTCATTTTCTGGCACTACCAACATCCATCTTCCAGAGAAAGAAATGGAAAAGTATGTTCTTTCACTCATAATCTGCCATTCCTGACAAGAAAACATGTTGCATTTTTGTAGTGACAGAAACAAATGATTCTAACTCAGTTAAAGGAAACCTGCACCACAGGAAGCCTTTCTTTTGGATTCTTCAAATCCTGTTCCCATTCATCAGTAACTCATGCCATTCCCGGGCACAGTTTCTCATTTCTTCTTTGATAACATAATTTTCTAACTGAGAAAGAGAATGAGGTGTGGAAAGCTGATGACAACCCTAGAAGTCAACCATGTTAAAATCACCCCAATTATCAACCCCAAACCTCACCATTCCCATCTCAGCCTTAGAGAAAATTAATCACTAGTAATATGTTGCAGAGTATTCGTAAAATATTTAGCAATGTTCCAGATGGGAATCCCAATAACAACAGAACACCGCTCTCAGAAGTCAATGGGCCAAGGAGTCTCTCACCTTCCCCACCTTGGAGGTGCACTCTGGGTCCACGGGAGCTTTGCCCTTTAACAGCAAGGTCTTCACAGACTCTGAGGAAAGACAGAATTGTACTACTTGTATGGGAATCAAACAGCTGTCGTGGTTAGACAGAAATCTGTCATAATTAACTGCTTTTCCCAAGCAATCCTGATCTGCCCAGGCCTCAATCTGTCTCAAATACATGAAATGGAAGCTCCCAAGAAAGTAGATTAGTCCTGTGGTATGTCCAAAAAGATAGAAAATTTATTATATCTTCAGGAATAAGAGGTGAAAGAACAAGATATCTTCCACCCTCACCCCTCCCATAGACCTTGGTGGCCCATGTCCTCCCTGGCCTACCACACCAAGCTGACCTTGCTTATCTTCTGTTTTGCCCTTATCAGCTTTTCCTCCAGCCACAGGCTCCTTTTTCACCTCCTGCCTCTGGCATCTTCTAGTTTTCTTGGCAGGAGGGTCTTCTGTAGCTGTGTTGCCATTATTAACTCTTTGAGTTTCATTTGATGCTATAGAAGCTAAGGGCAAGAAGAATTGGCAAAGACACAAAACAAAGAACAAGTACACAGTGAATATGATCCTTCTTTAAAATCATCTTTTTAAAGAAATGGTTTAGGATGGCTTTTTAAGTTTACAAAGAAATAATAACAATTCTTGATAACAGTCTGAGTAATTGTTTCTTACATTGCTATTTTAGTCAAATAAAATAAAACAAAATGAAATTAAATAAAAGGGGGCCACAGGGCTCTCCTGAGTTCATAGCCTGAAGCATAAATCTCATAATCTGCTTATCTCTTCTGCTGTGTCCAATATTCCCCAAACACCTATCCTTAAACTGCCTATGGTAGTATGAGATAATAATTACTAGAGTGCTCTGGAGTCTATGCCCAAGCTTAGAGCCCAGCTCTGACTCTTTTAGCTATGGAACCTAGCATAAGTTACTTCATCTCTGCACATACAGCCCTCATCAATTCTAAGACTTGCGTTTTACTACCTTTGAAACTGGGATGTCTCTTGAAATGGATGACATATAAGCAGTGAATCATGTTTTAACTGGAAGCAGTTTTCCTTTGTTAGTGGTACATAAAGTAACGATGCATCTTACAATTAATTTCTTTTAATTCGATGACATTAGATATTTACAATAGTGATGGCACAATGTTAGCTGTTACATTTTTGTAATCCAAAAATCTCTGAAAACCGAAATCCCAAAACTAGTTGGGTAGCCAAACGCGGGTCAGAGGGTGACGGAAGGGGGAGGGGGCTACAGTAGAGGGCGCCGTTCCTTTCCGACTTCCCACCTCCCCCGCATTCTGCCCCCAATAATGAACTCCGAACCTGGCGCCCCGCTGCTGCTAGTGCCCCGACGCCGAGCCGCCATGGAGCGGGTGAGCTGACGATGATGACATCATCAATCTCCTCCCTGACTCGCCAACTTAGTCACAAGGCGGGAACACGCACCGCGCGTGCGTTCTGGCGAGAAGCTGCCCACAAGGGACAGGAGAGGCATGCCCCACTATATTTACATGTCGCTATGTGTTGTGGGAAATCACCGTAACCGTAAAATGTCTTCAGATATGGGATCCTTATATATTCTGCGTGCAGGCTTTTTCTCTCGTAGGGCGGAGGGAAGCTCATCGGTGGGGCCACGAGCTGAGTGCGTCGCGTCACTCTACCCCATGTCCCTTGGGAAGGTCTGAGACTAGGGCCAAAAGCGGCCCCAACAGGGCTCTCCCTGAACTGCGGGGAGGTGAGTTCCCAGAGAACGGGGCTTCGCGCGAGGGCAGACTGGGCAGGAGATGCCAAGGACCCCTACCCCCGGGAAAGGGCCTGGCGGATGCCTCCTTCGCCGAAGCTTGGAACAGACTCACGGCCAGCTAAGTGAGTTCAATGGCTGAGGTGAGGTACCTCGTCCGGGGACCTCATAACCCAATTCAGACTACTCTCCCCCGTCCTCTTTTGCTGCACTGGGTAGCTTTGAAAAAGTGAAGCTCCTAACTGCTATACTATTACAGAAGTTCTGAAGTAAGCACATGGTGGAAGTTTGGGAAAAGTTAAGCTTGACTAGGAAAGAAGCGGGAAGGAAACTGCAGAGCCCTTTCCGTAAAAGAGAGTCAAAAGAAAGGAAAGCTAAGAGGATGAGTAACTCAGGAGTTCTTGAAGGCAGAGAAACCTGGTCATTTGGACTTTAGAAAGGTACTTGGTGACATTAGGTCAAGGGCTCTCAAATGTTTGAGTGTTACCACCCCATGGAGGGCTGGGGCAGCGCATTTAACAAGATCTCTGATAAAAAGTAACATAAGAATAAATTGCAGATTTATAAGAGCTTCAAACAAGTAGAAATAAAGTTTTTAGAAAAGATATTTATAATAACATCAAAGTATAACAAGTATTTGGGAATAAATCTGATAAAATGTAGGTGCTCAACGAATGTTTGTTGGATTGTATTGGATTGGTTGATCTGTTTCAGTGGTAAATCAAAGCCTGCTGCATTTGACAATTATGGCACAAATAAATTTGATCCAAAAAGCATTAATTGGAGATAAGAAAATATAATAAAATAAATTTATTAAGAATATTGAGTAGAGCTTTCTTTGTGTACTAGACACTGAGCTAAGTGCTTTACATGCATAACTTCATTTATCATAATAATAATAGCTAGAATTTAATACTTACTATATTAATTCTCATGACACTCCAACGAGGGTAAATATTATTATTATCCCCATTTTACATCTGTGGAAATGGAGCTTTAGAAAACTTTAAGTAACTTATTCAAGGTCGCACAGTGTATTATTAGTTTGCTGCCATAACTAAGTATCACCAAGTGGGTGGCTCAAACAATAGAAATGGTCTTCTCACTTACCTTTACCTAACGGCTAGAAATCTAAGATAAAGGTGTCAGCAGGGTTGGTATTGGTATTTTCCTAAGACTTCTCTGCTTGAATTGTAGATGGCTGTCTTCTTCCTGTATGTTCCCATGCATGGTCTTCCCTCTGTGTGTGTCTGTGTCCCAATCTCCTCTTCTTATAAGGACATTACTGATATTGGATTAGGGTTCACTTATATGACGTATTGTACTTTAATTACTTCTTTAAAGGCATAACTTCTAAATACAGTCACCTTCTGAGGTACTCGGGGTCACAACTTCAACATATGCATTTTGAGGGGCACAGTTCAGCCCATAACACAATTTGTAAGAGAAAGGGTCAGATCTTGGGTAGCTCCAAACTTTATTTTTCTCCACTAGGCTAATGTATTCTTCAGTTTCACGACAGTACTTATCATCCCACACACATTTAAAAAACTTTATCTTTTTAGTTTTCGTTGAGTTTTTTTTCTTCTCTTTAGTTATTTTTTTAAGGTGGTCAGTGAGAATTAATGAAAATGTATTTTGAAGATATGACTTTTTAATAGTCAGATACAAAATAAGTATAACTAAAATAGTATTAAAACATATCAATTTCTAGAAAGAACTGTTTAACAAATGTACCGTGAATGATAATTTTCTAAACAAAGCAAGAAAACAGAGGAAAATATGTTTGATTATTCTTAAAAAAGAAAGTGAAAGAATTTGAGAAAAAGCCTAAAGGAAAGCTGTGGAGTATTCAAAAGTTGAATCAAATGTGCTTAACAGATAAAGTGCTGTCTCAAAGTTATAAAAAAAAAATCAAAACCTCTGTAACTAGGTGGACAAAAGATATGAATAAATAATTTGCATTATGATAAGAAAGTACATGGGAAAATGTGCAGGCTTACATGGCATAAAAATACAAGTTTATATTTCACAGGATAACTGGCCTACTCCCTTTAATAAGTTGTTATAAGAAAAAAATAATATGGATTGCACTGTTTTAGATTAAAAGAGACTTTTACATAACAACCAAAGAGTAGCTGTCACAGGAGTTGAGTAAAGAGGGAGATGACAAGGGAATTTTTCTGAAAGGGTGTTTTTTGGGGGAAGTTTTGTTTGCTTTCTTTTGTTTATATTTTTGTTTATAATGGTACCATCAACCATTGGGGATAATGAGCTAAATCTGTTGTGATACCGTATAATGTTTATGTCATTTGGTAACTATAGATAAATAAACAAAATGAATTCTTCCACAAATTCAGGGTGTGTGTGGCGGGTGGGGAGATTGTTGTTTCCCAACACCTTGCTAAGAACATACCCTTTTCTTCCTCCGAATTGTCTAAGAGTATTTAGGCCCATGGTTGAGGGAGAGGCAGCCCAACTCTTGAATGCATCCTAAAACACAAGAACCTGTTTTACTCACTGTCACTTGATATGGTCACACTATTTTATGGTCCTGGAATGACCATCTTGTTCTAATAGATCATTGCATAGATCAGCAAGGTTCTTTGAGGGCCGATGATTGCTCTTGTTTAGTGCCAATCAAGGTGAAAAATGTTTCACTTAGAGCCACTCAAGGGTCCACAGTTTTAATAACCCCTATAGGACTGTAGAGTCAGCTAATTTTAGCATTTGCAATCCAATGGATGCAGGACCTGGATACTTTATTTCCCTCTTCAGGAATCCACTTTAAAGACTGGGCATCTTCATCTCAATCCTTAAAACATGTAGGGTCTGTGAATCTCTGTGAATCTTG
The DNA here is from genome assembly GCF_000325575.1 of Pteropus alecto. Classification (NCBI taxonomy): domain Eukaryota; kingdom Metazoa; phylum Chordata; class Mammalia; order Chiroptera; family Pteropodidae; genus Pteropus; species Pteropus alecto. Next base: position 160,107 of record NW_006441068.1, on the reverse strand, counting down.
GTATTCCAAAACTCTTTACTAAAGTAGTTCTCCCATAATGATTTCAGAGAGCCTTCCATTCATCCTTCTGGGATTCCAAAATGATCCACTGGCATCTCTCATCGGAGAAGAAGAAAATCTGCAAAGTAACCTTGCCAGTGTTAAAGTAGGAAATTACGGGTGAGTGTAGGTCTGTGACCACAAGAATTTAGGAGTGAAACCTGATTTCCATTGCTTTACTTGTATACAGAAAAAATTGTATGATGTGTAGACAAATAGACTAGCATAAGCAAACTCCTACAAAAGTTACTTTTTCACCTCCTCCAATTATAAGAATTGGGGAATGAGCAAGGAAGGAAGGAGGATATGAATAGAGTATATACTATGGGCTAGTCGTTATGCTAGACTCTTTTATATATTTCCATATATGATAGAGAAATAGGTATTACTATCCGCATGATACAGAGAAGAAAAATTGAGTCTCAGAATATATTCCAGATTATGCAGCTAGAAAGTATCCTGTAAATGACTTAAATGTGAAACACATCCTAGAATATCCTTGTACAGCACCTTGAAATAGAGATTTTCATTTGCCATCATAAAGGAGAAAAAAGTTTTCTTCAATCCTTTTAAAGTCCCTGGCTGGGCTGTGAAATAAAAATTAAACTGATAAAGACAAATCAACAGGAGAAAAGCATACAAATTTTATTGAATTTTTACATGATCATGGGAGACTTCACAAGAGAACAAAGACCCAAAGAAGTGTCTAGAGCAGGAGCTTTTATGCCTTTTAGTCAAAGAAACAATAAATTTGTAAAAAATTGACAAATCAAAAGGGTATGAGCTAAAGGTATTAAATGGTGATAAAAGTAGCTAGAAAGAAAAGGTTTAGTTTAACAAGGTTTGTTTATACATCTAAGTTGTACTTCAAAGCCTAAGCCTTTAACCACCCATCTTTTATCCACTAAGCCTGTTAAGTTGAATATTACCCTGAAGGTAAGTTCTAATTTGAACAGATCTAGACTGTTTCGAATGAAACCTTGCATAAATTAACTATGTTGAGATCACAAAAGATAGGATATTATCCTAAAGGAATGAAAATTGTTTGCAGTAGGCGCATCTAAACAAGGATGTGTTTAAACAGCCTGAATTAGCCTGTGTTTGCTTGTACTAAGTACATTAACTCAAAAGGAAACTTGGTTTAAAAAAAATTAACCTAAAACAGGTAGCCTTATTGGTTAACAAAGTGATAAGTAGATAAAGGAGGGGGTTGTGTCATTTCAGTACCTTTTAAGGTAAAGGAGGAGGGAATTTGCCTTTAACTCATTAACCAATCAGACTCAGAGGCCACTTCTTAAAACCACTTCCTGTCTCTTCACTTTCTTTCTCTCCGGTTTGTGGTGGGCTGGTGAGTGTGCACTTAATTTTGTTTCCTAATTGTTTTGAATTTCTCTTCCACTCAAGCCATGTATCCTGGTGGCAGGCATCTATTTCAAGCCAGCATTGAAGTGTATGTGTGTGCCTTGTTAGGCAATTAAATTCGGCTGGTGAATATTGGAGGAAGGTGGTGAAATGCTCTGCCTGGCTTGTATCCACGTGGGCTCCTGCAGTACTGGGTCTGCCTTCCTTCCCCTAGACCAGGTGATGTTGTAACAATAGACTCTGTTTCATATACAGAGTACATGTGTTCCTGGAAAATGCCTGTACTCATTTTGCTGGCGGGTATAATTATCCCAGTGCTGTTTTGACTTACATTTCTCTACGCGAGAGGTTAGGTCTTGGGAGGAGTTCATACTAGTAGATATTAATTCTTCTGTGTCTGCAGGTCCCAGGTCCTTGCTCGGTTTGTGTGAGCTGCAGTGGACGTTGTCTTTGCCCTGGTCTTTGCTCTGGTCTTTGCTCAGAGACTTTGTTTTCTTAGACTAAGTAGCAAATTGAAGTCAGTGAGCCCTAAGAGAAGCTCCCAATTTTAATGTCACCCTTGTGATGAGGGTCCCCTAAAAAGCTTAAGATATCCTCAATACAATCTGGAGCCTTAGCTTAGTGCAAGCTAAATCAAGTTCCACTGCCACAATTTACTCTTCCAGTGACCTCTGGTGAGTGAGTGACCATTCTGAGGCTCAGGTTTTGAGGATCAAAATATATGAAGGCCAGGCATTAGCTGGTGTATAATGTTAGGTAACTTCTAGAAGTGAGCATTACATTTATTATCCTTTTTTTTTCATAAAAAGTTTTGCCTAGTTACCTTGAGTGTAATTTCACCAGATTCCCAAATTCTCACTTGATATACATTAGTGTGAATAAAATGTATGTATTGGTTATCTTTTACAGGCAGAAGGTATAAGAAAGACAAACTATTATATGGAATGTAGTAATAGCCAGTTGTAGCCCTCCTATAGTCCTTATAATTCTCAAGCTTTATTGTTAATGTTTTTTTAATAGGTAATAACATTCACATGATTCAAAATCCAAAAGTAATGAAAGTATACGTAAGTATACAAAGTAAAACGAAGTCCCCCAAACTAGCTGATTTCCCTGCCCAATAAGTGTTAACCGTTTCTGGTGTCTCTTTTCCTGAGATATTTCATGCAGGTATTAGCAAATATATGTACTTACGTTGTCCCTTTTCTATATAAATACTCTACTGTGTATCTTACTTTTCCCCACCTAAGATTTCCAAATGAGAAAATAAAGATCACCCACATTTTTTATAATGGTTACAAAGTAATCTAATGCATGAATATACCATAATTTATTCAGCCTTTATTGTCAGACATTTAGGTAGTTTACAGTCTTATTTCCTTTACATGTGACACTTCAGCTGGGTTTTAATAAATTCTTGTTTATTAGGACTCAATATGCAGCGCTTCCTGTTGTATTTATTTTGTGCACATAGTGATGACTAGAAACCAACCATCACCATAAATACCTTGATTGAGTGATTAAAGATTTTCTATTAAAAGCAACACCATGCTGGCTTTTATGTGAGTACATCTTTGCCCACTTCAGTTTAAAGGGTGTAATGTTGAGAAGGAATGACAACATCAACCAGAGAAACCACATGGTCTTTATATTCACAAGGGCAGAAGGGGCATGCTTGCAGTGTTTACTTAGCATAATGTGTGCTGGATATTTTCCTGAAATTATGGTGTTGACATATGAGTAAACTCATACTTTAGCATTAAGTTAGGAAAAACTGAAAATTTGGGGGGATGTAAACATGCAAATTAAAAAAGGAAGCCTTTGGGAATTCCTCCAAAGCTATTTAAAAAGTCTTAAAAGGCTAAGATCATGTTTTGTGAAACATCTAGTTTTACGGTTAGAAGGCTTTGCCAACTGGGGAAAAATTAGTTTCTTTCCAATGGAAGTATGCTTTTGTTGTTGAGTAACTATATAGAATGTGTTGGAGTCTTTGCTGTTAAGTATAGAAATGAAAAGAAGGGGAAAGTAAACTCTTGGAATTGGAAGGGCTCTTATATGAGTGATTTTCTTGGCTTCAAGATTGTTATGAAAAGTGAAATATTTAGGCTGAATATTTGCATTTCTACTTAGTAGGTGATTGAGCTTAGATACTTAATAGAAACATCATATTAAATATTAAAGTATTTTATGTTTATTTTACCTCATTTAATCTTCACAGTAGTTCTAAGAGGTAGGTGGTATTTGTCCTCATTGGGAATCTGAGGCTTAGAGAGGCTGCATAACTTGCCCAAGGTCACAGCAAATATGTAAGGGTGTCATGATTCAAATGTAGTTCTGTGCAAATTCAAAATCCATTACCTTAAACACTAAGCTAAATTGCCTGCCATTTATAATCTCTAAATCATGCTTGCAAATCTATAAAATGGAGATGACATAGTACTTGCAAAATGAGGTAATATGTGAAAAGTGGTTTATATATTGTACTATAGGCTAATTATTATGAAATAGATAAAATATCAAGGTAGAAGGTTTTACTTCCTCTTGCACTGATTATAAGTCATTCCTTCCTGCTCTTTTGATCTGAATCCCTCAAGTTCTATATTTATATTCCATTTTTATTCACTCTACCAGCAATGGGACTGGGACTGAGTGAAAGGGTGGTCTCTTGGGACAAACTGCATGGTTAGTCATGTTTTTTATCTCACCACTTTTATTTCACATGTACTCTGAGTGGTTTCCTCCTGTACTAAGAGGTTAAAACAATCAGTATTTTGGGCTAAAACAGCTGACAGTGAATAGGGAACAAAACTTGGGAGTCTGTTCCGATAGCAGCGCCCTACAGAGCTATCTCTAAAAGAGAACTATGCCAAGCAACCGATTTAGCATATACTTCATTTACAAAGTTTTGTATTTTCCTTTGCTTCAAGTTGAAGATGGAATCTACTGAGGAAGGCAGACCTGGGTCTCAGCACCCTGTGTACCGGCTCAAGTGGCACTGTGAAAACCTCTATAACATCTGCGGACCCCCTAAAAAACAAGCGAGCTTGGATTTGGACATTCTCATTAGGAATGGTTATAGGTTGATGAGACCATAAAGGCAAGTACTTGAACTTTGACCAAGATATGATGCCTTAAAGTGTTCTCTGTGTCACAAGTACATGTCTTTTTTTTATCGAAAAAAGGTAGGAGGTTCTTTGAGTTACTGTTGTATCCCAAATTGCTAGACACACAGTAGGGTCTGAGAAAAACTCAATAAAACAGAAGCATCAGTTGATTTAGTATTACCAAGTTTTAGTTTGTCTCAGGCTTTCATGAAGCATCTGTTTACATATATAAAATGAACTTTTTGGCTGTGAGCACCAGTATAATTATTCTCCTGTAAGAAGAATACTTGGATCATGGAGTTTTGAGGTAGACATTATTAAAACTATAGGAACCTCTGACTTCGTGTCTTGTTTCTTGTCGATGGTCCCTTATTTAATCTCAAATGCTGCTGATCTGAAAACATTTTTCATAATTAAAACTTTCAAGTATAGGACAGAAAAGAGTAGAACAACACTTTGATTATATCTCTGAGGTACTTAAAACACCTGTTTCTTTCCAACCTACTGAGCCAGTATGTTCTCATTACATTCTGAAGCAAACCATCTTCTGTAGCTTTGCTTCTTATGTAGATAGTGGCATATTGAAATGAAAATAGGCAGTTTTGACAGAACTGGATTTAAAATCCTAGCTCTTAACAGCTAGTTGACCTTAGGAAATTTATTTAACTTCTCTGAGCCTCAGATTTCTTTGTAAATATTGGTTTGTTGTAAAGTTTGGTAAAACAATTTTCTATAGTTCTGTCAGTTTATTTTAGTCATACCTATCCTCCAAGGCACTGCTGTCCAACAGAACTTTCAGTGATGGAAATGTTCTATATTTGTAATGTCCAGTGTGGTACCCATTAGCCAAATGTGGATATGAAGCAACAAAAAGCGACTGGTGTGCCTGAGGAATTTTAAATATAACTTTTTATTTACAGGACACTTTTTATTGTCCAATAAATTTTTATTGGACAACGCAATTTTTAAAAATTCAGACATATGACAATCTTAGTTTTGGGTATAAAACATAATGATTCGATATTTGTATATATCACAAGATGATCACCACAATAAGTCCGGGTAAGATCCATCACTACACCTAGTTACGATTTTCATTTTTTTCTTTTCATGTGATGAGACCTTTCAAGATCTACTCTTAGCAACTTTCAAATATACAATACTGTATTTTAAGTGCAACTTTAAAGCCCATTCAAGACCTGCTTTTATCTTCATCAAGCCTACCTTAACCAATGATTCTGTTCTTAACATTACTTGCCCTCTCTACCACTTATTTGGTACTTAGCATGGACATTAATTTTCATGAGTCTTGTTTTTCCAGCTAGATTGTATTTGAGGTTATGAATTTTTAAATCTCCACATTGTGGCATGAAAAGCAACATGATAGAAATATAATTGAAATATTTTTCATTAATAAGTTTTAAATGATCATTAAATGTAAGAGAAAATTTTCTAGTTAGTAATTAGGGGAAGAATAGAGAATAGTGTGAAGGTTCCCTGCAGTGATTAATTCTGTGTCCAGTCTGTTTCACCTGAAAATACAGTCAAGCTCTGGAAGAGGAAATGAGTTTCTTACATTGCCACCTTGTGGCTGACTTGGACTCCAAGCAATGTGAATGCAAGTTTGCTGTCAAGGGAAGGTTTTCTTTATTGTGCAAAAAGTTTACTAAGAGTATTAGTTAAATAGAATCAGTATTAGCTCAAATGAAATTGAAACATGCATTGAAAAAAAATACTTTGGATTATCTTCTCATTTATCTGAACCTTAGCTTTTTCCTTTTTTTTTTTTTTAGGATTTTCTGAATTTAATGACTGTTTACATGTGTTCTGCAGTCACACAAACCCACAGAGTTGAAACTGGCAGTAACCCATGCTATTTATTCCTCATCTCCCTGCATTTGTTCCCATGGCTGCCAAGCTCTGGTTGATGCCAACACATGGTTTGGCTACTTCCTTTTATATACCTGTTCTCTTATTGTGAGGCTGTTGACTTATAATTGTTCAGAGATTGATTAGTTATTGCATAGTTTTACCCAAACTTTTAAATTTATACAGAGAGCTGAGGTTGTGTAGAAGTCCTGCCCTAATCTGATACTGAATTTAGGTATTTGATGACATTCTACAAATAGATGGGTCAATTTATATTACTGAATGGAGATTCAAATAGAAAATGAGGAGTTTTCCTTGAGGTTAATTTTCCTCGAGGCTATATGGGTGTGATATGGTGTGGAGTAGGCTGGTATGCATTCAAGTCTTGTAATCATAACCTTTCTATATATTTTTTTTATTTTCCAGAGATGACACTAGGTAGATTCTATAATTCAACTTCATTCCTAGATAGAAGCTGAATTCATATGATACCAGAGGTAAGTGTGAAAGAAAAATCTTCATTTTTACTTCATTTGGATTTTTAATCACCTAGCAAGTTTTGGGGCTCAGTGTTCATAGTGGCTGAGATTTAGTAGTTGAAAAGCTTTGGTTCTAACCTTAAGAGAGTTTTCCTGGTTTAGGGATGAGGAGCTGGTGGTGGTTTGCCCTTCACCAGTCATTTACAGTTTGCCATGATGAAATGCATGTTAAGTCCGTGTTTCAGCTGATCATCCTGATTAAATACATGCTCTGAGCAGACTAAAGCTAGGGCAAACACCTGGAATTAAATTCTGCTTCTTGAAATATTTACTGGGTTCTAGCCTGTGATCCCAAGAAATTCTTAAATCTTTATGCATTTGATACTAAAACATTTTGTTGTGCTTTCATCTTTTGATCAAAAGGTCTCTTTGAGATAGCCAGAACTAGGGTGGAGAATCTTTAATCTAAAAATTGAAACAGTTCAGAAAAAGCACTGATATTTGATATAATTCTATCAACCATTTAACTTGGTAGTTTTTAACTAATCACTCTTTTATCAGTCTCTATATAAGATTAAGAGAATCTCAGAGTTGGTTAAATCAATTTTGTCAAGATCATATAATGCAACACCATACAGTGTTGTTTAAAAATTATGTTTACCTTTCTTGAAATGACAAGGTATTCATGATACATTAAGTTAAAAACAAGTTACAGAGCAATACACATAATCTTTTTTCTGCTTAAACATTTTTATGTACTTATTTACTTAAATCATCTGAAGGGATATACTCCAATATTTGAGATTATTGTCTCTAGAATTGGGTTCTATGGGTTAACTTGTATATTCTGACTTTATTATATTTATGGGTTATATAATTTAAAATTATTTTTAAGTAACCTAGATGGGACAGGCTTGTATTCTTTATCTGTGCCTGCAATGTTATAGCAGAGGATCAGGTACATGTGAGGATGAGATATAGGAAATACAAATAATTCAAAGTAACATCAACACTTGAAGTACCTTTTTAGCTTTTGGCTATTTTTTGGCAGAAATGAAATTTCAGGAGACTGAAATCTGAGTTTGTTTCTAGAAACTTCTTTCCCAGCCTTGGAACTCTTGGGTGCTGTAAGTCCTGGATATACCATAGATGATGATAACATTTTTCTTTTACGGTGAGTCTTATGATGAAATTGAGAAGCTTTGACATACATGTAAATCTTTGAAAATTCAGCTTTGTGACATGGCTAGCAGCTATGGCGCTACAAATTTTATTTCTTTAAAAGGCAATTAAAGATGTTATTTATTATCTAGTTTCTCATTTTGTCTATCTAGCTGGACCAGTTGATATTTAATGGTTCTTTTAGTTCTTGACTGACTCTAAAAATTTAGATGTAGTGATTCCTATAAGAGTCACTTGATGTATTAATTTTTAATAAATATTTTTTAGAACATTTATTAAAATGTTTATTAAAATGATTGGAGATAAAATTTGATGGCTGTTCCTCTCACTACTTGGAGCCTTAGGTAGTGGGATTTTAGACCATCATATATCTAAGCTGACTTGTCTCAGAGTACCATGGGGATGGGTTGGCTGTCCATTACTGCCTTCTTATTTTTGCTGAGTCAAACAATTACAAAGCAGGTTGTAATTCTAGATTTAAAAAATGTACCTGTGGTTTAAAAAAATTAAATACTAAAACTAAACTAAATTTAAAATAGGATATAGTTTATAGAATATAGGATATAGAACCCTTCGCAATAGTATTTGGATAGCATTGATATAGGGCTTTGAAAGAAAGAATTCTAGTGAATTGATTCTGGGAGTTACTGAAACATTATACTACTCTGATGTCATTTACATTTAAATTTTAAATGGTTTACTCAGTTTGCTACTGAGTAATTGCTCACATATTCAGGGCAATATTAAAAATATCTTTTCTTTGCAGTATGAAGTTAGATGGTTCTTCACATTAAAGATGGACGCTGACTTTTTTCACCAGAAATGGTTTATAGCATCAACTTGCAAAAATGTAAGAGGCAGCAGAAGAAAGAATAAAATGTTTTACCATTCTTAGATTCTTTGCTAGATTGTAAACTCCATGAAGCAGGGCAACTTCCTTATCCTTAATGCTTGGCCCAGATTAGATACTCAGAAAATATTTGAAGTGATTTAAAATCTCTACTGATTTTATTTTATAAGTTCCTGGAAAATGGCAACCATTTTAATGAGATTTCAACAAAACATTTGCATGGAATAACTGGGACTTAAATTGTGACTATGATGTAAAATCTATCTATAGGTACATTAAACTATCTGGGTACCAATGAGTCTACTTAAAATTCTTTATCTGTTTATGATATTTGATCCTTTAAGAGGCAATAAAGAATGGCTGTGAAAACAACTTATGTATGTGAGGAACAGATGAATAAAAGCTTACTGATATTTATTAGGAAATCTTTTATTATGAACATTTTATGGCCTTATTGGACATTTATCATTGGTTTAAATTGCACATACCACTCAACTATGGTTAAAAAGACATTTTTGCTTTATATTTAATGTTGAAATATTCTCAGTTGTTTTGGCTAAATTATACTACAGGGAATTTTTTGCCCTATAGATTGTACTTATATCCGTGAGGGTACATTTAACATGCAAAGGGTGTAAAATAAATATCTAAATATTGGACGTTTGGTATACTTAACTGTGTTTTGGAATGAAATTTAATACTCATGCTTATATCAGAATCACACAAATGGTATGCAATTATAATAACTTCTGTTAGAATATGAAACCTATTCTTTAAGATTATTCTACTAAAGTATAAACTTAGTTTTAGAGTATATGATGCTAACAGTCTAAGATTTAAAGATAATGGGAGGGAAAATTCTCTGAAACTCTTAGAGAAATGTGGTACATAAATACTCATAATATAGCTGATAAGATACTTAGGATATCTATATAAGATCAAAATCAAACTTCCTGGTAAAAATATTTTTGAAAGGTGAAAGTAACCTCTAATGAAAGGGTATAAGTGATGTGTAAGCACAAATTGTGCTGTCAGTTTATCCAGACTCCACATATTAGGAAGAATGGATTAAAGATCATAAATGAAAAGGAGAGATTTAAACATATAGAAAAGCAGAGAATATGCCATTGGAGTAGACATAAGCACAAAAAGGAAAGACTGATAAATTTATGTACAGTAAAATTCAAACATGTTTGTATGTCATGTAACTAGCAAAGGATTCCATATAAATCAAGGAAATGATCAAAGGATATGAATGGTCAGTTCACAGATGAACCTTGAATAGTCATTCACAAGAAAAGATGCTTAATCTCACTAGGAATCAAAGAATTCCACATTAAAAACAACATTGAGATACCATTTCACCATCATCAGAAGGGCAAAAATAAAACAACAAAAAACCCTGACATTTTCACATGTTGCTGGGTCTGGAACAATGGGCTCATCTTTGCTGGTGGCATTAAAATTTAAGTTATACTTTGGACAGTGGTTTGGTAAGAAGTAGTTTACGTGAAGATGCTTATACACTAATGCAATCTCTGGGTATTATATCCTACAGGAATTCTTGGCATGTGTACTCAAGGAGACATGTACAGAAAGTTCATTACAGTATTGTTTTTAATTGTAAAACCTGGGAACCAGTGTGATTAGAGAATGGATAAATTGTGGTATATTTGTAGTATTTGGTTATTAAAATGAAAGAATACAAAGTATGTTTACTAACTACATCTTAAAAGCAATGAGTTAAAATGACCAAGGTATATGTGCTATAAGATTTAGTAGTTTTAGAACATGTAAAACAAAGACTTGTATAAAAGTTTAAAAGCATGTATGAAAATGATAAATACCAAAATTTGGCTTGTTTACCTCAGGAGAGGTAGGAGGAAAATGGGATTGAGGTGTGCACAGGGGAGGCATTAATTGTATCTGTAATGTGCTACTTCATTAAAAAATATCACATGAGAAAGGGTTGGGTTTATTAAAACTGAATGATGGTCATTCACATTTTTGATACGCTTGATATTTAATAACCAATATTTTAAAAAGATTTTTTTGGTGGATGAGTCTCTGTTTCTCAGTATTGATTGATTTCAGTAGTCTCATCTCCAGGAGCACCCTAGGAACAACCCAGTGAAGGGTTTGTCTATGCGACGAGAACAAGATAATGACACGAAGAAGCAGGTTAATTCCTGGTGGTCCAGGCTACTGGGACAGTAAGACTTTGTAGCTCCCCTCATATATAGCCAAATGGGTTGGAAACTGATTTAGAGAGAAAATGGTGTGGGAAATACTAAGTTTGGGGAATCAAAAGGATGATCTTAATGAAGAAGCAGGAAGGGATCATATTGCAGAACAAAGGTAACTTGGCTAGGATCACAATCTTAGGTTCTTGTGCTGGTGGAAATTGAATGCTTTGTGTTTTGACTTTAAATGACATTGTACCCTTTTATTGTACTTTATACATTTGGCATAGTCAAAACCAGAAAATGCACAAAAGACTCAGCCAAAATACGTTAGGGATTACATGTTTAGACACGAACTTCCAATTTTTCTGAATCCAATTTGTACCACTAGAATTAAGTTACAGCTCTAAATTCTCAGAAGATAGACATTTTAAAAAATGTATACAAAAGGCCAGGATGACCCTTTCTAATTACTGTGAACGAGTTGTAAATAGACAAACTAGCAGAAAGTTGTTTCATTAGGATAGGTTTTTGTTTGAAGGAGAAAGGCTTAGTGTTACAGATTCACAACCCATAAACGGTTTGCAGGGCTTGGTGTGCATTGTGTTGCTGACTCATTGGATTCTGTCAAAAATTCAACTGTGTCCCATCATCTGGAAACCTGGTTACAAAAGGCAGCATTAAGGCTTACATCCCAAGGACCCCTCAAGCTCTCAACTTAATTTCTAATATGAATTCTAATAGGCTCATAGATACCGAGCAAAAAACCATATAATTGTTATAGAACAGAAAAGAAAGTGACAGGTAACAGCATTAGAGTCAAATGGATACAAACATTTAATCTATCACAAGCAAGTCCGAGAGAACACAGGCAGATCACCTCAAAAAAGCTGTGGCCTGATCCTATTGCTTCATTTCAAGCACTGTTCACATGCATTGTTGTAAGGCAGGCTGTTAAGGAAGGTTCTATTTTCTTTAAACCTATAGAGAATGTATAAAAGCTGGAAAGATGCCATTTCGAGGTGGAGAAAAAAAATGGCGGAATCTGCCTCAACATGGAAGTGATAGCTGTCCAACTATAGGCATCACACAATTCCAGAGAATTTTTCCTGAAACTAGAGAGCCTCTGCTGGCCCAGCGGGTACTCCGCACACTTTCCCTGGACAAAGACCTGCATGTATTCATGTTACCTTCTCAACTGCCCCCCTCTACTATTCCTTTCAGAAGACCTCAAATGTTATCCCCATTTAAACTAGGCTGGTACTCTTACGCTAGTCGAAGGCAGTAAAGGACAAATATGGTAGTATCTGCGGGGCTCTCAAGTGGGAAACCTACACCAGGTTCAGCGGCATTCGCTCACTCACTGCGACTGAGACGCGCCTGCCCGACGCGGGGGCAGCCGGCGGTTCCCAGCATCCTGAGCGGCCGGCACCCGACAGGCTCCGGGGTGGCTCTTCGCGTGCGCTCTCTGACGTATTGGCGACGTGCACAGCGAATCCATACTCGTGGTGGAGTGGCCGAGGCAACGGTTCTTTCCCGCGCTTTTTCTTGGTGCCTCAGGTTAGGTATTTCATTAGTATTACTGCTGTTTTCTCTGTCAAGCGCAGAAGGCAGGCTGAGGATTTCAGAGCGAAGTTTCTGTGAATCTCACTCTCAAAAACTCGGCCCTCAATAACTCGGACAGCTCGCTAAATTGACTCTTTCTCTCACCTCGTGGAAAATTTGGAATTAGGTGCACCTATCGCTCTAAGTGTCTCAGCTTCAAAACTCTCCCCGGGTCAGCTTCCTCTATGCCCATTAACTACTCTGCTGGAGGTAAAATAGACC
>NW_006441068.1:137851-147184 GCF_000325575.1 Pteropus alecto | reverse complement strand
GTGGAGACATTTGGGATAAAGGTGTCAGAGTGTGCTTGTCGACCCCTATGACCAAGGCCACATTCTGAGGCAATTTGTCAGTGATAAATGTGAACATTTTTTTCTTGGTATTTAATTGGTGTGTCACGTTTTTTTAAAAACAATATATGACTTGTTGGTATTTTGATATATCCAGACCAAACTCAGTATGGGTTAATGAAATTCCAGTGACAGTGGACACTGTATTGAAAAGTAACCAAAGGGTGTTTAGTTTTACAAATGTTTTAAATAGAAGCAGAGCACTGAATAATATTTATATTAACTGGTGAATTGTTGATCTGATGATTAAGAAATCTACTTTTATACAGATTTTCAGGCTCCATAATGGTCAATTACTTGAATGAATTAGGTTAGTTTCCATTTAATACTATTAGGTTAGTACTCTTTTAGTCAACACAAGTAAAGAATTTGAGAAATCAGCATACATGAAAAACTTTAAAATACTTTGCTCTAAATAATGGCTAAAGTCAGTGCCTGGACCTTTATATTTGCCAAGTGTGAGAAGTAATACTAAAATATAGCAAACTATGAATGGGTAATAAATATAGGTTTTTTTTTAGGTATTTTAAGGAATGGTAAAAAGCACTAGTTTAATTTTTATTTGTACTTTGTAAATGTTACTAAACATTTTTTCCTCATGTACATATTTTTGATTTTAGTAACATTTGGAACCACCTATGTTTTTAACTTTTTTCTTAAAAATTTTTTTCAAGGCCTTTGTAGTGGTTTGCACAAAGGAGCACAATTAATATTGTTGAGTAACTGAAATCAATATAATAATAAAATAAAAATAAATTATAATAAATTAATAAATTATAGTAAATTAAAATAAATTATATAAAACAATGAATGTCTATTATTTTATCATAAAATGAAAACATGCTTTGTTTATTTGTTATTTATTTCATTTTCACTGCAATTTCACTTATTTGACCTTTTCACTTATCCCTTATTAGAATTCTTTTCAGCATCTAGAGACCTCACTATCATGTCTTTGTGTGAAGACATGCTGCTTTGCAATTATCGAAAATGTCGCATCAGACTCTCTGGTTATGCATGGGTCACTGCCTGCTCTCACATTTTCTGTGATCAGCATGGCAGCGGTGAGTTTAGTCGTTCACCAGCTATCTGCCCTGCCTGCAACAGTACTCTTTCTGGAAAGCTAGATATTGTTCGAACAGAACTCAGTCCATCAGAGGAATATAAAGCCATGGTACTGGCAGGACTTCGACCAGAGATTGTGTTGGACATTAGCTCCCGAGCACTGGCCTTCTGGACATACCAGGTTAGTGCTTAGGCTAGCTTAGGAGAGTCTGATTTGAAGTATATGTGAAAGTTTCTGATGTTTTTCATTTATTGTGTTTATGTTTATTTTTTATGAATATATGGAACTTTTTAATAATTTTCTTCAAAAGTAATGTTTATTGTTGAAAATCTAAAAGGAAGGAAATTAAAAAACTCATAATTCTGTCATTCAGGGATAACCATTGTTGATATTTTGTGTACTACTAGACTATTTCTGTGCATAAATATGTATTTTCTATATATAAGTATATATTTTTGTCTTTACGAAAATAGGATAATAGCACACATACTGTTTTTGTGGCCAGTTAAAGTTGACAATATGTTATGCCTATTATGAATATTTAATTAAATATTTTTACATTAAGTGTTCTATAATCATAATTTTAATGGTGGCATTATATAACATTTCCAAGTTATAAAAAATGCCATATGAGCATGCTTATCATCAAATTCACATCCTTAATTATTTGCTAAGATTAAATTCCTGAAAGTGGATAAATACATTTCAGTGTTTTTAAAATTGCAGTATTTTAAAATTGCCCTCCAGTTAGGCCATATCAGTGTGTGTTCCCTTAAGAAGTATATGAGAGTGCTTGGTTCTCCACATTTCCTACTCACCAATTAGATGTGAGTAAAATAAAATCTCATAACTCTTTAAATACGCATTTCTTGGATGACTTAGATGGACATATGTAGTGTATTTTTTTCCATGTATTTTTCTTTCATAAGTTGCTTTTCACTTGGCTTATTTCAATTGCTGTAGTTTTTTTCCTACTGATTTATAAGAATTCTCTATATATACTTAACTCAGACGTTGTAAGAAATTTTGCTTTTTCACTTATCTTTTATTAGTTTTCATTGCTTTTTTTGACATAAAGAATTTGAACATTTTTGTATGTTTTATGTATTCATAATTTCATTGATTATACTGTATCATAAATTTTCCTCGGTTATTAAAAAATGCTGTTACAGTGCTATTAAAAATGCTATTAAAAATTTTATCAAATTCATATCCATAACTACTTCTCTTTTTGATTTCTGCCTTTGGTGCCTCCTTAGAAAAAATTTCCTGTGGAGAACTTTAGTCATATTCTTGAGTATATTCTTATGTCTTGCACTTACATTTATAATAATGCTTCTTAAAGGTTTTATTTGTCATGTGTCAAATAAATGTTTGCATTATTTTTTCTGGGTAAGGTTTTACATACTCCTGTATTATCTTGTACTTACTTTTATTTTATTATAGATGTCATATAATTACTTACATACTTGTACATCTCCTCTATTTGAGAAAGTTTTTTTAGGTCCAGTTTGGATTCCTTCATATCTCTGGGTCCTCAGTGACCATCATAGTTTCTGGTCTTAAGTCTCAGTAAATTATTGAATGAATGGACAAACACTGTATATTAAATAGATTTCTATTTGGATGAAACCAATGAATTAATTAGTAAGGTAGCCAGAAATGAAATTTTCTTTACTTCATTTATTAATTTTTTTCCTATTTAGTCATGTGACATATATTTTTTGAGTATCAGGAAACATTTATATTTCATGTACCTTCTTAGGTGCTAGGTACACAATAATGAACAAAACACATGAACTTCAAGGAGGCTACAGTTTAGTGGTGCTAAAGGTTAAAAAAAAACTCAGACATTTACAATATATTTTTAATACCTGTAATGATAAGGGAAATACAGAGTGCTGTGAGACCATGTAGTAGGGACAGGTAACCCAGACTAGGTGAAGTTACATCAAACTGTATAGAATAGGCAAATTAAAAATGTTTAAAAGAGAAAAGGAGAGTCCTCATATTTCACTTTCAGTCAATATTTAAAAGACAGTGAATCCGAAGATAAGCCATGATTGGTTTCTGTGTTTAGTAAGTTGTCTTTGGCTGTGTTTAGTGGCTTAACCAACAAATTTAATGGCTTAAAACAACACGCATTTATTATTTCAGTTTCTGTGGCTCAAGAGTCCAGGAATGGACTCTGCTTAACGTCTCACAAGGCTGCAATCAAGGTGTGGACAGTGGCTGCAATCTCTGAACCTTGACTGAGGAAGGATCTGCGTCCAAGTTCATGTGGTTGTTGGCAACATTCACTTCCTAGTGGACTATTAGACTGAGGGCCTCAGTTGTTTTTTTGTGTGTGTGTTTTTAATGGACTTTATTTTTTAAGCAGTTTTAGGTTCATAGCAACATTGAGAAGAAGGTTCAGAAATTTCCCATATATCCCCTGCCCCCCACATGTGCATAGTCTTCCCTGTTATCAACATACCCCACCAGTGGTACGATTGTTACAAATATTGGCCTACATTGACATATCACTATCGCCCAAAGTCCATAGTTTACATTAGGGTTTTGTCTTTGTGTTGTACATTCTGAGTTTGGGCAAATTATAATGACATGTGTCTACCATGATAATATAATACGGAGTAGTTTCTCTGCCCTAAAAATCCTCTGTGCACTACCTATTCATCCTTCCTTCCCCTCAACCCCTGGTGACCTCTGATCTTTTTACCGACTCCATAGTTTTGCCTCCAGACTGTTGTATAATTGGAATCATATAGTTTGTAGCCTTTTCAGTTGACTTCTTTCACTTAGCATTTGTTTCCTCCATGTTTTTCCATGGCAGGATAATTCATTTATTTTTAGTGTTGAACAATATTTCATTGTACCACAGTTTATCCATTCACCTTAAGGACATCTTGGTTGCTTCCAAATGTTGGTAATTATGAATAAACCTACTGTAAACATCTGTGTGCAGGATGTACGTTTCCAACTCCTTTGGGTAAACATTATTGCTGGGTTGTATGGTAAGAGTACGTTTAGTTTTGTAAGAAACTGTCAAACCGTCTTCAAAAGTGGCTGTAACATTTTGCATTCTTGTCAGTGATGAATGAGAGTTCCTTTGGCTTCACATCCTTGTCAGCATTTGGTGGTGTCAGTGTTCCGGATTTTGGTCATTCTAATAGGTGTGCAGTGGTAGCTCATTGCTACATTTTCCTGATGGCTTATGATGTGTAGCATTGTTTTCATTTCCTTATTTGTTATCCGTGCATCTTAATTGGGTGGTTTGTTTTCTTATTGTTGAGTTTTCAGAGTTTTTGTGTATTTTGGATAACAGTCTTTTATGAGATATGTCTTTTGCAGTTATTTTCTATTCATCTGGCTTGTCTTCATTCTCTTGACATTGTCTTTCACAGAGCAGAAAAATTTAATTTTAACAAAGTCCAGTTTATCAGTTTTTTTTTTCATAGGTTGTACCTTTGCTGTTTTATCTAAAAAATCACCAAACCCAAGGTCATTTTGATTTTATCCAATGTTATCTTGTAGACATTTTGTAGTTTTGTGTTTTACATTTAGGTCTGGGATCCATTTTGAGTTAATTTTTTGTGAAGGATGTAGGATGTAAAGTCTATGAGTAGATTCGTTTTGACCTCAGTATTTTGCTGGCTGTTGCTCAGAGGGTGCTCTCTGTTACTTGCCATGTGGCCTTCCAGCATGGCTGCTTGTTTCTACAAAGCCAGCAAAAGAGAATGTGCACTAGTAAGACAGATCTTATATTCTTATGTAATGTACTCATGAAGTGACACCTTATCATTTTTCCTGTATTTGAGTCACAGGTCTTACCCGTACTCAAGGAGAGAATATAAATACCAGGAGGTAGGGATAATTGAGGGCTATAGTATAATCTGTTCTCCACACTATGGGTTACTTGAAACATGGGATTATATTTCTTAAAAACTCTTGGACTACATGTCATTTATTAAGGTTAGACAAATACTTACTTCTTCTGTTGGTTTAATGGTAGTGTTCTGAGAGTGATTTGAGAGTATTCCTCCAGATTTCTTTCTATGCATTTAACGATATAATATGTTATTTTCTGAAATAATCATCCTATTGTACAACCTGATTGCTTCTTAACCTGGTTCTAAATGTTAATAACACCTCAGTATAAGCATATTTCCTTTTTTTCTGTGTTTTAATAAAGTTTTACACTATATAACTTTTATATTTATTACTTTAAAATTATTTTTTTTCTCTCTTGGGACAGGTCCATCAGGAGCGACTCTATCAAGAATACAAATTCAGCAAAGCTGAGGGCCATCTGAAGCAGATGGAGAAGATATATACTCAGCAAATACAAAGCAAGGATGTAGAATTGACCTCTATGAAAGGGGAGGTCACTTCCATGAAGAAAGTGCTAGAAGAATACAAGAAAAAATTCAGTGACATCTCTGAGAAACTTATGGAGAGAAATCGTCAGTATCAAAAGCTCCAAGGTCTCTATGATAGCCTTAGGCTACGAAACATCACTATTGCTAGTCAAGAAGGTACCCTTGAGCCATCTATGATTTCACAGTCTGGTATTTTTGGCTTCCCATTAGGTAAGGAATGATATGTAATATCCAATATCTATTCTTTAAACTAGTGGTTTTTCACACTATGTTCCAGGTAGTCAGTGTAGATGTCAAAGGCCTTGAGTGGTAGTAGGCTCTATATTCTTCATCTATGCCTCAAACTATACATCACTGCTTTTATCTGTTTTATTTGCTTATGTTTAATTACATCTTCAGTTTGAACAGTAAATCTGGAGTAAATCTCTCCAAAATAAAATTTTGCAAATTGCAACATTAAATGAAAAGCTATTTATTTGCAATAATAATAATAATAATAATAATGGCTGCCATTTATTGATTCCTTACCAGGTGCTAGGCACTGTTATAAATTTACATGTATTCATGTTATTTTTAAAACTTTATAAGGTAAGTGTTATCTCTATTTTACAGACGAGAAGACTGAGGTACAGAAAGTTTAAGTAAATTGGTCAGGGTCACAGAGCTATCTTCAGAGCCCACACTTTTAACCATTTGCTATCCTCCAGGAAGGTCATGTTTCACTTTTTTTTTCACATGGCAATACTGAGTGCACAGTTCTTAAGCTATTGTGGGTTGTTTGGTTGGTTGGTTCTTTATTTAGTTGTTTATCCATTCGTAAAGTATTTATCAAGCATGTTTCATGTACCAGGTTACTAGGCATAATCCTAGGCAATGAGGATATAAAGACTATGCAGATGGGATTCCTGCCTTTTAGAAATACACGATTTGAATGATACTAGTCCTTTTCTGCTTGTTCGGTGCCTTGGCAGATGCAGTGAATCCAGTGTTATTGTGTATGGGCATTTGTAGATGTTCTTAGTTTTTCCTTGTCTCGATCCACACTTACTTTGATTTCTTTCATATTCACCAGTCTTTCCTGTTCTTTTTGTGTACACTTACCTTTCTACTTTTACTTCTTGCTACCATTGCTGGCTTGAAGCAGATATAGTCAGCATTCTCCTTTAGTTATGTGTTCCCTTTAAAACTTGTAGAAGCCCAGGAATGGTTCAGTGGAAGTTGTTAACCCATTTCCCATTTGTCCGAGAATACTCGCTGGTGGTGCTTGTGGCTGTAGCCTTTACTCTGAGATAGCTCACAGATTACAGTCCTAATCTTACCCCCAAAGTTTGCTGCAAAATATCTTGCTTTTATTATTATTTTCACGTTGCTCTAGTATATCAGTAGTCTTTGGAAACAAATGACATCGTTCTATTTATAGCATTCCATTTTTAGTATTGGTATATCCATGTACAAAATATAGTAATTCTTGATTGCTGAAAATGTCAAACCTTAGAAAATGTAGCATTCTTATCTGTGATGTTAAATTTACGCTGGCAGTGAGCTGCACTTTCTTTTTCTAAACAGGAAAAAAGTTAAATGCTTATTTAATCAGATCTATTGTCTGATTTTTCTTAAGGCTGTTCTAATTGATCTAATTGACTATGAATATGTGCTAGTTTTTCATAGTTGTCATATTTTTTTGGAGTGTTTATGGCAATCTTTAAAAAATTTATTCTAAAAGAACTTGAGACAAAAGACTTTATGCCATCCAAATATATATGATATTCCTTTGAAGAAGGTTAGATAACATGAATAAAATTACGATATTGTAAATTCTAGCTCTACCAAAAACATATGTTTAAATTACTTTTGGTAATGAGGTCACGGCTATCATTGGAAACTGCTTCACAGGAGAAGGTACAGTATATACTGTGGTCAGGTGGAAGGGGTGGGGCCACTGTAGTCCTTTTCTTGATCCAACATTAG
The DNA here is from genome assembly GCF_000325575.1 of Pteropus alecto. Lineage (NCBI taxonomy): Eukaryota > Metazoa > Chordata > Mammalia > Chiroptera > Pteropodidae > Pteropus > Pteropus alecto. The sequence goes on along the minus strand of NW_006441068.1, from coordinate 139,693 downwards.
GTTTATATTTTATCTGTCTTGTATGAGTTGAGTTCTGTTAAAATATTTATTGAATTACTTTTGTCTTTTTGGCCCTAAAGATCAATAAGTAAATAGATGTTTAAGTTTTTCCCTTGTTTTTTTCCTAGGGAACAACTCCAAGTTTCCTTTGGACAGTACACCAGTTCAAAATCGGGGTGGTGGAGATGGAGATTTTCAATTCAGACCATTTTTTGTGGGTTCTCCCACTGCACCTGAACCCAGCAATAACTTTTTTAGTTTTGCCTCCCCAAGTCGTGAATTAGAGCAGCAACAAGTCTCTAGCAGGGCCTTTAAAGTAAAAAGAATTTAGCTCACTTCACAGAATGTTTCTGTTTATTTCTAGTGATTTGATTTAATGAATAATTTTTATTCTAGATGGGGGTTACCAACCTCCCTTTTCTATTAAGTCTTTGAAGTGTCTTCACATTTTCAGTTTTTAAGAAACTCAGTGGAAGCGAGGGATGGCTTTAGAGTCTGGTTTCTTTTGCTATTTCCATTATTTAAAGCATGAGCATTTTATTAAACTCAATTTCATTGTGAACTGTTGAGTTTTTACCACTAGTGAAAGGTTACAATGTTATTGGGTGTTTTGTAGATCACTGTTTGTTTCTGTCTCGGCTATTTCTGACTGAACTATGTTTTTATGCATATGTATTAAAGCACCTATATCATATATCTAAATGTTACTTTCGGTTTTGGTATTTATGCATATATGTATATGTGCGTTCCTTTATATGGCTATTTTGCTGTATTTGACATTATATTTATGTGAAGATTTTGGTCTCGGGAAATGATGGGTGTATCTGTAGTTTTTTATTTGGGTGTGTACATTTATTTCTATATGTATTTGCCCTTGTATTAATAACTTGTTTCGAGTGTTTGTGCTCATGTCAGTGAGTGAGAGTACTATTTGATGCACATCTGATCAGTCCTTTTTTCTATTTAAAAATAATTCACATTGAGAGTTATTTTGTAAAGTTGATTTTTACCATTTATTTTAAAATAAAATTACTCTTTCTTAACTGTTTTGCCAGCTGTTGCCTTGAGTTTACTTTAGGAATGTACTTCTACTGCAGAAAACTTAAAATATGTTATTGATCTTGAGAAATTAGATTAATTAAAATACCTTTGAAGATTTATTCCTTGTTTTCCTTTATTAAATAGCGAGCATTTCTGACTGCTATCAAAGATAACTTATTTAAAGCATAGAGTAAAGAAAGAAATTTGAAGGACACTTTCAGTAACTTTATGTCCTATTAGAAGCAAGACTAGATATCATACTGGTTGGGGAGATAGAACATCTGGGTTCAAAATATGGCTTTTTTGGTTGTCCAAGTTTGAGTTTAAAATTTCTGGGCATTTGTTTGACAAGATACAGCAACTATTTAGGATCAAAACGCTTAACAAAATTGGTATAGAAGGAAAATACTTTAATATAATAAAGGCCATAAATGACAAGCCCTCAGCCAACATTATACTTAATGGTGAAAAACTAAAAACCTTCGCTCTAAGATCAGGAACAAGCCAAATCTGTTCACTATCATCATTGTTATTCAATATAACATCGGAGGTCCTAGCGAGTGCAGTCAGGCAAGAGAAAGATATAAAAGGCATCCAAATAGGAAACAAGTCAAATTGTCACCATTTGCGAATGACATGATCCTCTACATAGAAAACCCTAAGGACTCCAGAAGAACACTACTAGAAACAATAAGCAAATACAGTAAAGTCTATGGATAAAAAATCAACGTTCAAAAATCCATAGCCTTCCTATACTCTAATAATGAAGTGTCAGAAAAAGAAGTGGAAAAAATAATTCCT
>NW_006441068.1:121865-136871 GCF_000325575.1 Pteropus alecto | reverse complement strand
AGAGGATGTGGAGAAATAGGAACCCTCATACACTGCTGGTGGGACTGCAAATTGGGACAGCCACTATGGAAAACAGTATGGAGGTTATTCAAAACACTGAGAACTGATCTACCATATGATCCAGCAATCCCTCTACTGGGTATTTACCCCAAAGATTTGAAAACTCATACCTGAAAAGAGATTTGCACACCAATGTTCATAGCAGCATTATTCACAGTGGCCAGGACTTAGAAGCAACTGAAAGGTCCTACGATAGGTGATTGGCTAAAGAAGCTTTGGTACATATATAAAATGGAATATTACTCAGCCATAAGAAGAGATGAAATACTGCCATTTGCAATAACATGGATAGACCTTGAAATAAGCATACTAAGCGATGAGCTAGACAGAAAAGGTTGAAAATCACATGATATCACTTATATGTGAATTAAAACCTAAAAGCAGCAAATGAGCAGGACAAACAAACGTAGACTCATGGACATGGACAATGGACTAGTGGTTAACAGAGGGGAGGGGTGGGGGAGGGGAAAAATAAAAAAATAAAATGTTAAAGTTCATTTTATAAACTAAAAAAATAAAAGGAAAAATTTCTGGGCTTTTGTTTCTATATTTGCAAAATGAGAGATTGAATAAATTGCCTTGTAAATCTTTTGTAATTCTTAAATTTTATGATTTTCTGGTTTGAGAAGAATTACAATGGACTTATCCTAAATGCCAACTCCCATTGTTTTTTAGGTAATAAGGTCATACTGAAATAATTTGAGGATATTTCATATTTAGTCATTGTAGAAAGGCAGTGAATACCCTATAGGAGTATAGAATATACAGTCTCTTCAAAAATATTTATTTATATTTTTTAATTTTATTAAAGTGTAGTTGGCACAGAGTATTTTATATTAGTTTCAGGTGCATAACAGCGATTCGACATATATCTTACGATGTGGTCACCGCACTGTCTAGTAACCATCTGTCACCGTGAAAAGTTATCACGCTATTATTGACTATATTCCCCTTCACCTTTTAACCTATCCCTTCATCTCCCTACCCCAAAGTTAAAATTGTGTTGGAGAAAGAAGATGAAAAATCTTGAAGTAAAAGTTTTAAAACATCCCTCCCTATTTCATAGCTAATCACACTGATTTTATAGATTACAGTATAAAGTACTTTTCTTCCCTATACAGTTTTAAATTTTGTTGGATAATGCTTTGAGGAAATAATTTTATGTACAGTCATGATTTCTACTTTAAACTACTTTTTCAAGTTCAAAAAATCAGTTTGAAGTACAAGTAAGCTATAATTAAAACTAAAAAGTAAAGAGAAACTTTGTTAGGATTGTTAAAAAAACTTACTTATTATTGAAAAGTTTAATACAGTCACATGGTACAAATTCAAAAGGTACAGCAAAGGCATCCAGTGAAGTCTCCCTTTCAACCCTGTCCCCTGGCCACTCACTTCTGCTTTCTGAAAGAAATTACTGTTGCCAGTGTCTTGTGTCTCTTTCAGAGATAGTCTATGTGGAAATATTTTTTACTTAAAAATTATACTTATTTTTGAATAGCTAATACATGTACATGAAAAAATTCAAACGTGAAATTACACTGTGAAAAGAATTTGGAGATGGAGATTTTTCAATTTATATCATTTTTTGTGGGTTCTCCTGAACCCAGCGATAATTTTTTAGGGCAATATATAGAAATGCGTACAGAGTAAAAATAATTTTTACTTAAAAATTACACTTATATTTGAATAACTAATACATGTCCATGATAAAACGTGTACGCAATTAAAAGAATTTTCTTTGACCACCGACAATTCTCAGTTCCTTTGTTTCCCTCTCCAGAGACAGTCATTGTTTCTTACATATCCTGGATATAGTCTAAAAATAAGCATAATTAGTGTACGAATATACTATTAGTGTGTTAGTGATAGCTTTCATAATACCATCTCAAGTGTAGTAGATTTATTAGGATAATGTGTTCAAAATAAAATTCCTCATTTACAGAAAATCACTAAAGTTTGGAAAATATTCAGACAAGTTACCTGACCATGTGCTGTACATTTCCTTCAAATTTTAAACTTGTAACACAGGTATCCACTGACTTAACCTGTCTTCTTTTTTGAGGGTAAAAGTGAATAGAAAGATATGAAACAAAAATATAGGTGCAATTAAGCTGAGAACATTTTGTTTCCAGGATTTGGGAAAGAAACAAGTTTATGAACTCAAAAGTGATTATAGAATATCTCCTTTGAGCTTTAAGCATTGGGTTAAGTTGATTTGGAGCGCTGCCCTTTGAAAACCAGCTCCTTTACCCAAATGCCGCTAAGCCTCCAGAGGCCTAGATGTCGCTGTGGCTCCAGGATGAGGGTGGTATGGTTCTCTGTGGTTATGCAGTTGGGGGCGGAGGAGCCGAGAGTGGCCGGGAAATGATGGCTGATGAAGAGGAAGAAGGCAAACAGATCTTGCAGAAATTGCAGGTGGGGCAGAGGGTTAAAACCTATATGTACTTTCGTACTGGGAAGAAGCAAGGAACCTAGTTTATGCAGTACCTGCGAGTTCCTTGCAAATACACGACACTGCATGTGTTGGTGTTACTATAACAACTTCCGAAGGTGCAGCGGCAGGCAGCCAAGGAAGGGGAGCAGCCCACACGTGTGTTGGGACCCCTTGCTCTGACCTGACTGCTCTTAATTTCAGTCCTGCATGGAAAAGGATTTGTTGCTCCTAACTTTATACCTGCGCATTCTTGTGAAGTTTTTTTTCTGGATTCACGCATAACAGATAGCATTCACACATGTACGGCCGATCTACGGGAGCTATTACTACGTGATTTGATCCCTACCAAGGCCGTTTCTTCGGTACTTTTCTGCCTTGAAATTGGTAACAGTCACAATAATGCCTTGCACTGCATGTATTCTGGTTACTTCCGTTAGCACTTAACAGTTGTTGTTGTTGTTACTTCCTTTAGCACTTAACAGTTGTTGTTTTGCACTCTGCTGCGCTCCCAGTTTGGGGTCAGATGCAGAGAGGTCCAGACTCCACCCAGTCCACAGTTGACTGCGGTTTTGACCAGGACTAGTCTTTTGTACTTGGTACGTGAGAGCTTACTAGTTGCTTGGCTCTTTATCTTTCTTTTAATGACTCAAGATTTTTCTTTCCTTTTTTCTTAAAAAAAATTTATTATTGCTTTCAAGTATACAGTACATACAAGATTTTTCTTAAACCTTAGAAACTCAGTTCTTTGTGTTCTAAGACAGCCTGGAATTTAAGCGTTAGACCTGTGACAGGCTTGTAACTTGCTTAAAAGTTTCTAATGAAAAAGTTTAAATATTGGTGAGATTTTGATTTTTGAACAGATTAAAATAATAACACTTTTTAGAGTGTGAGCTTTGTCTCCCGGTTGACTTGAATTAGCTTAATTTTATTCCCAAGCGTGATTTGCTGAAATCAGATTCTGAACCCTGGCTCCATATTAGAAATATTATCATCGTATATATGTTTTTATATGTATAGAAAAAATATGAAAAAGTATGCTAAACAGTGGTTATCCCTGAGGTGATTGGGAATGATGAGGAATTTTTACTTTGTAGTTTTTACATGTACCTATTTGAATTTTAACAACTTATATATATTGATTTTGCCATGAGAAAAAAGTTATTAAAATGTTCAATCCAAGAAAACAAATCACAACAAAACCAAACAATGCATTGCATGTTTGTTTAATAACTAAAAACAAACAAACAAACAATAAGACTAAAATTCCTAATTTACAGCCATGCTGATTGCAGGGTGAAAAGAAATGTGTTGTAATTTTTTATGAGAAATGGGTTGTAATTTTTTCTGAGAGCTGCCTTTTCCTGTGCTCATTTTTGGTAAATGCACTAGGTATCTGGGGTATCTTGGGATGAGCGGGGAAGGTGCAGGAATAGAATAGAGGAATGGAGTAGAGGAGAGGAAAAAGATAGTGATGTTGCTATTCATGAGAATATTAGTAAGCTTTAATTTCATCTTAAAGACACCTTAGGATAGAAGGAATGTATAAAAGGGTATTTCTCAAAGTGTATTTTACAGACCATTTTTATTATAGTCATCTAGAGTACTTGTTAAGATGCAGGATTTTTAGTTTTGCTAAAACTAGTGAAATCAGAATCTCTGCAGGCTGGGTCTGGGAAATAATACACATGAATAAAATTTGAAAAGCATTGCTGCATAGGGTGCTAGTCCATTCCCTTTGTCCTAGGTTGGGTTTTAAGTTAAGTATAGCAGGGGTCCCCAACCTCTGGACCATGGACCAGTACCAGTTCATGGCCTGTTAGGAACCGGGCCACACAGCAGGAGGTGAGCGATGGGCAAGCAAGTGACTCTTTATCTGTATTTGCAGCAGCTCCTCAGCGCTAGCATCACCGCCTCATCTCCACCTCAGATTGTCAGGCATTAGATTCTCATAGGAACACCGGTCCTTGGTGCCAAAAAGTTTGGGGACTGCTGAAGTATAGGGCATAAGTATTTGTTATAGACAAGGATGATTCATGAACTCATTCAATCAATATACTTAATGAGAGCCTATGATGTTCCAAGCCCTGTAGTAGTGCTCTGGTATATCTCTAAACAAAACCGATAAGTCCCTCCCATCATGGAGCTTACATTCCAATCGTAGTGACAGATAACAGACAGTTAATGAATAGGTTACATAATTTCAAATGATAAGTACTATGAAGAAAAGTAAGTGTGGTTTAACAGTGGCCAGAGGAGGAAGAGGTTACTTTAGTTTGCATAGTCAGGGAAAGCCTGTCTGAGAAGTTGATGTTTGAACTGAGATCTAAATGATGAGTGTCCAGGCAGAGGGAACAGCATGTATAAAGACCCCAAGGCAGAATTGAACTTGGTGGATTTGAGGAACTGAATAAAAGCCAGTATGGCTTGAGTATTGTAGGAGGGAGAGTGGTAGGTAGTAAAGTTTGTGGCAGGATGAGTAGTGGGAGGTCAGATCATATAATCTTCTACGCTATAGTAAAATTTTATTCTGCCTATAGTGGGCAACTATCTGAGGGTTTGTGATATAATGTATGTTTTTGTAAGGTCACTTTCACTATAGTGAAGAGAATGAGAGAGAGTAGAAGTAAGATGACCCAGTAAGAAGTTCTTGTAATAATCCAGGCAAGTAATGATGCTGATTTAGTTAGTGCAGGATAGTCATAGTGGGATGGAGACAGGCAGATGGATTTAGGATGTGCTGTGGAGGTAGTTAAGACGATAGAATAGTATTAAATATTTCTGCTGTTATTTGGTTTCAGGAAAGAATAGATAATGGAAAACCTGGTGTCACAGGAAGACTCAAAGATAGAGGAAAGAGCATATTTACTCGGAAGGAATGCAAAGGAGCCAGAAATTGACTTGACAAAAAACAAAACAAAACAAACAAAAAACCTCTAAATACAAATATTTCACAAAACAAAATCCTGCAAAAATACCAAGGTTATCAAACTTAAATTGGTCTGTCATTGGAATGTGATGACTCTCACATGTTATCATATTCACAAAGGTCATGTATTTTCAGATACCAGCATAGGAAAAATCAGGGATAAGATTGTTTTTGTTAGGAAGTCCAGTTTTGAGGATAAATTTCAAAGTTTTATACTTTGGGGACCAGTATCAGATAGGATTATCTTATTAACTTTCATTTTATCTCAAGTTGCAAAGTGGTAAGTGAAGTGCTTAGTTCTGTTAGAAGCCCTATTGGAGCTGGAAGACAGAGAACTATCATCATAGTACAGAGACTGGCATGGGACACTGGCTACTTTCCCTCATGATTTGTGGCATTTTGATAGCCATGTCTGCTTGCCTCTTGTGTTATTCCTAGGTGAGTTATAGAATCAGTATTTCTCGCCAGTTGCAAATTTTCTGTTCTGGTGTTCTCTCCAATTAATGGTACCATCCTTATATTTCCTAGGAATTGGTGGATCAACTATATTCATTTCGAGAGTGCTATTTCGAGACACATAGTGTTGAGGATGCTGGTAGGAAGCAACAGGATGTGCGGGAGGAGATGGAGAAGACCCTGCAGCAGATGGAGGAAGTAGTGGGTATGAGTCCCAAAAAAGCATGCAACCCTCTGTCCTTCACTGAAATGTGATAGAGTTTTGCTCCCTTTCTGTAGGCTCTTTGGTATCCTATTTGTGGCTGCTGCAGCAGAATATTTTTTCTAAGGGCCCCTGTGCAGGATGGCAGCCTTTTAGTCCTCTAAACGAATTTTCTTAAAGTTTGATTATAGCAAATGCCATGAAATAAAAAAGATCATACTTGTTGCTTGAACTGTTGCAGTGATCTTATTAACCGACTTTTCTGCCTCTAATTTTTTACTTCCAAATCAACTTATATAATGACCACGGCCATTATCTTTCTAAATTATTACTTTATGCATTTAATCTTATCCTTTTGTCTGCCTCTTTGCTCAGGTATCTTCAGATTCCTACTGTTGAGTGGTTGAAGTCTACATCCCTTAACCTGGTGTTCACGTTTCCATTTTCTGACTTTTTTTCCTGCCCTTATCTCTGACTACTTACAAGAGAAATTTTTGTTTCATTCAGATTGGAACATGCGTTCTCCCATGAACATATCACGTGTATTTCTGCCTCTGTCTTTGTCTACATCATTTTCCTACTTGGAGGGTCTTGTCCTTTTTCCTTTTCACTTTTTAAAGCTCATTCATTCACTCTATGCGTATGCTCCTTTTCATTGTGGTTTTAATTGTCCCTGTATATACTTTGTCCTCTCCAATAGATTGTAAGTCACTCAAAGGTAAGGGTAATGCTTTCTTTGTTATCCCATTACATAACATGTTACTTTACATATGGCAGATTTTCAATAAGTGGTTTGTTCATAAAGATTTTCTTCAAGTATTTAATTTCTAGAGCTGGCATAGAGTTATTCCTTGAGAGAAAGTGTCCTGGTCTTATCTGTAAGACTGCCTGGGTTTTTCTTTTCTGCCGTAGCTTTATCTTTTCTCTTTCCTCCCAGGTTCTGTCCAGGGCAAGGCACAGGTTCTGATGCTGACTGGGAAGGCACTGAATGTGACTCCTGACTATAGCCCTAAGGCTGAGGAGCTTCTGTCAAAAGCTGTCAAGCTGGAGCCCACGCTAGTGGAAGCCTGGAACCAGCTGGGTGAGGTGTATTGGAAGAAAGGGGATGTTGCAGCTGCCCACACCTGCTTCTCAGGAGCCCTCACCCATGTGAGCCACCCACTATCATCTAGAAGACACAGTTGGGAAGGATGGGATTCCTTTGGTTCTTTGAATTTCCCTAGGGTCTGAATACCAGAGTAGAACTACATTGGAACAAAGAGAATAGAATGAGAAGGGAGAAAGGATGCAGGAACAGACCTGGATGAGGGAAACAGGGACAGGGGACTGAGAAAAGAAGATGATGGGATAAGGTTCAGGGGTAGATGAGAAGTGAAGAAAAGTTAGCAACCAAGTCGATTCTTGTAAATGTGGGCCTAAAGTACAGATGGCAGTAAGAATTAAGATGACAAATTAAATTTAGAAGATGGAGATAGAATAGATCTGGAAAGGGGAACGAGAATCAGGAAGCTTAAATATATGTCTTCTCCATTTGCAGTGTAAGAACAAAGTCTCCCTTCAAAACCTGTCGATGGTGCTTCGCCAGCTGCGGACTGACTCTGGAGATGAACATTCTCGCCACATCATGGACAGTGTCCGGCAGGCTAAATTGGCTGTGCAGATGGATATCCATGATGGCCGCTCTTGGTGTGAGTACTCCCAAAAGATCTCCAATCAGTTTCTAGAGCAGTGTTTCTCAAACATGGTTGCATACCAGAACCATCTGGAACTCATCTGTTGAGTCTGACTCTAAGTGTGAAGCCAAGGTACTTTTGATTTGAAGAAGCCCAAAAGGTATTTTGATGGACCACTATTCTAGGAACTCTTGAATCTTTTCATTCAGGGAGAGGATGCTTATGTTTCCATATAAGCAAGGCAAGGCTTATTTTAGTGTGTTTAATTTTCTCCTTCAGGTCCATGTTTGCCTCTTTATCCCCATGGAGTGTGGAGTATATTAAATGTAGTGTCATCACTGGTTTGTGTTAGATGTGAGGCCTTTCAAATAGACTTTTGAGGGTGACCAAAATAGGTCAGCTCTTGAACTTGGACTCTAATATCATCTACTACTGTTTCAGTATTTTTCTCCTTCCTTAGAAAGGACAAGATGGCTATAGTGTGTGTTTCCCTTCTTTAGGTCAGTTAGGCTCAGGTTAACTAGTTTCCCTTGAAGGCAGGCCTTATTAACTCTTGTTAAGAACAGAAGGCTCTAGCATATTTCAAAATGGCTCCTTTTACCCCTACTCTTGCTGGAAGTAGGAGGGGATTTTTTTCTCTGATATTTGATGTGGGAATCTGGTTGAGCTACTAGTGGTAAATCTCACAGTACTGTGGGGCCCCCCTTTTGACTGGGACCCCTGCAGTTTTTAACTCTCAAACTTGTCCATGCTGAGCCTCTAGTTATTCATCAATTACAGTTCAGTTTTTTGTATCCCAGCGCTGCTTCTTGTGGCAGCTTGTGAGTTTCTGCTCCGCTAAGCCATTAATCCCTATATTTGCCTTTCTGTCTCTCCAATTTTGGGGGTAGTAATTTGCCCTGTGTTGTACTCTCTCCATCCAAGAAGAGTTGTAGCTTTTTCAGTCTGTTCAGCTTTTACTTGTTAGGATGGAGTGGTGACTTCTAACTTCCTTACATGGGAAACTATATATCTCTTTCAGATATTCTGGGGAATGCATACCTTTCTCTCTACTTCAATACTGGCCAGAACCCTAAGATCTCCCAGCAAGCCCTTAGTGCCTATGCCCAAGCAGTAAGTATTTATGGTCACCCAGGCCACATGAACAGATGCAGCAACAGAAACAAGAGTGTCATTAAGTCTTCCTGTGGCTCTTTAGCAAGCAGGATGGTCAGTGCTTGCTGGCATCCAATGTGAGTGATTTTGCAAAGGTGTGTCTGCAGAAGTGACATTTCTTCTTACATCTTGAGTATTACTAACCACTTGCAGTATGGTGCCTCAGTGCTAGATAGCTTCTTTGAGCTGTCTAGATTTCTTTTAAGGCATATATAACCAAATCACAGAGCCCATCTCAACATATTCATTTTTTTTTTTAAATGGGAAAAAAGTCTTTATTAAAATAATGCTGATTAATATTTGTGTTCATATTTTAAGAAAAACGAAAACTCTAATACTTAAGTATGAGTCAAGTGCTATCCTCAGAATAACCATTAGTACGGCTCTGGAATTCCCACAAGTGAAAATAGAAGACAGCATGTAACCCATTCTACATCACTTCTTAGGCATTGTTTCACCAGAGCTCATGCTTTGCTTAGGCTTTCAGGCCATTTTTATACCGATAGCCACTTGCATGGAAGTTTCCTTCAGGCTTTGAGGGCCTGGTTACTCATGATTGGAAGGTTCCCATTGGCCTTCTGAGCTCTTTTTATTTAGGCCTTATTCACATGTCTTCATTTGCTTTCTGCTCTTGATACAGAGAATTGCTTTTTAACTTGCCATCACTTCCTTTGCTTGGTGTGGCAGAATAAAGACTACAGTTACCTTAGAGTCAAATTTGCAGTTAAGGGACTGTCCTTTTTTCAATCAGGAACTTTTAGGCAGAGGATTTATATTTTACTCTAATTTCTTAATTTTGTTAATGATTATATTGTAAAGAATAATGTGATATACTCCTTTAAAAGTTTATATTTGGCCTCTACTAAATAGTTGCTTTTAACTCTTCTTCAACCACACTCATATTTTTAAACATATGTGAACTAACCATTTAAACAATTTTAATTCGTGTTGTCTGTGCTTTTGCAATGTGCCAGGCAATGAATCGAGTTTAAAAAATAAAATGAACATATCCATGAACGTTGCCAGCAGTTTCTTCTAGCACATTTGTCAGCACTGTCATGTGTTTCCGGCCATCTACACAAACTAGAGAATCAGAAGTTGACTTTCAATGTGTGATTTAAGGGGACTTGGGTATGGAAACATGATTCTACCTGTGCCTGGAGCTATTCTCATAGGCAGAGGAAATGTATTACATTGATATCATTTCTTTCCTCAGTTTCCCTCATTTATACCATCATCTCACTATTACATTTTTTTTGTCAGAATGCTTTCACATATTTCTTCATCTTTATACCAGTGCATGGATAAATTATAATCATATTTTTAAAGGTTCACACACTTAACAGAAACCCTTCTATCCTTGGGGTTTCAGGGACTGCATAATATAGCACATAAACAATGGCTGTATAGCAGTGTGGGTATAGGTAACATTTTGACAAGGAAGAGACTTGAATTTTTTCAGGGAGAGGTGGCCTAGGACATGTTGGGCATGGCCATCCTTAAGATTAAGGCGAGATCCACTGATGATCTTTTTATCCCACTGCAGGAGAAGGTAGACAGGACAGCTTCCAGCAATCCTGACCTTCATCTGAACAGGGCAACGGTGAGACTTGTGGGGTGGTGGTCATCTGCAAGTCAAATAAATAACATATCCAGGTCTCAGCCTGTGAGGATAGTTGAATGTTCGTAGAGACAAGGTTGGGTACAAGCTGCAAGAGAAAAGTCAAATTATTTCTAGGAAGAACTAGCTCAGTTTGACTTCAGTATCTGGTGGAGTCACTGGAGAGCAAGGATAAGAGGTTGTGGAGGTGGGAGGGTATATGAGGATGGAGGAGACAGAAGACTTTTTTGATATGTTCATTATGAATATAAAAATAGAATGACCCGATATATGCAACTTAATTGTTTTAGAGTTTGGAAGTTAGCTTTTTTGAAATGACTCCATCTTTGGGGTTGCGATCACCCTGACCGGGAAGAAGGATGTTAAGGTGTTACCATCTCTTCAGGATGTGTGTTGTAGGAAAACAACTGGGTAGGAAAACATTTATTTCTCTAGAGTCCTAGTCCATGGTGCTATTACTTCCCGCCTGGCATAGTTTGTGTTAAATATACATATAATTGGGAGGTATTTGGCTACTTTTTGTGCAGTTACATAAATATGAAGAAAATTATGGAGAGGCCCTGGAGGGCTTCTCTCGGTCCGCAGCACTGGACCCTGCCTGGCTAGAGCCCCAGCAGCGAGAGCAACAACTCCTGGAATTCTTGAACAAGTTGACCAGTCTCCTTGAGAGCAAGGTAAAGATGTCTAAATGCTGAATCATACTTTTTTATTCTGCTGCAGGTGAATAAATCAGAACAGAATAAGCCTAGATAGTAGTGATCGTATTAGAAGTGGGTAGGCGGGAGGGAAGGACGAGACTCTCAAGGAGAGTGACTAGTTCTCAGTTTGGTGTCTGTTTCCCCTTCCTGTGCAGGGAAAGATGAAGACCAAAAAGTTGCAAAGCATGCTGGGAAGCTTGCGCCCAGCCCATCTCGGCCCTTGTGGTGATGGGCACTATCAGTCAGCCTGTGGACAGAAGGTGACCCTCGAGCTCAAGCCACTGAGTGTGCTGCAGCCTGGTGTGAACAGTGGTGCTGTGGTCCTGGGAAAGGTGGTGTTCAGCCTTACCACAGAGGAGAAGGTCCCCTTGTGAGTTTCCCTTTGTCTTTCTTCTTTTTCACCCTTTGGAACTAGTGCTCTCGCATCTGGCCTTTCTCTGGCAGTAGAGGCATTGTTAGTGGTCACAGATGACTGAGTTTTGCTTCCCTTCTGTGACTATACCATGTGCCGGTAGTGTGTAGCCTATGTCTAATGATATAGATTACATTACCATCTATTTCCCCCTCTATTTCAACAAATATTTATTGAGCGTCTGCTATATGTGTTATAGGGAGTAAAGAAAAAAAGAAACATAAAGGACTCAAGTGAAGCTTGCTTATAGTCTAGCAGAGGAAACGAGTTAAGAATTTTCATTTAGAAAATTTTAACTCTTAAAAAATTAGAGTTTAATCAGTGCCATCACCCCGGGTCCTCCACTCACTTCCAGGAAGTTTTCTTGCATTCCTCTCAGTCAGTCCCTACTCTTGTTCCTTAATTGAGAATTAGCTTTTATTTTTTAACCCAGCTAATTTTCCATTCTTTAAGATTCAGTTTCAGGGTCTCTTCAAGGAAACCTTCCCTACTTTTTGATTTAAACATTTCTCCTCTGGGTTCCCACACCCAGCCTTTGGCTTTACTGAATTTAGCACAAGGGAAAAGTTATTCTGGCACCTATAACGGTTGTACTGTAAGTGATAGTTTAACTGTCTGACTCCTGCTAGACTGTAAGCTCACTCATTGCTGATTTGGTATCTTACTGCTCAGCACAATGCTTGACACATAATGGGTATTTGGCGACAGTTTGTAGAATTACATTAAATTCACGGAGAGTTTGATGAAGGTCGTGATAGTTAAATTGGTAGACCAGGAATAATGTTTCAGCTGTAACATTTTGAGCTAGTTCATTATTAATGTTTGTTGAATGGTCTCAGTGTGCATGTGTCCTAAATTCTTGGCGGAGTGACAGATTAATGAGTCTTATGCATGTTCTCTAAAGATACTATATATTTAAGACAAATGAGGTCTCAATAGGTTTTCTAATAAGCACCTAAGAAAGCCCTTGCTTATTTTACTGGTATTTTAAAACCACTGTTTCTGTTCTTCTTTCTTGCCTACTTCCCCTTAACCCATCATGACCTGGCAGCACCTTTGGCCTGGTAGATTCAGACGGACCTTGCTATGCAGTGATGGTGTACAACATGGTGCAGAGTTGGGGAGTGCTCATTGGGGACTCTGTAGCCATCCCTGAGCCCAACCTTCGGCTTCACCGAATTCAGCACAAGGGAAAGGTGAGTCATAGCTAGGATTCTTTCTCAACTTATGGGCTCTGAAAGGGGGACCAAGTTTATCTCTTAAAAAATATATACAGCAATGCATGTATATATGTGTGTGTGTGTATGATATCAAATATACACACATATGTAATTTTTACTAAAAAGGGAAACTACTGGTAAACCAAAAAAATGAAAAAAATGGACTGAACAGACAAAGACAAATACTATATGATATCACTTATATATGGAATCTAAAAAGCCTAACTTGTAGAAAACAGAGAGAAGAATGGTGATCACTGCATGGCGGGGGATTTGGGAGATGTCATTTAAGGGTATAAACTTGTAACCAGTAGATAAATAAGTCCTGGAGATCTAATGCACAGCACAAAGGTTATAGACAAAAATATGGTGTATACTTCAAAGTTGCTAAGAGACTAGATCTTAATTGTTCCTCCTACAAAATAGAAATAATAATTATGTGATGTGATAGAGGTGTTAGCTAACACCAGGGTAATAATCATGTTGTAATATAGAAATGTGTTAAATCAACACGTTGTACACGTTAAACTTACACAATGTTACATGTCAATTATCTCAATAAAAGTAAATTATAAAAATAGACTGAAGTATTGTCACTCAGACGTTACTGTTTACAGTTTGATATGTATACTTCCAGTCTTTTTCCTTTCATAAATATATATATACACATTCATATGTATTTTTAATCATAAGCAAATGTTTATGAGCATTTCCTGTGCTTTTACATATTCTGCAATATCGCTCTGAATTTACGCATAGATATGGTGATAATTAAAATTTACTGAACATTAACTGACTTCTAGCTGTGCTAAGAGCTCTACTGCCTGCACTGGCTCATTTAATCTTCATAAAAACTCTCTCTGAGAGTAGGTATTTAACTTTCTTTTTTATGTTTAGTTCAGGGGTCAGCAAACTATAGCCTATTGACCACATCTGGGTCACTGTCTGTTTTTGTATGGCCTGTTAGTTAAATTTCAAAAAAATTGAAAGAAGGGTAATAGTTTGCGATAATATGAAAATGATAGGAAATTCAAATTTTAGCGTTTAGAATCAAAGTTTTGAGAAAATGTCACACTCATTTGTTTACTATTGTCTGTGGCTGCTTTTGCACTACAGTGTCAGTTGAAATCTTCTGTGACAGAGATGATATGATCTGACCCTCAAAGCCTAAAATATTTGTTATTTGGCCCCATACACAAAAAATTTGCTGACTCCAGATCTAGATCATTTCCAGTTTTTTCCTGTTAAAAAAAGCACTGTAGTAAATATTTTTATATCTGCCTATATCCATGATTACTTCTTTAAATGAATTTCTAATGTACAGTAATGGCTCCAGAGGGTATACAGAATTCTAACATTTTTGCTACATATTGCCAAATTCGTTTTTGGAAGGTTGTACCAGTTATTACCAAGGTAGATAACCAAGAGTAGATATGAGTAAAGTGAACTGATATCTTTTCTGTTATTAGGAGAACGTCTAAACCACACATTCTGTTTCTTTCTCTTGGAATAAAAGGAGAAGTAACTTTATATATGGCAGGTTAACTTAAAGCCCTACAAACACCTGGACTAAGTATTTCCCAGAATTTCCACTGGCTCTGTCTGGCTGCTATGTGTATGTAGTTATAATTGTCAGCAAACACTATGGGAAGGGAAGATTCTGTGAAAGCACCTTTTTGCTAGGCAGTGCCAGGAACCTGTCTTTTTTGAATCAGAGAATTGTCTCATTCTTGTAGTGACACTGCTGGCACCCTACCTGCCCCAGATTTTTCTTCTGAAGATTGACAACTTTGAGGAAATCACATCCTCTTTGTTAGCTCAGCTCTGTTGAATGTGAGATGGAGGTAAGGGGTGTGTATACTGAGAAGGGAGAGAGGAGGAGAAAGTCACAGGTGGTATATCCCCCTGCAGGAGTTTGTTCCATCTTAGGATCTATAACGAACCTCTGTTTGTCTTTTCTAGGACTATTCCTTTTCCAGTGTTCGCGTGGAGACACCCCTCCTGCTGGTGGTGAATGGGAAGCCCCAGGGCTCCAGCAGTCAGGCTGCTGCTACAGTGGCATCTCGGCCACAGTGTGAATGACCTTACTTAACCTGCATGCTAAAGAGGGAGTGGAGGCGAGGAGATAAGCTCAAGGGGCATCCATAAG
>NW_006441068.1:120871-121446 GCF_000325575.1 Pteropus alecto | reverse complement strand
TCTTTCCCCCACTTTATACACAATAGTTTATTTCTCTCCCAGTTAAAAGAGTTCTGGCGATGGGCAACCCAGGTCTGGAATGGCAACGTACAAAGTTGCTGGGAACTGGCTACCTTCCATTTCTTCATTCTGTCATCCCTAGGGGTGGTCATGATCACGGTCCAAGATGACAGCAATACTATTCTAATGGCGTTACTAGGCTGAAAGACCTGAGAGAGCTAGATATTTGGTTTCTTTAGATTCTAGTGTTACGTGTTATAACAGTTTCGCTTAATACTGTTGTTGAAAAATGGCAAAATGTAGGAGCGGATTAATAAGCAACTGAATGGTTATAACCAGAGAGTACATTACTGTATCCACATATACTTAGAAGACTTCTAGTGATATGGCTCAGGTCTTTTGTTCTTGGTCCAATCCTGTTTCACTCTTGATCAGTGACTGAATATCATTGACTACTCATTCAATTTATAAAGAATGTCAAATAGAGTGGACTCCTTAGAGAATGGATGATAGAATAAGCGTGTGTCTAAAAAGCCTATAAAGGCAGAATCTAAGATAAAATTTGAAGTCCACTC
>NW_006441068.1:85988-117088 GCF_000325575.1 Pteropus alecto | reverse complement strand
GTTTATTTCTCTCCCAGTTAAAAGAGTTCTGGCGATGGGCAACCCAGGTCAGAAATGGCAACGTACAAAGTTGCTGGGAACCAGCTGCCTTCCATTTCCTCATTCTGTCATCCCTAGGGGTGGTCATGATCAGCAATACTATTCTAATGACAGTACTAGGCTGAAAGACCTGAGAGAGCTAGATATTCAGTTTCTTTAGATTGTAGTGTTACATGTTATAACAATTTCTCTTAATACTGTTGTTGAAAAATGGAAAATTGTGAGAAAGGGTTAATAAGCAACTGAATGGTTATAACCAGAGAGTACATTACTGTATCCACATATACTTAGAAGACTTCTAGTGATATGGCTCAGGTCTTTTGTTCTTGGTCCAATCCTGTTTCACTCTTGATCAGTGACTGAATATCATTGACTACTCATTCAATTTATAAAGAATGTCAAATAGAGTGGACTCCTTAGAGAATGGATGATAGAATAAGCGTGTGTCTAAAAAGCCTATAAAGGCAGAATCTAAGATAAAATTTGAAGTCCATTCTTTTTGGTCTAAAAAGGCCAACTTTATGAGGTGTATCTTCAACGTTACCTATGAAAAAGTACTAGGAGTTTTAGTAAATAAGATAAAGTCAGTTTGATAGGAAAAAATATATCTATGAATGAAGAAATGGAAGGTAGCCAGTTCCCAGTATGATACAGTTGCAAAAACACTCTAGATTATAACAATGAATTTATAGGCAGGGATTTTTTAATACAATGTCCGTCAGATTGCAGGTGGAGCCTTGTATTCAGTTCCAGTTGTTGATTTTGAGTCCTGCAGTCTCGGGAGATTGGTCAGGAACTTGAAGGGGGTGTAACATATCTTGAGAAGTGGTTGAAAGCAACTGACGTGTGTGTGTGGGGGGTGTGATGTATGTCATTAGAGTCAGTAGAGAGATGAGATCCAATAATTGTTCCCCTTTTACTCAAGTCCTGAGATGATTTGACATTCTTTGTTGGGCCAGGCAATAGAACAATGGCCAGTAGCGGGTAGAGAGAAGCAGAACTTAAAAAGATTTTGTGATGAAATATATGT
The DNA here is from genome assembly GCF_000325575.1 of Pteropus alecto. Lineage (NCBI taxonomy): Eukaryota > Metazoa > Chordata > Mammalia > Chiroptera > Pteropodidae > Pteropus > Pteropus alecto. The sequence continues at coordinate 116,019 of NW_006441068.1, read as the reverse complement.
ACAAATGAGTATGCAAAATATGTATGTACAGTTTAAAGAGTAATTAGAATACCTGTGAAAATGTCCCCCTGGCTTAAAACTGGAACATCACTAGTATCTTAAAAGATATTGTGTACCTCTGCATGATCTTATCTCATTTGGTTTCACAGCTGTATAATATCATTGTCTGGTTATGCCACAGTTTATTCATCCTACCATGAAAGGATAGATATATTTTTTCCTATCAAGGCAATGCATTATTAATGTTCTGTACATGTCCTGGAGTGTAAGTACAAGAATTCCTTTTACAGCAGTGGTTCTCAAAGAGTGGCAGGAGCACCACCTGGAACTTCTTAGAAATGCAAATTTCCATGCCCCAGTGCCTGAATGAGACTCTGGTGAAGAGTCCAGCAATCTGTATTTTACAGATCTTCCCAGTGATTATAATGTACACTAGTGTGTGAGAACTATTGTTTCAGTGTATGGGCACGAGTATGGAATTTCTGGGTTCTAGGGTATACCCATGTATAGCATTTTTTGAGAAATACCAAACATTTCCGAATTGGTCGTACCAATTTATGTCTCTACTATCAGTGGGTGAGTCTTTCCAATGCTCCTCATCCTCTTCTATGTTCAGTGTTGTGTTACTTTTTTAGGGGTCGCAAATCTAGGAGGTTAGAACGATATCTCCCTGTGTCCTTAATTTACATTTCTCTCACTAATTATTGGACTTGAGCACCTTTTTGTGTATTTACAAGCCACTAATATTTTCTCATGGTAAAAGACTATTTGTGTCTTTCCCACTTCTGTATTGAATTTCAAATTGATTTCTGGACTTATTTATGTCTCCCTGTACTAGTCTTTTGTCATTTTATGTGCTGCAAACATCTAATAGTTTTTAGTTTGTCTTATTACTCTGTTAGATCTTTTGTTGATCAGAGTTCTTAATTTCAGTGTTATCAAATTTATCAATCTTTTATGGTTAGTGCTACTTATGCCTTAAGAAGCCCTTCTATATCCTGAAGTCATAAAGACTTTTCCCCTCCATTGTTTTATGAAGTGTTATCATTTTGTTCTTTTCTTTTGTTATGACTTTTATTTATGTTATGATAGAGATATATATTTTCATAATGAATAATTCATTGGCCCAGCACCTTTTATGAAAGAATCCATTCTTTAACCATAGGTCTTTATAGCCCAGTCTATCTTAAACCAACTTTCTGTACATAGGTAGGGTTGTTTTTGAGTCCGCTATTCCAATTTATTCTAGTCTGTTTGTTCATTTCTCTGCCATCATCACATTGTCTCATAGTTTTATAAAAAAGTCAATATCTGCTCAGACAAGTTCTTTTGTGTTGTTCTTAACAGGTGGCCCATTTACATTTTAGAATTTGTAAATTTTCATGAAAACCTTCTGGGAGTTTGTGGTTGCATTCAATTTATAGATCAGTTTAGGAGGAGTAGACATCTTTCTAACTCTGAGTCTTCTTATCCATGATTTTCTTCATGTATTTAGAGATTCTTTAATGTGTTTTAATATAATTACTTTTTCCCAGTAAGTCTCATGTATCTTTTATTAGATTTATTTCTAGATATTGTATTGTTTATGATGCTATTGTAAATCGTATAATTTTAAAAATTACATTTGCTAACTGTTCTTGGGAATATAAGTACAGTTGTCTATTTTATATATATTTTGTAGCTGTGACCTTTTAAGTATTTTCATTCTAATACTTTGTTGATTCTTTTGAGTTTTCTGTGTGGAAAGTGAATTTATTGTGTCCTTTTCGATCCTTTTATATTTTCTTTGCTGTAGTCGTTAGTACCTCTGCTTGTTGAATACAAGTGATGATAGCAAGTATCCTTGTCTTATTCTTGTACTTAATGGAAATATTTTCAATATTTCAGTATCAAATAAGATTGTTGTATCCTCTTATATTCAAGTATGATTTGAGTTTTCATCATGAAATGGATTTAAATTTTATCTAATGCTTTTTCTGCATTATTAGTGGTAGCAAATGATTTTTCTTCTTTACTTTGATTATGTGGTGAATTAGAGTACTCAACCTTTAATTAACAAACCAAACTAGCATTATTGGTACAAACTTACTTGATCAGAATATTATTTTATATATACATTGCTGGATTCACTTGTATAGTATTTAGGATTTTGTATGTGTAGGTCACAATTGATATTTGTTTACAAGTCTATACTTTTTATTTCTTAATCTTTTCCAGTTTGGTTTTGGTATCAAAATTATGCTAGCCTCATACAATGAGTAAAAAGTGTTCCTTTTGTGTTCATATAATATCACTTCATCTTTTTCTTGGTAGTATATGCCTATAGAGACATCAGTACCTGGCATTTTCTTTATGGAAAGATTAACTACTGATTTAAATTCTTTAAAGATTATTGGATTGAATTTTCCAGCTTTCTCTTGATTCAGTTTTTATATTTAGTACTTGTAAATAATTTATTCATTTCATTTAGGTTTTCAATTATTTGTAATATGTTCCTTATTTATTCTCTGTATTTTGTTCCCCTTTCTGTAATTTTGTCCTCTTTTTCTCTATTGATAATTGTTTATTTGTACCTTATCTCTTTCCTTTCATCAGTTTGTCTCATAAGTTTTCAAAGAACTTGACTTTGTTTAAAACTCTTAACTTTTGTATGTATTTTTTTCCATTTCAGAAATTTAAATTTTTATATACTTTTTACCTCTTCCCACCCATTATAAGGAGTGCCCATTCATGAGCTGGCATATAGTTTTTATATCTGATAGGCAACATGATACTTCATTGTTTTAAATTTGCATTCTTTTATTTGTAATGTTGAGCATCTTTTAATAAAATACTTGTTAGTTACTTATAAATTTGATGTGAAATGTAAAAGAGGGCATTTCGGTCTGAGGAAACTGTATTAAAGGAAAAATTAGGGAGATATGTTTAGGGAATAATATAGCACTTTGTACATTGTATATTATGTAGCACATGTTTTATTCTGATTATTTGATTATTCTGATTGATTACTTGGTTGGAACTCTTTAAGGACAGACACTAATTCATACTTATTCGAGGTCTAGACATCACATACATCTGTGAGTGTTAGACATTGCTTGACTCAATAACAAATGGCTGACTACATAGATTATGGGTTAGGAAAATAGGATATATTAGACTAATACAGAGGGCGTTGATACCTTGTATGCAGAATAATAATGATTTGAAACTTTATTCTATTGACTTGAAGAGCATATAGAACAGGGCTCTTGTTCTGGTAATTGCTCCTGTTGTAGTTCAATGAGGTCTCCCTCTTTTCAGAGAAACAGTGGAAATTGTGCTATTCTTCATCAGAATAGGAAACATGGAGGTTAGAATTAGGAAACAGAATGGAATATATCAATCATTGTTCAATCAGGGGAACAGAATCTTTATGACTTATGGGATAAGGGATTTATCATACAAATTGAACATGCACTTGCCAGAGGAGCTGGAGAAGTGAAGGTCTGTGAGGGAGTTAGGAATCACCAGCCAGTCAATCTGAGATGGCAAGCATATGCAAACACTGCAGTGGGTCTGCTGAGGTAAGGCTTATGTGGAGGCTGTGGGAGGCTATACCCCTGTGTAAACACAGCTTCCATGGGTTTGCTGCCACATGTCTGTGGTCAGCCTGGAACCAGTGTTGGCCAGCCAGGTCAGCGATAAAGAAGAGCGGGACAGAGTGGCGGAGAGTGAAGACAAGCTGGAACTCTTGGCACCTCTTTGTCACTACCTCAACGACTTTCAGGTTAATGGCTACTGATTCATTTCCACTTTTCAGGTCTTGTGACAATTCCTTTTTTCGGCCACCTCTAAACCAGAACTGCAGAGGGAAGAGGATCCTTGGAAATGGATTTCCAGCTTAGCAGGCTGACATAGCACATACCTGACACATAGACCTCCTAGGATGCTCCAAGAGTAGAGCGGAAGTTGAGGGTCATAAACTAGGTTCTTACAGTGACTAGTGGAAGAAGGGAAAGGAGGAATGTTCACAGTGTGGAACCAGAGAGGGTAACCATGAATGTGGTAAACCCAGGTAAGTGTGAAAGCACAGACCATTTGTAATCAGGACCTGCATATAGCCCTAGTGAGGAAGACAGAATTCTATTGAGTCCTCCTTTCTGTATGGACACTTCCTCATCCCTCCTTTCAATGATGGTCATTTTAGGAGTTCTGCACATGGCCTGCTGCTTTTCTTCCTCAAAATATTTTCCTTGGACCATTTGACTCATACCATGTGTTCAATTACCAAAGTAAATACCAGTTTCCTATATCTATTTTTCCAGATCTGTTTCTTTAGCACGAGTGATAAATTTATATCAGCCTATTAGGCTGTATGTACCATAGAAACTTTAAATTCAACATGTCTAAAACAGAACTCTATCTCTAGCAACCACCTCTGTTATCTCCATATTAGCTGCTGACTATACATATCACTATGTATTCAGTTGTCTAAGCCAGATACTTGGGAAGTCATCTCTTCATTTTCAATATCTAGTCTGTCATTTGATATGTTGATCATATCTCCTAAATATCTCTACATTTATTTATTTTTTTCCATTCATACAGTCTTTAGTAGTTTAACATCATGCCTGACTCTTGCTATGGTATTCTTTTTGTTTTCTCTATAACTGAAATCTTCCTTTCTCTATTTTTTTCACTTGTTACAATGATTATAATATTTATATCATCCAAGTTTATAAGCTAGTATGTAGCAGAGCCAGAATTTGAAATCATACTTGTTTTTCAGCTTCACAGCATGTGGGTAAGTTTTTTACCTTTCTGAGATTCTGTGTCTCCATCTGGAGATATTACTACCTACCTTGTAGGGTTGTTGCGAGGAATAAATGAGCTAACACATAACCTACGTGTGGCATAGGACAAGCAGAGAAAAGCAGATCAACTTTCAGTTATTGCTGAAATTCCAGCTGTATTAAAATAGAATTTGAACCCTGTCATCCTGACTCTAAGCCTGTACTCTTACCCTTTATGCTAATATGCTCTGCTGTTTCAGAGGTGAGAAATGTTGCCAACAGTTTCATCTTTTCCAAACACAAATCTGATGTTATTTAGTTGTTTAAAACCCTTAGCAATTTGATAATTCTTTCATCCCTCACATGGGCCACAACCTTCATTTGTTGGTCTGCTTATCTATATTTTCTTATTTCTGCCCTCTTCTTATAATACTAGTGCATGGAAACCTCAACATTCTTAACATGGAAATTTCTACGCTCTTTCATACCTCAATACTTTTGCACAGGCTCTTTCTTCTGCTTGAAATGTGTTGTCATCCCCTCCTGGAGAGCTCCTAATTGTCCTTTGAGATTCAGCTCAAATGTTACCTCTTGGAAAACCTTCCTGAGCATACTCGAGGTAGATTTCGATGTGTCTGTCTTTCAGAGTACCTATGACATTGTGTTTTATCTGTCTGCCAGTTTCCTGTAGGCCATGGGTTTTTGGTGGTACTCATCTTTGCAGTCTCAGATCCTAGCTCAGCACCTGACATACATGCACAATAAATTTACGTGGACCTAATGAATGAACTTTAAAGGATATTCATGCTGTTCCCATGGTAGTCCTGGTTTAGTCCATAGTAATGATAGGCCTTAGTGTCAGGATTCTGTTAGCACTTTCTCATTTATCAATCTACCTATATCTATGATTTGTAGAGTCACAGAGTGTCGGTGTTGAAAGTGACCCGAGAGACAATTTCTTCCAATACTCTATCGATTTAATTTTATATATTTTATCTCTAGATGTGTGTAGCCGCATTTCCCATTGTGTCATATATCCCTTCACCTTTCTTCTTAGGGGAGCCTGACTTTCTGTATCAGGCCAAGAAATCAGCATCAATATCCAGGAAGGGAAGTTCTTTCCTTTCTGTCAGTTTGTTGATTATTGTGGAACTGCAGTACCTGGTCATGGCAGGTTTTGTGGCTTTTTTTCCCTAATCCTAATCCTTTATGCTGAAGTGTTAGCTTACTTTTGTCTTTTATTAAAATGTCTGGACAAAAATGCTATTTCTTGCAAATGAAACGTTTTGTTAAGATAAATACATAAAAATCAGAATATATATAAATCAAAATCCCATTTTCAAGATCCCTTATCACATGGTTGATTTTTAGCACATTCACGGCTCCTGGCAGATCTGCATAGAGCAAGCAATCATGGGAAAGTTCTCAGAGAAAGTTGTATGTGTATGTGTCTATGTGGTTGGGGGGTGATGGAATGGGGAATAAGTGGGAAGATACAGGAGAAACAATAACGCTCTGGCTTCTTACCAGCATGAGAGTCTGCCTTATACAGTAGGAAGGAGAATTGGACTTTGGTTTTCTGTTCCCTAAATATAACTTTTTCCCATTTAGTTTCAGAATGTTAAATATACAATAATGTAAAATTGAAGTTACCAAAAAAGTAACAGAAAAGAAAGTTTCATTTCCACTCTTAATCTTTAAATTCCTTGCTGTAGTAGCCACTCCATTTTCTTAAATTTTCTTTTATATGTATGCTGTGCATATATAAGCATAGTGGCATAGCACTTAAAAATATACAAATAACACTGCCCGTGTGATGTTACGCAAATTTCTTGAACTTCAGTTTTAAGTTCTTTTTTTTTTTTAATTAAAAATTATTGGAGTGGTGTTAATTAATAAAATTAAATAAGTTTCAAGTATTTTTGCAACAGCCAGTGAAATAGTGTTTGTGAACATGCTTTGAAAGTCAGCAGGTCTTTTACAGTAGAAGATGGATGGGTGAGCAGTCCTGGAAGTAGAATTGTTCATCAAGGATGATGAGTCACATGTGATCTGATTTGACAGTAGCCATACCGAATCAGTAGCAAGGCTGTTGTGTCAGTAGCCTGACTCTATTGGGTGTGTTTCCCAGCCTGCAGGTCTTGTCTCTCTCATGGCATGTTCCTGGGGTTTTCTACATGGCTAATCAAGAGATACTTCTTGTACCTTAATTGTCAGGTGTGTATGCACTTGGAATACTAAGTAGAATCTTGCCAGAGGGGCACATTTCCCTCTCTCCCTCAGCCTTCCCCTTTGCTCCCTCTTCATGTTCAGGGAGTTGGTATTGGAACTTGGCTGATGCAACAGTTTCAATCACTATCCTTTGGTGCTGTGGGATCTGTTCACCTTTGACTAGTGGTTGTTGGAATCATTTCTCATTCCCTCACCATGACTTCCTTTTGTAATTGGCTCTCAGGGGCCTCCAAGTATTGCTTTAATCAACCAAGGCAGAGCTACTGCAGAGAGTCGCAACCTGGCATCTGGGGACCCATTTTCTTTTGCTATGATTCTGCTTCTTCAAGTTTCTTTACTAGTCTGTTAAAACAACTTTGTTTTTGGATTAGACTTGGGGGATAGAGATCCTTTGGGCATTGCATTCACAGAGGCAGCTCAATGGGTGCCAACTTCTTCTAGATTCTGCCAACTACTGTTTGGCCTGAAGCATTTTATACCAGGTAGAAGAGAGAGAAGAAGAAAAAAGATATCAACCAGATGTGTCCAAATGGGCCTAATGAAAGATGAGAGAAACGGGTAGATGAAAAAACTTTTCATTTGAAGAATGTGAGCCTTGTTTTGTTGGTCTCTAGACTACTTCTCTATTAGCACAAAGTCTTGTGGAAAACTTACTTTGTCTGCTTTTGTTTGTCACTGCCAACAGGAGAGTAAACACGATGAACTTACATTGACACATCATCACCCAAAGCCCATAGTTTACATTAGGTTTCACTCATTTTTTATTAAGAGATCTCAGGGAGTCTATTTATCAGGTAGGCTTCACTCTTGATGTTGTACATTCTGTAGGTTTTGACAAATATATCATGAGTTGTATCCACCATTATAATATCATACAGAATATTTTCACATCCCTATAAATCCTCTGTGCTCCACACATTCATTCTTCGTTTCTCCCCTTGCCCCAAGTACCTCTGATCTCTTTCCTCTCTCTGTAGATTTCCCTTTTCCACAATGATCTGTAGTTGGAACCATAGAGTGTGTAGTCTTTTCAGGTTGGCTTCTTGGGTTATAGTTTTAAATGACATTTAAAAATTATTTTTAGCATGATTTTAAAGCTATGATAGAGAGTAAATATATCTCCTAGCATAAAAAAGCACAGCACATTTGTGCGACTTCTTTTTGCAGAAATGGATACTGCTAAAGGATATTGTCCCGGTACCAGCTCACCCTTGGAGAAGCAATGCAGAAGGCTTCACTTTGAGTGCCTTGTTCCCTATACTCTTTGGCCAGGCCACGTTCAGTGTACATGGTGGAAAACACCTGTTTGAATAGTAAATTGTGACCTTTTTACTGAACGATAGGGTAGTTATGAGCCTGCAGATAAACTCGCTTAGTGAGCTATGGCTTAGATCAAACCAAGAAAGACACAGAAATCTTTGTACTGTGTCATCAGTGTTCATTGAGAACTGCATTCTAAATAAAGTAACTTTATGTATATATTTATTACTATAAAAATTTAAATGATTTATTAATATTATAAAATTCTCCCAAGAGATTGGATCTCTTTTAGGTAGGAAAGATGTCTTTCTAAAATGTGTCCGTACCTCTAGCATGGTGTCTAGTTATGGTACACACTCGACAAATGTTGAATGAATAAATATTCTGTTCTTGATTACAAATGTCAGAAGACATGTGATTCTATTCCTGGTTACCTTAGATTTAGAAAATCAGGTTTTCACATTTTTAAATATATTTTACATGTTTATATTGATGGAGAAGGTAAACAAATGGCTACATGGTCCTGTTTATCTTTGCTCAGAGCAGGATGGCTGTGGAAGAGATTGTATCAGAATCCCATCAGATGAATGCAAAAGTAGATCCCAGGTGCCAGGATTTTAGGGTATGGCCCACTAGATGAGAGAGCGCATGCTTTACCAGTGTGGTCAGGGTTAATGCTTCTCTGGTGATAAGGAATCCCATGAATATCTCAGCCTCCCAGTCTCTTTGCCCCATCTATCTTTGCTTCTCTTTGTGCTCCTTTCCTGGCCCAGACATTTCCTCTTTGCCCTGGTTGAACAACTGGTAGGGAGAACTGTTCCCTTTCTTTTATTTACTTGCCTGTTGCTGTAGGCCAATTCATAAGTTGGAAGCAAGGAGGAGACCTCTTTCACTTCCTCACTGGTTCCTCCTAGACTCAGTTCCTGAATAAATTTATAAATGTTAGATCAAGCATTGTATATAGCAGTATAAGAGTTTTAAGTTGAATAAGGTGATCTAACTGGTGAGCGATAAGCCTGGGCTTAAAGCTAGGTCTCCTGTATCAAGTGTAGTGCTTTTGACACTATACAGCATGCTGTTTTGTGGTGTTTTGTATCAAAGTAAGAAAGTGAAAGAAATTATGTGTTTTTATTTAAACCCATGAAAAGACAATGCAGGAAGGAGTAAAATTCTAATAGTTAAGATTAATATGTATAGCACCTAATTCTCCTTAGGTGTTTAGATTTAATTTTTAAATTTAGTTTTCTGTATATTTAATGTTTATACTTGCCTGTTTTATAGAAAAATGTAAAAATGAAAATAAAACCATGTTGATCCAGCCTTTAACTAAACCACCTCTGTTAGATGTCCTGTTGCTCATATACAAGGACATAACCAGTGTGACAGTTTATCTTGATGTTAATTATCTTTCAAGTCTCTAGGAAGAAATAAGCAGCCTAAGTCAAACCTCCAAATTCTAGAGAATGTTATTCTAAAAACGTGAGGAAAAATCTTATTAAACCAAGAAGGGCATTGAGTTGGTGTCTGTAGTATGTACTCTTGTGAAGGCTAGAGATGGCTTCTTGGCAATAGTAGGTTTGGAGAGCTGCGAGGAGAAAAGAATCAGCATAATTCTGACAAGTTGTATAGATGTAGAATCAATCTCCCAAGAGTTCATAAAGTTTTAAAGCAATAGATATCTTTATGTTCAAGAACAATTCTGGGAAGAAGAACTGCATTAGAATAACGTAATTTCCCCAAGGTATTATAGAGACTTACTGACTAAAGAGATTTGCCGTCCCATAAGTCAATGCTTAGTAAATGGTACACCAAGAAGATGATGTTTGTCTGATATAGTGGAATAAATCTGAAGGAATTTGGAGGCATCGCTATAGAATTTGGTGAAAAAAGAATAATTTTTTATGTTCTCAGAAAAAGTTTACATACTATTAACAATGTATAACGTAAATTAAAATGTAAAATGGTGCAGAGTTTGCGTGTTAAGGCATTAGTTACGTGGACATATGTGTATGTATTATTCGGCAACAAAGGTTTGCATAATGAGCGTAATGAAAATCTGATAGAATAATCAGTAAATTATCCATGGTCAGATTTGGAAGATAGGAAGGAGAGGGGAACAAACAGGTGCTGAGACTCTCCTGTGTGTCTTTTACCGTGGTATGGTTCTCACATAAGTTGTTTCATTTAATCCTTATGACACTGTTACAAGATATTATCTTATATATTGATTTTACAAAATAAGTCCTTAAGAATCTAAGTGTTAAATATCTTTCTCAAGTTCATAACAGAAGATGAAGTGAGGCTCGCCAGGTTTAAAGAGCGGCCTAAGCAAAGGAGTGGAGATGATGCAGAGTGGAGTAGTTAAGCGACTAGCCTGACTAGGATTGAGGGTTCATACTGGGAAGAAATGGAAAACAAAGTAGGTTTAAAGGGGCCATATAATGAGTGTGTTAAATGTCAGTCAGGAATTCAAATATGTTGACTCTGAGGAGCAGGGTGAAGGATCGATGGGGATGAGAGTGAGGATGGGAAATTCATCATCTTTATACATTCTTCATTGCTAGACTTTGTTACAGCTCCGTATTACTTTTGTAAGTAAAAAAATTAAGATGGATGTATCAAACATTTGGAGATCTTACTACATGCTAAATAATTTACTACTGTTTATTCCCGATTATGCACAGACCATCAGGAACACATCTGTAGTTGAATAAAGATGGGTTTCTTGGCTTCTTGCAACGAGGGAGGACATATACTATGAGGAATATGGGGCATCTCAGTAGAAAGATATCAGAGAGAATTTATTATATGATTTGGGCTTGTGTTAGTCAGTTTTGGGAGAATTTAAGGAAGTATTGGTTTTCTCCAGATGCTGTCAAAGTGGATAGAAATTCTATGATTGGGTATCTTAATTTTTATCTAGAAGGCAGTTGGGCTAAAGCTGTCCTTGGTCAAGAGGCAGCACTCACTTATATTAGCCTAAAGAGTAGGATGTTTGGTTATTTTTGTAATTGGGACAGTGTTCCTGATTTTGTGCTCAGATGTGATTGTAGAGTGTTCTTGTTTTGTCTTGATCCATCACGCTCACATAGTGGCTTGGTCTGATGTTGACATTCTGTGAAATTGCTGATATTCAACAAGATTACACCAGGGCCTGGCTGGGCGTGCCAGGCCAGCAACTGGCAACACCAATACATAACTGATAGTGCCAGGCCAGTTCCCAGCTTCGAAGGACTGCTTTCCTCTCTGTAAGTGTGTGCTGAGGATCCAGAAATGAAAAAGGCAATTTCTGTTCTCAAGGAGCTCCCTCAGGAGAAGTACACGTAAATGAATAAATTCCACTATAGTGTGGTATGTGTAATAATGAAAGTGTTAAAAGCAACCTCAACAAATTATTATTTAGCATGTATTCAAATTTTATTTCAAACTTACCACAAATAAACTATATCTCTAAGAATATTTTTGAAAGAGTTCCTTCTGGTCAAGAGAGGTTTATTTTTATTTTTATTTTTTCTCATTAGAGAGAAAGTATTTAGATAATGTTGTTAGACTAATGATAAGAAAGGTGTGTGTGTTTGTTAAAGAGTTTAGAAAGGTCTCCTGGCTAGTTAAGAGTCACTACACCTTCAGTATGCATTAAAAATGGGCGGTCTTTTTGTATATCAATCATACCTAAATAAAACTTTTTAAAAAAGTGACTGGATTTTAATTGCAGATATTCCCCACTGTTTGAAAGTTTTTGTTACTCCACTTCACTTTTATGAAAGACCTATGTTACACCTGTTTTTGCTAACCGAAAGAAATCTGAAGAAATTTTTGCTTTTAGATTAATGGTAATCGCTTCTTCTCTTAATACCATATTGGCTTATTAAGGTTTTCATAGGAATCCTCTACTTTTGGATAGTAGGGGATACCTATATTTGGTAAAAGTCATTAGACTTATCCTTAAACTGATGATAAATCCTTCAGGATATTCTGACTTTCCTCTTATAGGAATCTCATTTTATCATTGCAATAAGTACGACCTTTAAAAAACTTTCACTTTATGTTAAAGTCCAGAGAATTAAGGCTTTAGTAGTGAGTATAATTTAAGCTGAGTATACTTCCAGGGGAAAAAAATGTGTTCTCTAACTACTCAGAGTGAGGGCTAAAAGAACATTGAAAGTACTTATACTTCCCCACCTTATTCTTTATTAGAACCTGGAAGCATGGCACATCATTGACTCACAAATTTTGACTAATTCTGATTCTGAACAGGACACTTCTCAGAGCAAGTTTCATGTCCCTATTACGAAGACTATAGATGAGGGGATTAAAGAAAGGAGTCATTACTGAATATACCAGTGTGAGGATCTTCTGCATCAAAGTAGTGATGCCATATGTAGGGCTCACATACATTACCATGACTGTCCCATAGAAAAGACACACCACAACTAAATGAGATCCACAGGTAGAAAAGGCCTTTCTCCGGCCAGCCGCAGAAGGGACCTGCAAAACAGTTCTGAGTAACAGGGTATAGGATCGAAAAATGTATGTAATAGTGAAAAAGAGGACAAGAGAGCTCTCAGTATAGAAAATAAGTTCAGTAATGGGAGCTGGAGCACAGGACAGAGCCATCAGTGGGTCCATGTCACAGAGGAAGTGATCAATGATATTGGGTCCACAGAAGGGGAGTTGGGAGATGAAGAAAATAGGGATTGGGTAGCCAAGGAATCCAGTGAGCCAGCAGAGAGACACTAACATTCTACAGAGCTTCCCAGTCATGATGGTGGGGTAGTGTAGTGGGTGACAGATGGCCAGGTACCGATCGTAAGCCATGATTGCCAGGAAGAGACATTCAGTTGTGCCGAGGGAAAAAAAGAAGTAGAACTGGAGGAAGCAGCCATACAATGATATAACCTTGGTTTTGGAGAGAATATTGGCTAGCATGTTTGGAACAGTGGAGGAAACGTACCAGATCTCAAGGAAGGCAAAGTTTCCCAGCAGAAAGTACATGGGTGTGTGCAGTCGAGGGTCCCATCTCACTGCACAGATAATGGCTCCATTCCCCAGCAAGGTCAAGATATAAATAACCAAAAAGAGTGCAAAGAGGAAAATCTGTATCTCCCAGCAACCAGGGAATCCAAGGAGAACAAACTCAGTCACGATGTGTGTTGCTGACCTGTTCATGGGTCTTAAATCTACGAAGAAGAAAGACATGAGTGTAACTCAAGTTGCTTGGCTTCCTAAATCTCTCAAGGACTTTATTGAGAAGGAAACTTAAGCTCTACAGGAAATTATAAAATATATCTTGAGACCGAATGGGAATAGAGCCCACCTTATTTTGAATTGATCGTGGTTCTAAATCTCAGTATTATTTTGCTAGGATTCAATGCAGCAAGAATTTTCCACACCAATGGTACAAACAAACAAATATCTTTGTTTTTGCTTTGATCCTTATAAAGACCTTTTCTGATTTTGGTTTGTTTTTCTAAAGATCATTAATGGTCTTCATGCACAAATTCATCCACTTTTTCTGATTCAGCTTACATTTTTAAAAACGTATGAAATTTGGTTAAACCTTTGGCAGCAGAACCGACTTAGTTGACTAACATGTGGAGATAAAACTTACTTCAGGACTCTGGGTTTTTGTAGTAGTCTAATCAACTGAATTGATTGTCTCAGACATCACTATGCTCAAGACTCAAGACCGTTCTTAAATTTTCCTCGAAAGAGGTTCTTTTAAAGTATCACTTTAAATATCACTTTTGAGAGACACCAAAAAAATGTACAAAAGAACCAGCATGTTAAAACATTTTTGCTCTAAAAAAGGGAGAAAATTATTTTTTAAATATGTCAATTTGCAAGAGTTTGTTTACATGGTTTTTACACCTAATAAATAAAAATGAACTATCTTATTTTTATATTCAGAATCTGCCTAAATAAAATAAAGAAATGATGTTTTCAAGACAGGTTTATTTAATAAGTATTTTTACATGATATAAACAAAGAGATCTAAGTCAAATGAGGTTTATCTGCAATATTATCCTGTAGAATTAATTTTGTTCTTTAAAAGGGAAGAGAGGACATTTTCAAATATTTGAACAGTCAGGTACTTTTTAGTCTTATTTAAGAATTTATATTTAATAGTTGTCAAAAATATACAAATTTTTTGTTTAAACATCAAAGTAATCTTGCACCGATTAATATTAAAAAGCATTGATTAAGAGCCTTAAAATGTTAGTTTTGCTATTGAGTTTTCTTGTTAAGTTCGGATTTCTTGTTTTGAATGTTAGAGTTCATCAGTCATAACTTTGTCTGGAATGGAAGATAAATTTGAAAGGCAAAGAAAAAAGAGAAGAAACCAAGATTTTGGCTTCAATATCACTAGTCCCCCATTGATGGTTTTTATGGACGCACAAAAAAGGAGGCTTGAGCATCCACGTTCTAAAGTTGTCTAGTTTTCCAGTCAATGTTGAATTCAAAAGACATTTGTTTACCACCTTCCCCAATTAAGATGTTTAATAGAGTATTCCTAGACTGTCATGACTGTTATTTACAGAGTCTAAATAAATCACTTTCCCTGCTGCAGGTCAGAAACTAAATCCAGGCTCAGAGATTTAAACCAGGAACCACGTTCATGAAATCTGTGCTTCCCGACCTTTCTGAAAAAGTGGAACATGCATGTTTAATGTGAATAACAGTTCAGGACACTACATTGTACAATGACAGCTTCACACCTCTATCTTTTTTTTTTTTTTAATATCACCATACCCTGTAAGGTTTATTAGCAGTGATATTATTTTTCCTGTAGCTTTTGATGAAAATGTAGACAAGTAATGAGATGATCAAAGGGTAAGGAGCTAAATGGAAAAGCCAGAGTAATCAATTTTCATTTTAGGCATTGACAAAATAAACCGACCCCATCAAGGTCTGCATAACTCCCCCTTTGAAGCTCTAAACAGTATGCCATAAACATACCGTTTCTCATCATTTTATGCCATAAACAACATGTTTCTCATGTTTATGCCATAAACATACTGTTTCTCATGCTTCTCATTTTATGCCATAAACATACTGTTTCTCATGCTTTTAAAAAGCATGATAAATTATCACATGAGCTATCATCCTTGGGAACCAACTCTTTTGTACACTCCTTTCCAATGTAAGAAACCAACCAATCAACCAACCAACCAACCAACCAACCAACCAATCAACCAACCAACCAACCAGTCAACTCACCATTTTGCCCACCTCAAGAATAATAGCTTGATTAAATAGCCTCCTTTCAAATGTGCCTCAATTGGTATACTGTCTTCTCAGGTAGTCTGAGAGGAGGGTATACCACCTTATTACTTCTGAAAAGTGAGATTGTTTCAGAAAGATGGTCCCTAATAATTATAAAATCATAGATTTGGGAAAAGTGGTGCAGCTGATCTATTCTACGTATTCGTTTCACGGATAGGCTACCCACAGGGTGCATGACTTTTCACCCAGTGAACATTAAGTGTCCTGTATTCACATATGAAACATTTATGCTATACTACTACAGAAGAACAATGACTAATCAGATTTATAAAGTAAAAGGCACTCGGTAGTATATCACAGCAGTGGATGTAATGTGAACAATTAGTCTTTTTTTCTCTTACATACGATGATGGTTTTCCTGACTCAGCTTGGAGAGAGGGATGGGTTCAGTGGTGCCGAACATAAAGGCAGCTCCTCTTCATTGGCTCTAATGAGGAAAATTCCAGGTGAGGGCGTCATGCGTGGTTCCCTGGACTGCCTTCACTTCTGGAGGTTCCAGAGGCTTGTTTTCTAGGAGTTTGCTGAGATATTTAACACATGAAGCAGGGTTTCTGATGTTTCCTCTCAGGGATTACTCTAATACTCTATGTTTCTCCCCAAGGTCTCAGTGGCATCCTCAAGTTTCCCCTGGAGTGCATCTGCTTTCCAATCTTTGGGGCTCATCCAGTAGATTAGCTCATAGGGAGTGGCTAGAGTCAAAGAAATAGAGAACCCAGGGAAAGGACGGGATAGATTTCAGAAGGCTTTCTATTGCAGAGCTTGCATTCCATTAAGGAATACCCTCTGTGGAGATCAGTGAGATAAATGGAAGTTGTGCCCATGACTCTAATTATGAAACAGACATGTTTGTGAACATTTTCTATCTAGCTTAAACAAAATGCTATAACACAGCAAAACAGGAAAGTATATTGTGAACTATATTTGTGAAGTACATTTAAAGTTGGTCACTTTAAAATTAAATCCACTGAATTTTCCTGGAGTCGTTCTCTGTAATGACCAGGTGTTCGGTATTAGGGAGGAACTGTTTGTGTGATCTGATCATGATGTGGAGTGGTGTTAATTGATGAGGAAGGAATTCCAAAATGGTAGAAGGCACTTAATCGACTAATCTAGTCAAATGATCAGTTTCCATTCTGATTTCACTTTCGAAGAGTGAGGAATTTAAAAGCAGTGCAAATGTGAGAAGAGATTTTTACCATCGGTATTTTATTTATCTTCTTAAAAAATTGGGGATTCTTCCTAGGGTCCTCTCAAATGATTTCATTAAAATACGACTCCTAGGTTTCCCTAGGAGTGAGGTAACAGTGAAGATTCATAAGAAAACCTTCACAGGTGGGTACTGGGGCAGCTTGTAAGTGAACCTGATATTCAGAGATGCTCTATGCCATTTCTCCATTGGCTTCCTTGTCAAATACTAGTAGGTCAAATATATGAGTGTTTATATTTGGGCTTTCAGTTCTGTTGTATTGGTCTATGTGTCTGTTTTTATACCTGTACCATACTGTTTTGATTTCTATAGCTTGCTAGTATAGCTTGAAATCAGGAAGTCTGATGCCTCCAGCTTTGTTCTTCTTTCTCTGGATTGCTTTGACTATTTACAGTCTTTTATGGTTTCATATGAATTTTAGGGTTTTTTTTTTATTGCTTTAAAAAATGGTGTTGGAATTTTGATAGGAATTGCATTGAGTCTATCTATGTCTTTGGGTAGTATGGACATTTTTTACAAGATCAGTTCTATCCCATGAGTTGGAATATCTTTTCATTTATTAGTGTCCTCTTCAATTTCTTTTATTAAAATCTTATAGTTTTAATCTTCAGTATACAGAACTTTCTCCATTTCCGTTAAATTTATTAGTATATATTTTATTGTTTTTGATGCTACTGTGAATGGGATTGTTATCTTTATTTCTTTTTCAGATATTTCATAGTTAGTATATATAAATTCAACTGCTTTTTGTATATTGAGTTTGTACCTGAAACTTTACTGAATTTGTTAATAGTTCTAACAGTTTTTTTGTGGTGCTGTTAGAATTTGCTGTATATAATATCATTTAATCTGCATACAAAGAGATTTTATCTTCTTCATTTTTTCTAATTAGATGCCTCATTTCTTTTTCTTGACTGATTGCTCTGGCTAGGACTTCTAGTATTATGTTGAATAGAAATGGTGAGTGTGGACAGTCTCGTCTTGTTTCTAATCTACATCACCATTATAGTTCCATAGAACAGAGACACCACAACTAAGTGGAATCCACAGGTAGAGAAGACCTTTTCCTGCCCAGCTGAAGAAGGATCCTGAAGCACAGCTCTGAGCACCAGGATATATGACCCTGGGATGTACAACATGGTGAGAATGAGGATAAGAGAGCTCACAGAATGAAAAACATGCTCGATGATGAGTGTAGGTGCATTGGACAATGCAATTAGTGGGTCCACATCACAAAGAATGTGATCAATGATGTTGGGACCACCGAAAGATAGTTGAAAATAAAGAAAATAGAAGTTGAATGTCCAAGGAAACTAACGAGCCAACAGAGAGATATGAGAATGGCACAGAGCTGTCCAGTATGACTGAGGGATAGTGCAGTGGACAGCAGATGGCTAGGTATAGATCGTAAGCCATGACAGAGAGGAAGAAGCATTTAGTTGTACCCAGGGGAAAGAAGAAGCAGAAATGAGTGAAGCAAGCAGAAAACGATATGGTCTTGGTTTTGGAAAGAAAATTAACCAGCATGTTGGGGACTGTGCAGGTCACATACCAGATCTCTAGAAAGAAGTTGGCCAGGTGCATGTACATAAGGGTGTAAAGTTGGTTGTCCCACAAAACTACACAAATGATGGCCGTATTCCTAGAAAGAGTCAAGATGTAGACCAAAAAAATCATTCAGAAAAGAATGATTTGCACTTTCCAGGGACCAGGAGAGCCCAACAAGACAAACTGTGTCACAGTAGATATCCCTGACTTATTCATTGTCCCCAGCCTGTGGAGAGAAGATGAAAGATAATGACAAGTTACTCTACCACTGAGGCATTTGAAACTTTTCTTAGGACAGGGAGTTTGATTGATACAGGGAAATGTATTGAATATTCGAAAACAAGTCTTGAATTAATTGTACCCTATTCTGCATGAGCCCTTTGACCTTAATTCTTAATAAATGTACAGTTCTAGGCTGCTTGAACTTTTTTGTCAGTAGACAAAATCAGGTAAATTTCATCTTTTGATGTAAAGAAATCGTGAAATAGAGGCAAAATGTTTTGTCTTACATCTAATTTTTTTCAGTGAAAGTGTTCATATATAACAATTAGTGCTATTCACTTCAAAATGTGAGGACACATAAGCTATCTTTAAAAACAGATTTGAATCTGACACTTTTTACAGATTTAAGTGGTATTAGTTTTGATGCTATTTCAGATTCCATTCCCCTCTTAATCTATTTTCATTAGGAGAATTTAATTTCTCTAATTTCTTTCATGATACCAGAAGAAAATCAACAAGGATATTCAGATAGTAAATAATTTATACATTTTTCTATTTTCCATTTAAAGACATTTATATTGCACTACAGCTCATTTATAATTTGGTATTTAATCTTTTGTTTTTGTCAATAAAAATCACTGTTATTCACTTCATGATGATTAATTCCCATGGTGATTTATCATCATGCTTCATGTACATTTATTTTTTGTATTTCATTTTTTATTTGCTTGGTTGGTTATGTATTTATTTATTTTGCTAAACTATAGAAAAGCAAGACACATATACCATCTGAAATATATGCGCATCTTCTAATGATAACTTTTCACCTAAATAGCCACAATATTGTCATCACACTAAGAACATTAACATTCATTAAGTAATACCATCTATTTCTTTTTCTTTTTTAAAAATTAATTAATTAATTAATATTTTTAATTGAAGAAATGATTTAAATATTTTTTCCCTGTTGACCTACAGACTCCCACCTCCTCCCTCCCCTGTGGTAACCACTAGTCTATTGTCCACGTCCATGAGTCTCTGTTTGTTTGTCCTGCTCATTTGTTGCTTTTAAGTTTATATCCCACATATAAGTGATATCACATGATTTTCAACTTTTCTGTCTGGCTTATTTCACTTAGCATGATTATCTCAAGTTGCATCCATGTTGTCACAAATGGCAGTATTTCATTTCTTATGACTGAGTAATATTCCATTGTATATATGTACCAAAGCTTCTTTAGGCAATCATCTATCATTAGGACAGTTTGGTTGCTTCCATGTCCTGGCCACTGTGAATAATGCTGCTATGAACATCAGTGTGCAATAATCATTATGGATATGAGTTTTCAAGTATTTGGGGTAAAAATCCAGTAGAGGGATTGCTGGATCATATGGTAGATCAATTCTGATTTTTGAGGAACCTCCATACTGTATTCCATAGTGGCTGTCCCAATTTGCAGTCCCACCAACAGTGTATGAGGGTTCCTATTTCTCCACGTCCTCTCCAACATTTGTTTATAAGGGTTCCTTTTTCTCCACATCCTCTCCAACATTTGTTATTACTTGTCCTGTTGATTATAGCTATTCTAACAGGTGTGAGATGGTATCTCATTATGGTTTTAATGTGCATTTCCCTAAAAGCTAGTGATGCTGAGCATCTTTTCATATGATTGTAGGCCATTTGTATGTCCTCTAGGGAGAAGTGTTTGTTCAGGTCCTCTGCCCATTTTTTAATTGGATCGTTTGTTTTTTTGTTATTATTGAGTCATATGAGTTCTTTGTATATTTTGGATCTTAGGCCCTTATCGGAGATGTTGCTTGCAAATATATTTTCCCATTCAGAATATTGTCTGTTTACCTTGTTGACAATTTCTTTTGCTGCGCACGAGTTTTTAGTTTGATGTAGTCTCATTCATTTATTTTAGCGTTTACTTCCCTTGCCTTTGAAGTCAAATTCATAAAATCCTCTTTAAGTTCAAGGTCCTTGAGTTTCATTCCTATGTTTTCTTCTATGCATTTTATTGTTTCAGGTCTTATATTCAGGTCCGTAATCCATTTTGAGTTAATTTTGGTGAGTGGTGATAGACAACAGTCTAGTTTCATTGTTTTGCAGGTGGCTTTCCAGTTTTCCCAGCACCATTTATTGAAGAGGCTTTCTTTTCTCCACTTTATGTTTTTGGCTTTTTTGTTGAAAATTGTTTGCCCATATAAACATGTCTGTTTTCCTGAAATACCATGCCATTTTGATTACTGTGGCTTTGTAGCATAATTTGAAGTTGGGCAGAGTGATGGCTCCAGCCTCATTTTTTTTTTTCTCAGGATGGCTTTGGCAATTCGGGGTCTTATGTGCTTTCATATAAATATCATGTTTTTTTGTTCCATTTCTTTAAAAAATGCTGATGGGATTTTGATGGGGATTGCATTAAATCTGTATAATGCTTTAGGTAATATAGTCATTTTAACTATGTTGAGTCTTCCAATCCAAGAACATGGAATATCTTTCCATTTCTTTGTATCTTCTTCTATTTTTTTAAATAGGGTCTTGTAGCTTTCATTATATAGGTCCTTCACATGTTTCATTAAATTTATTTCTAGGTATTTTATTCCTTTGTTGCAATTGCAAAAGGAATTATTTTTTCTACTTCTTTTTCTGACACTTCGTTGTTAGAGTATAGGAACGCTATGGATTTTTGAACATTGATTTTGTATCCAGAGACTTTACTGTATTTGCTTATTGTTTCTAGTAGTGTTCTTGTGTAGTCTTTAGGGTTTTCTATATGAAGAATCATGTCATCTACAAATAGTGACAGTTTGACTTCTTTGTTTCCTATTTGGATGCCTTCTATATCTTTCTCTTTTCTGATTGCACTCGCTAGGACCTCCAATATTATACTGAATAACAGTGGCGATAGTGGACAGCCTTGCCTTGTCCCTGATCTTAGAGCGAAGGTTTTTAGTTTTTCACCATTAAGTATAATGTTGGCTCAGGGTTTGTCATAGATGGCCTTTATTATGCTAAGCTACTTTTCTTCTATACTGATTTCATTAAGTGTTTCGATCATAAATGGATGCTGTATCTTGTTAAAGGCTTTTTCTTCATCTATTAATATGATCATATGATTCTTATTTTTTAATTTGTTTATGTGGTATCACATTGGTCGATTTGCATATGTTGAACCATCCTTGTGCCTCTGGGATGAAGCCCACTTGATCGTGGTGTATAATCTTTTTAATATGTTGCTGTATTATGTTCACTAGTATCTTATTTAGGATTTTTTCATTTTGTTCATAATAGGTATTGGTCTGTAGTTTTCTTTTTTTGTGTTATTTTTACCTGGTTTTGGTATCAGAGTGATATTGGCATCATAAAATGAGTTGGGAAGTATTGCCTCCTCTTCAATTTTTTGGAAGAGTTTGAGAATAGGTATTAAATCTTTGAATGGTAGAATTCACTGGTGAAGCCATCTGGTCCTGGACTTTTACTTTTTGCTATGTTTTTGATGATTGTTTCAATTTCCATATTGCTGATCGATCTGTTTAGATTTTCTAGTTCTTGATTCAATCTAGGAAGGTTGTATCTTTCTAAGTACTTGTCCATTTCTTCTAGGTTATTAAATTTGGTGGTATATACTTTGTCATAGTATTCTTGTATGATCCTTTGTATTTCTGCAGTGTCTGGCGTAATTTCTTCTCTTTCATCTCTGATTTTGTTTATTTGTGTCCTTTCTCTTTTTTCTTTAGTGAGTCTAGCCAGGGATTTGTCAATTTTATTAAACTTCTCAAAGAACCAGCTCTTTGTTACGTTTTTCTACTTATTGTTCGTTTTCAATTTCATTTAATTCTGCTCTACTTTTGATTATTTCTTTCCTTCTGCTGATTTTAGGCTTCATTTTTTTCTTCCTCTCCTAGTTTAAGATGAAGCATTAGGTTGTTTATTTGGGTTCATTCTTGTTTTTGGACATAGGTCTGTAATGATATGAACTTTCCTCTTATGACCACTTTTGCCGAATCGCAAAAGTTTTGAAGTGTTGTACTATCATTATCATTCGTTTCTATGTGTCTCTTGATCTCTCTTTTTATTTCTTCTCTGATCCAGTTATTCTTCAGTAGTATGTTGTTTAATCTCCATGTATTTGTGGTTCTTCCTGCTTTCTGTTACAGTTGATCTCCAGCTTCGAAGTATTATGATCAGAGAATATGGTTGGTATGATTCCAACCTCATTTATATGTGTTGAGGCTATCTCTGTGTCCCAGTATGTGGTCAATCCTTGAGAATGTTCCATGTGCACTAGAGAAGAATGTATAAGCAGCCGATTCGGGATGGAAGGCATACATATTAATAAGTGTTATGTCTTCTTGGTGCATGATTCCCTTTATCATTATGAAGTGTTCCTCAGTATCTTTCTTTATCTTTTTGATTTTAAAGTCTATTCTGCTTGATATTAGTACAGCTACTCCCGCTTTTCTCTGAATGCCATTTGCTTGAAATATCATTTTCTACCCTTTCATTTTGAGTCTCTGTTTGTCTTTGGAGCTGAGAAGTGTCTCCTGGAGGCAGTTTATGGTTGGGTTTCGTTTTATGATCCATCTGCAACTCTGTTCCTTTTTATTGATGAGTTCAGTCCATTGATATTTAGGGTGATTATTTAAATATGAGGTCTTATAGCCATTGTATCTTTTGTCTTCTGATAGCATGGTGTTTCCTTTGCTTCCTTGTCCTTGTGCTTCTGTACTCTTTATTTTGGTTATCTTTTGTGGCTTTTCCCTCTGGTCTTTCCTGTTTTATATGACATACTTCTTTTCTGAATACTTGGCGTGAAGTTACCATTATGAATATGATATATCTATATATATATATACAGTCCTCCCTTTTCTTCTGCACATGCCTTATCTCCATTCCCCATTCCCCTTTCCGAATCTGGATCTTTGAATCCTTCCCTTTTCAGTCATTTTTGTCTCAATTTGTTTCTACATATGCTGAATGTTCATTACTATGTTATAACAAATTTCTTCTTTTTTTTTTAAGCTAATATGCCCTATTTTAGTGAGGGTTGCAATCCTTTGCTTCTACCGGCCTGCTAGTCACCTTACTCCTAATTATGTACTTTTTGTCATTTTGTTTTAGGAACTGACCCCTTTCAGTATTTCCTGTAGTGCAGGCCTCGTAGTGGAGAATTCTGTCAATTTTTGTATGTCTGGAAATTTCTCCTTCATGTCTAAAGGAGAGCTTAGCTGGATACATTATTCTTGGTGGTAGTTCCTTTCATTTAATATTTTGAATATTTGATTCCACTCCTTTCTGACTTGTAAGGTTTGTGCTGAGAAGTCCGACGATAATCTAATGAGTTTTCATTTAGAGGTTACCGTCTTCTTTTCCCCGGCTGCCCGGAGAATTCTGTCCTTGTTATAGATTTTTGATAATTTTAATACAATAATCTTGGTGAAGGCCTTTTTGAGATGAGATAATTGGGTGTTCTGTTGACTTCTTGAATTCCAAGCTCCAGCTCATTCCTTTGATTTGGGAAATTCTAGTCTACTATTTGTCTGAAAATGCTTTCTAATCCCTGCTCCTTTTTCTCTGCTTTGAATATTCCCATTATTTTTATGTTTCCTCTCCTGATGGTATCAGCTAGTTTTTGTATTTCTTTTTCATTATTTTTCATTCTTCGGTTTCTCTCTTCTTCCTTCTGATTTATTTCTAGATTTCTGTCTTCGATATCACTGATCCTTTTCTCCATTTGACTCTATTTCTCAAATTTGTTATTTCATTTTTCAACTCTTGCAGTGTGTGCGTGCATGTGTTTGTTTAACGCCTACAGCACATGGTCTTCCTAGGGTGTCTCCCATCTAAGTATTAACCAAGCCTGACCCTGCTTAGGTTCTGTGATCAGACAAGATCGGGCATGTTCAGGGTTGCATGGCTATAGACAATGCAGTGTGTTTTTTGTCTCCAGAAGGTCTGTTTGGTTCTTTTTGAGGGTTTCAATCTCCTTGCTAAAGAATTCATTCTGCTCATCTAGTTGTTTTTTCAATTTCTAAAATTGTTGATATGATTCGTTTCAGATTCCACTGAGTTCTCAGAAGTACTATCCTGAATTCTCTATCATTTAAGTTGCATATTTCTATGTCTGTAAGCTTATTTTCTGGAGATTTTTCTCTTTCTTTCTGAGATGCCTTGTCACCTTGGTTGTTCATGGTGTTTAATGGACTATTTCTCTGCTTGGGCATTAATGGAAGTGTATTCTGATTTTTTTTTCCCCCAGAAAGAAGGTTTATTATATAATGGTCTATAGCCTGTTGCAAAGAAGGTATTTTTCTTTTGGTTTCCAGTAGGTGGTGTCTAAGCCTCTTTGATCTTTGTTTTATATAAAGTCTTAATAATGTCTTTTTTTTCCCTTATAGATGTATAATGATGCTCGCTATCCCCAGTCTCAGTTTCTGTCAGTGTTAGCAACAGTTTCGGTAGCATTTGCTCAGATTCCCCTGGGGCTCTGCGGTGATCAGTCTTGGAAGATATTGAGGGAAGGACCTTCTAGGTTGGAGGCTAAGGGCTGTGGCTCAGCCTTGATTTTGCAACTGTGGCTGGTAAAAATCAAATGTCATTTGTCTGCCATCCCCGCTTTTCGGCCATCCCCATTTCTCTGCATCTGCCCTGATGACGAGGCACTGCCGCCAGCCATGTGGAGCTCACATCACTTCCAGGCAGGACTGTTCAGGGAACTTGTAGCTCTTTCTCCCCTCCCTCTCCTTCTACAGGGAGCTCTGGGAGCTGAGAGAGAGGCAGCTTCTTTGTTTCTCCTAGTCCACCGCCCAACACCGGGGTTTTGACCTGTAGTCGCTCTAAATACAGATCCCATGCTCAGATATGCTGCTGTGTAGTTTGGGTGTTTTCTGTTGAGTTTTAGATGTTTAGCTTATTGTTGTTTCAAGGAGAGAGATCCAGGGGATGTCTCTTACTCTGCCATGTTTCTGACATCTCTTCTAATATATCTTCATGTACATTTAAAATGTACGTCATTAAAGATGAATACAACATATGAGATGTATGGAAGAAGAAAATTAAAATCACCAGGTGATTCTCTTCTAAAGCTCTCCTTACTGGTGCCTCTCGTTGCCCTTAAAATTCACTATTGAATTTTCTTGGAAGATAAAATTCACTGTTGGAAGATATTACTTTAGTCTATTTAAAAAATAGCCACCCAGCTTTCAAAATAAAAGAAAAAAGAAAAGGAAACAAAGGTGTTTCAAAAGTAATTATTCACTCATCTTTCAAAATTTACCCTTATTCTCTTTAGAACATCATCACCAAGGTAAATGTCTTTTAAAGAATCAAATACAACTCAGAGAAAAGAGCACAATGATAGGTGTGACATACTGGAATCTCCAGAGTTTTTAACAAGATACTTTTAATTTTTTGACTGATAAGAGAATTTCCCCTAAAAATAATTTTGATAGAAGTGGTATAAATAAGATATTTAGAGTACTCACTGAACATAATCAAATAGGAAAAAAACCTCTTCTATTCAGTGAGGTTATATTAAATAAGATAAATACATGTATAATGATGCAGCCCTTGTGGGCTCAGTAAGTTAGTATAGCAGAAAGTGAACTATGAACCTGCTCATCTAGAAGCAAACATAAGTTTCCTGTTGAGCTGGTTATATCAGAGCAGGTCGTTGTTTTGTGGAGAAGAAACCAAGAGAAAGAAGCTGAAAGATGAGGTTAAATTCTTTTAGGGTTCGAAACTAGAATGATTATGAAGAGCTAAACTAACCTGCATTGATGATCATTGTGGTGAGAAAAAATGACTCCCCACTATGGGAACTCTGTGCTTTCCAAAGAAGACACCACTCCTCAACAAGACGAGAACACAGCAATGCAGAGAACAGCCACTGACCTCTGGAACATCAACAATAATGACTTGAACTCAGGTTCACAGACTTTGACTGAAAATCAAAATGCACAAGACTTAGTTCTATGTATTTGAGATGTAGACTATTCTATGTGACAGTAGAAAAACAACAATAACAAAAAGTCCCCACAGAAAAACTATTAGTCAGCTGTAGGTAAAGCCTGGTAAATGAATGTCATGGATATTTCCAAAATAATTGTAGACACAGTTCCTAACATATTCACTATTAAATCCTATGTAAATCTTCATCCTCATACACACTGATTTGTTTTTACCATCATTATTGTTTTTTAATGTCATCTGTCCTGACAGTGCCCATGAGTAATGGAATGCACAGAGAAGAGCTGAAAATGAAGCTCCCTCTGCCACACCTTTATTTTCTTTTGGTTTCCATTCCAATGAATGGAGCTAGTTCCATATTGTTTTATTCAAAATACCTGTAAATGTTATACTACTCCTGGTGCACTCAACGTTTTTGAGAAGGGGAAGACCTGTAGATGACTTTGGCACCGGTTATTGAACTTATTTTGGAGAGTGTGAGTTCCATGGTGATATAACTACTCTGAGAGATTTTAAAAATTTTTTGTGCTTGAGCTGAAGGAGAAATCAATATTTTTGATGCTCAATCACTTGAGCATATTGAATGAACAAAGGTATAGGGGAATAGGCCCACCTGAGGTGTATAACACAGCAATGCCCATCAGAGAAGATGTCTCCTATGGACCATGAAGCTTTACAAGGAGATCACGAAGATTCTCTTTTACTGGCTTTAATGTGGAATCACTGTGTGAGAGCTTCACTTCTTCTTTTTTTACTTTACTTCTTTTGCACCATAAAATTCTAGTAGCCTATTTCCTACAGGGTGTTTTGAAACCATGTGCTAGTTTTAATTTATGTGTCATTTTTAGCCACTACTGAGAATTCTCAGGTATCTGAGAATCATGTGACCTTATAACTTTCCATGCTTTCTCTATGAACCTTCTTACTTCTTGCTTGTGGGTTTCATTAATATTTCTGTAAAGTTGGCCCATAGGGATTATTAAAAATAATGTGCAGCATTTCCTCTGGGGGAACCCCCTGGTCTCATTAAGCTTGTGTTTCTCAAAGAGGATATGTGATTTTTTTGCCATGAGATACACAAAAGCACAAATTAAATTCTTTTCTGAAGGATAATTTTACTCAAAGAAGATAATTTTGTATTATACCAAATATTGTACTATGTACTATGTACTATGGAGCAGAAAGTATAGTTAGCAATAAACATATTGCACTGCATCAAACTAAAACATTTTTTCACTATAAAAGAAACCATAAATAAAATGAAAATACATCCTACTAAGTATACTTGTTTACGATATATCTGATAAGGGGTTAATACCCAAAATATATAAAGACCTCATACAACTCAACAACCAAAAACCCAAAAAGTCCAATAAAAAAATGGGCAGAAGATCTGAATAGCTATTTCTTCAAAAAGGAAATACAGATGGCCAAAAGACATATGAAAAGATGCTCAAGGTCACTAGTCATCAGAGAAATGCAAATCAAAACCACAATGAAATATCACTTCATACCTGTCAGAATGGCTATCATCAATGAAGCAAAAAACAACTGCTGGCAAAGATGTGGAGAAAATAGAACCCTCGCACACTGTTGGTGGAATTGCAAATAGGTGCAGCCATTATGGAAAAGTCTGGTGGTGCCTCAAAAAATTAAAAATGGATCTACCTTTTGACTCAGCAGTTACACCTCTGTGGATTTATCTAAAGAAAACCAAAACAGTAATTTGTAAAGATCTATACGTCCCTGTATTCACAGACGCACAATAGCCAAGATATGGAATCAGCCTAAATGCCCATCAACAGATGATTGGATAAAGAAGTTATGGTTCATATATACAGTAGAATATTACTCAGCTGTGAAAAAAAATGAAATCCTACCAATTACAATGATATGGATGGACCTAGAGGTTATTATGCTGAGCAAACTAAGTCAGATAAAGATAAATACCATATGTTTTCACCTATATGTAGACTCTAAGGAACAAACAGAACAAACTAATCAAAAACAGAGTCACAAATATAGAGGAAAAACTTTCATGGCCAGAGGAATGGGGGTTGGGAGCATGAAGGAAAGAGGTGAAGGGTTAAAGAAGTACAAATTAGTAGTTGATAGGTCACGGGGATGGGGAACATGGCATAGGGAATGTAGTCAGCAGTAATGTAATTGCTATGTGTAGGGCCAGAGGGGTGATAGAGAAATCGGGGCATTGTTCATAAACTACATAAATGTCTAACCAATGTATTCTATACTTGAAACTAATAATAAAATAAAATGCTAAACAAGCAAACAAACAAACATATTTTAGAGTTTAGAACAAATCTACAGAAGACCACACTGATGCTTGGATTAGAATCATCAGCTATGGGGGAAAAAAAAAAAGATATAACTTTAATTTCAAAGAAATAGTGTCCCCAAATGCCCCATGTTTTCTGACCGATGTTGCCAACACGATTTGGTGGTTTGAGAAATACTGTACTAGAGTATTTCCTCATTTAGCACCAGCAGGCCTATCCTTCTGGCATACCTCTCCGTATGGCCATAACTCAAAGAGTATACACTCATTTTAAGTAGATTGGCCTTGGCTGATGTCTTTCCTGTTTCAGCGTGGAGTTTGGGCACAAAAATGGAATTCGTTCTTGGTATAATTTCTCTGAATAATTTTCTGACTTTGCCTTTCAGCTTTCTGAGAGGCATAAAATTATGTTTAGGGCATTGTTATTCCATAAGACAAGAAGTATTGGGGTTGTTAAAATTGATTTGGGGAGGAAGCACTATGAGTAAAAATGCCTAGTTGGGAGAAAATGCATTTAAGGTAAAATAACAAGACTGATCAATGTAAAGTTCAGGGCTTAGTGGATCGGTACGAGAGAAGACAGCATGGAGCAGTTTATTGAGCGAACACTTTAAAGGCAGGAAGAGAAGTTTATACTTTATCTACAAGTGATAGAGGTATGAGACATACTCTGTTTTTGGTGTGAAAGCCTCAAACAATGGAAAATGTCCATTATTGTTTTTTTTTTAAATGGATACTGTAACCATTGTCTTTAAAAATATTTGGTTTCTGAATTTCGAAGACTGTACCCTCTCATGAAAGGCTCCAGTACACACATTTCATTATCCTACCAGCTAGCATTAAATCAGGAAAGATACATCACAGGAAAAATATGTACACAATAACACCATACAATTAACTCAGTGAGGTTATACTTGTTAAAAATGTTTTATTGAACATTTATCATGAATAAGCTGAACTTGAACTGCTATGGACTGTGAAAAATATGTCTCTTCCTCTACTTAATTGGAAGCTAGAACATGATTTCTTGAAGCTATTCTCTAATGTTGTTATAAGTAATTAAGGTCAGAAGTGCCAGATTCTCCCTCTCTTTCAAGACATGTCTCAGTTTTGGTTAATTCCTAATCCCAGAATTCTCCTTAGGGCATCTTTCATGTCTTTGTTTCGGAGGCTATAGATAAGGGGATTTAAGAGCGGAGTCACAACTGAGTATACCAAAGTGATGGTCTTCTGCA
>NW_006441068.1:77838-81759 GCF_000325575.1 Pteropus alecto | reverse complement strand
GTGGGCACAAACCCAGGACCTTCTGTGTGTAAAGCAGACATGCTAACCACTACACTACGGAGCCACTCCCAAACCTATATAACTTTATTAACCAATGTCAGCCCAATAAATTTAATGAAAAAAGAATGATTCTACTAGGGATAATTGGCACTTGAAGCTTAGTTATAGGTGATGTATATGGAAAAGCAGCATTGGAGTTAGACATCTGAGAAGCTTTTGAAAGAGGCCTGGCATGAGCTGGGACACAATGGAGGAGATTATGCAGGCATCATATGAGAGGGAGTGACCTGGGATAAAAGGTGGGCACTGGGTGGGAACACAGTTGAAACCAAAGAGAGGTGTGGGGTAATAGAAATCTAGGACACAGAAAATCTAGATCCTTGCCCGAGCGTTTTCAATGAGCTAGAAGAACTTGGTGAGCTGATTTCTTTAAACATTAGATACATGCTCACCTTTCTTGTGTACCCCATAGGGCTGATATAAGAATGGAATGAGATATAGGTATGACGATATTTTGTAAATGTCTGTATAATCATAATAAGATTAAGTGTGGTTCAGGAGCCTCACGAGTGGATTCCTTACGTTCCATTATCTCTTAAGATTGTCATGAAAACATTGCACTAATAGAATTTGCATCTGTAGGGTCTAGGAAGATTTTCCATTGCTCCTGAGAAAAAGAGCTCCGTGGGGTTTTCCCCTTTCCAAAGGTATATTCTCAAGGACAGGTTACAGATACAAATTCCTTAAAAAAGAAACTAAATTCTTTATTTGACATCTCAAAATAAGAGTTTTAAAAATGCCCATGCTTTTCTCTCATCTTTTGTCAATGAAACTACTATGGGATGACCCTTTTAAAAGCAGACAGAATTGTGTTATTCCTCTGCTCAAAACTCTCCAAAGGCTTCCCTCATGCAGAACTGAAAGTTCTGACTGTGGCTTACAGTGTCCTGCACGATTTGGCCTTCTGTTCACTCTCACATCATCTCCAACACTTTCCCCCTTACCTCTTGACTCCAGCCCAACCAACCTCCTTGCTGTTACTTGAACACAATCCTGCCTTAGTATCGTATAGAGAACTTTCTTCCCTCTGCCTGGAATGTTCTTCCCTAAGTTGTCTACTTCACTCATTCTGTCATCTCTTTCAAGCTTTTGCTGTAGTGATGCTTCTCAGTGTGGCATTGCTGATCATCCTATCTAAAATTTCAGGCTTTTCCTCCATACTTCCTGTCCTCTTTCCTCCTTTTTCCATAGTTCTTATCACTCTCTGTTATGCTACATATTTTACTTATTTTTTTCCTGTCTGTCCTCCAGTGGGATGTAAAAAAAAGTGGATAGTGGTTTTTGACTATTTTGGTTATATTGTATCTCTGGTATCTAAAGGAATGCCTAGAACATAGTAAATGCTCAATAAGTTTTGTTGAAAGAATTATTTGTATATTATCTGATGTTAAAACATGTTTCACTTATATAAGCAAGAAAATTCAATCTGTCTCTATCTGGAAGACACTCAGTAATGAAAAGCCATAGGGCTAAGACAGCTTTTTTGTTACTACATCCTTAGGCGTGTATCCATTAGGCATTTAAATTCGATTATTTATTCACCTTTTAAAATATTGGACAATCTTAAGAAATGCCTTGAGTACACCAATAATGATTCACCTGGGATAAGTGCTCTTGTTCTACATTCCACGCCAACTTCCAATAATCAAAGCTAAAATAGCATGAAATAGCTCTGATACGATGCGCACATATCACTATTTACTGGAGTTATCCATGATGAAATTATTGTTGTTACAATTGGTATGTAATGTGAAACAACGATATTTAGCTCTGCCAAATTGGTTGAAAGATAAAATACTGAGGGACCCTGCTAGAAATATGTCCTTTAAAATGTGTGTTGGAGAAGTAGCAGCAGTAAATCAAATCTTTCTTTTTTTAAAAAAATTAATTTATATTTTTTAATAGTAACATTGTTTCAGGTGTACACTTTAACAGTAAGGCAAATATATACTTACATTGTGTGTTCACCTCCCATAGTTAGATTTCTTTCTTTCACAACAAATTTGACCCCTTTTTCTCCACCTATCTCCCCCACTACCCTTCCTTCTGGTAACCACTAGTCTATAGTCCATGTCCATAAGTCCCTGTTCATTTACTTTTAGGTTTATATTCTACATATAAGTGATATCATGTGATTTTCAAATTTTTCTCTCTGGCTTATTTCACTTAGCATGATTATCTTGAAGTCCATCCATGTTGTCGCAAATGACAGCATTTCATCTTTTCTTATGGCTGAGTAATATTCCATTGTATATACGTACCACAACTTTTTTAGCCAGTCATCTATCATAGGACATTTTGGTTGCTTCCATGTCCTGGCCACTGTGAATAATGCTGCTATGAACATTGGTGTACAAATATTTTTTCAGGTATGAGTTTTCAAGTCTATGGGGTAAATACCTAGTAGAGGGATTTCTGGATGAATGGTAGATCAATTCTTAGTTTTTTGAGGAACCTCCATATTGTTTTCCATAGTGGCTGTGCCAATTTGCAGTCCCACCAGCAGTGTATGAGGGTTCCTTTTTCTCCGCATCCTTTCCAGCATTTGTTATTACTTGTCCTGTTGATTATAGCTATTCTAACAGGTGTGAGATGGTATCTCATTATGGTTTTGATTTGCATTTCCCTAATAGCTAGTGATGCTGAGCATCTTTTCATATATTTGTTGGCCATTTGTATGTCCTCTAAGGGAGAAATGCATGCTCAGGTTGGATCGTTTGTTTTTTTGTTGTTATTGAGTCGTATGAGTTCTTTGTATATTTTGGGTATTAGGCCCTTATCGAAGGTGTCTCTGCAAATATATTTTCCCATTCGGATGGTTGTCTCTTTATATTGTTGACGATTTCTTTTGCTGTGCTGAAGCTTTTTACTTTGATGTAGTCCTATTCATTTATTTTAACGTTTACTTCCCTTGCCTTTGAGGTCAAATTCATAAAATCTTCTTGAAGTCCAAGGTCCTTGAGTTTCATTCCTATGTTTTCTTCTATGCATTTTATTGTTTCAGGTCTTTTATTCAGATTCTTAATCCATTTTGAGTTAATTTTGGTGTGTGGTGATAGACAACAGTCTAGTTTCATTGTTTTGCAGGTGGCTTTTCAGTTTTCCCAGCACCATTTATTAAAGAGGCTTTCTTTTCTCCACTGTATGTTTTTGGCTTTTGTGTCGAAAATTATTTGCCCATATACACATGGGTTTACTTCTGGACTATTGATTCTGTTTCACTGGTCTGTGTGTCTATATTCCTGCCAATACTGTGCCATTTTGACTACTATGGCTTTGTAGTATAGTTTGAAGTCGGGCAGAGTGATGCCTCCATCCTCATTTTTTTTCTCAGGATGGCTTTGGCAATTCG
This sequence comes from Pteropus alecto, assembly GCF_000325575.1. Classification (NCBI taxonomy): domain Eukaryota; kingdom Metazoa; phylum Chordata; class Mammalia; order Chiroptera; family Pteropodidae; genus Pteropus; species Pteropus alecto. The sequence goes on along the minus strand of NW_006441068.1, from coordinate 78,347 downwards.
GGGTCTTTTGTGCTTCCATATAAATCTCATGATTTTTTTGTTCCATTTCTTTAAAAAATGCCAATGGGATTTTGATGGGGATTGCATTAAATCTGTATAATGCTTTAGGTAATATGGTCATTTTAACTATGTTGAGTCTTCCAATCCAAGAACATGGAATATCTTTCCATTTCTTTGTATCTTCTTTGATTTCTTTTAATAGGGTCTTGTAGATTTCATTATATAGGTCCTTCACATGTTTTGTTAGATTTGTTCCTGGGTATTTTATTCTTTTGTTGGTGCAATTCCAAAAGGAATTATTTTTCCACTTCTTATTCTGACAATTCATTATTAGAGTATAGGAACGCTATGGATTTTTGAACATTGATTTTGTATCCAGAACCTTTACTGTATTTGCTTATTGTTTCTAGTAGTTTTCACGTGGAGTCTTTAGGGTTTTCTATATAGAGAATCATGTCATCTACAAATCGTGAGAGGATGTGCTCTTCATTTCCTATTTCACTGCCTCT
>NW_006441068.1:67328-76930 GCF_000325575.1 Pteropus alecto | reverse complement strand
TTCTTGTTTTTGGAGATAGGCCTGTAATGATATGAACTTTCCTCTTATGGTCACTTTTGCCGTGTCCCAAAAGTTTTGATATGTTGTACTGTCAGTATCATTCGTTTTATGTATCTCTTGATCTCTCTTTTTATTTCTTCTCTGACCCAGTTATTCTTCAGTAACATGTTGTTTAATCTCCATGTATTTGTGGTTCTTTCCACTTTTTTTTTCGTAGTTGATCTCTAGTTTCAAAGCATTATGATCAGATAATATGGTTGGTATGATTTCAACTCCCTTATACTTGTTGAGATTATCTCTGTGTCCCAGTATGTGGTCCATTCTTGAGAATGTTCCACATGCACTCGAGAAGAATGTATAAGCAGCTGTTTTGGGATGAAAGGCTCTGTATATGTTAATTATGTCCAGTTGGTTTACTGTATTATTTAAGGTTATTATTTCCTTATTGATTTTCTGTTTGGATGATCTGTTCATATCCTACAGTGGGGTATTTAGGTCCCACGATACGATAGTGTTTTGGTCTGTTTCTCCCTTTAGTTCTGTTAGTAATTGCTTTATATATTTCGAGGCTTCTCTGATTGGGAGCATAGATATTAATAAGTGTTATGTCTTCTTGGTGCATGATTCCCTTTATGAAGTGTCCCTCAGTATCTTTCTTTACCTTTTTTATTTTGAAGTCTATTTTGTCTGATATTAGTACCACTACTCCCGCTTTTCTGTGAATGCCATTTGCTTGAAATATCATTTTCCACCCTTTCACTCTGAGTCTATATTTGTCTTTGGAACTGAGATGTGTCTCCTGTAGGCAGCATATAATTGGGTTTTGTTTTTGATCTAATTTCAACTCTGTGCATTTTTATTGGTGAGTTCAGTCCATTTACATTTAGGGTGATTATTGAAATACGAAGTCTTCTTATGGCCATTTTGTCTTTTGCTTTCTGTAGCTCGGTGTTTCCATTGCTTCCTTGTCTTTGTGTTTCTGTTGTTTTTTATTTATTTATTTTTATTTTGGTTGGCTTTTGCGGTTTTCCCTTTGGTTTTTCTTGTTTTATGTTATATACTTTGGTTCTGAATCTTTGGCATGTGGTTACCATTATGAATATACAAAGGATTTTTATATATATATAGTCATTCCTTTTCTTCTGCACGTGCCTTATCTCCATTCCCCTTTGTGAATTTGAATCTTTGAATTCTCCCCCTTTCCATCATTGTTGTCTTAAGTTGTTCATATGCATGCTGAATGTTTAATACTATCTTGCTATAGCATTTTTTCTTATTAATTAAGCTTTTAATGCCGTGTTCTTAGTAACAATTGACTCCTTTGCTTCTATTTGCCTGATAGTCACTTTACTCCTAGTTATGTATTTTTTTGTCATTTTTTTTCTTAGTTGAGCTGACCCCTTTCAGTATTTCCTGTAGTGCAGGTCTTGTAGTGGAGAATTACCTCAATTTTTGTATGTCTGGAAAGGTCTTTATTTCTCCTCATAGCTAAAGGAGAGCATAGCCAAATACATTATTCTTGGCTAGTAGTTCCTTTCATTTAATATTTTGAGAATTTGATTCCACTCCTTTCTGGCTTGTGCTGAGAAGTCCGATGATAATCTAATGGGTTTTCATTTAGAGGTTACCATCTTCTTTTACTTGCCTGCCCTGAGAATTCTGTCTTTGTCATTGATTTTTGATAATTAATACAATATGTCTTGGTGAAGGCCTTGTTGAGTTGAGATAATTGGGTGTTCTCTTGACTTCTTGAATTCTACGCTCCAGCTCATTCATTAGATTTGGGAAATTCTTGCCCACTATCTGTCTGAAAATGTTTTCTAATTCCTGCTCCTCTTCCTCCTCTTCGAGAATTCCTATTATTCTTATGTTTCCTCTCTTGATAGTATCAACTAGTTCTTGAATTTCTCTTTCATTATTTTTCGTTCTTCGGTTTCTCTCTTCTTCCTTCTGATTTGTTTCTAGATTTCTGTTTTTGTTTCTAGATTTCTGATTTCTGATATCACAGATCCTTTCCTCCATTTGGTCAACTGTATTTCCCAAGCTTATTATTTCATTTTTCAACTCTTGCAGTATTTTCTTTATCTCCAGAAGATCTATTAAGTTCCTTGTGAGGGTTTCAATCTCCTTGCTAAAGAACTCATTCTGCTCATATAGTTGCTTTTTCAATCCTGGATATCATTGATATGATTTGTTTTGGCTCTCATTGAGTTTTCTCAGAAGTACCATCCTCAATTCTCTGTTATTTAAGTCTCATATTTCTATGTCTGTAAGCTTATTTTCTAGAGATTTTTCTCTTTCTTTCTGAGATGCCTTGTCACATTGGTTGTTCATGGTGTTTAATGGACTACTTCTCTGCGTGGGCATTAATGGAAGTGTATTCTGTTTTTTTTTTTTCCTCAGAAAGAAGATTTATTATATAATGGTCTCTAGCCTGTTGCAAATAAGGTGTTTCTCTTTTGGCTTCCAGTAGGTGGCGTCCAAGCTTCTTGGATCTCTGCTTCATATAAAGTCTTAATAATGTCCTTTTTTTAGTTATAGATGTTTAATTACGCTCACTGCCCTCACTCTCAGTTCCTGTCAGTGTTAGTGACAGTTTCAGTAGCGTTTGCTCAGATTCCCCTTCGGCTCTGCAGTGTTTGATCGCGGAGGGTATGGGGGGAGGGGCCCTATGGGTTGGATCTTCAGTACTGCGGCTGTGCCTTGGTTTTGCAACTGCAGCTGGTAAAAATCAGCTGTTGTTTCTCTGCCGTCCTGCTTCTCTGCTTTCTACCCTGATGACTGGGCCTAGCTGCCAGCTGCGTGGAACTCACAGCTTTCCCAGGCAGGGCTGTTCAGGGAACTCACCACACCTTCTCCCCTCTCCCACCTCCTACATGGTGCTTTGGTGGCTGCGAGAGAGGCAGTTTTTTAATTATTCCTCATCTACCACCTGAACCTGGAGTTCTGACCTGTGGTAGCTCTCATGCGCAGATCCCATGCTCTGACATGCTGGTGTGCAGTTTGGGTGTTTTTTTGTTGAGTTGTAGATGTTCAGCTTATTGTTGTTTCAAGGGGAAAAATCCGGAGACGTCTCTCACTCCACCATGTTTCTCCTGAAGTTGACTTTAGATTTGTTAGAAAAAGGATGGAGGGCATTTAGGGACTTTTGCTGATATCATATTTGTTTATAATTTTTTTCATTCTTCTAATATACATATCCACATCACTCTATAGATGAATGGAACTATCTGTCTTGTCACTCAGGGTTGGAGCAAAAGGTTACTCCAATTCTATACCTTAGAGTCTCTGCTGATGTTTGCAAGCAACTTCCAACTGTGATCTTGGGCAATTGAGTTCATCTTTCTATGTTTCTGTTTCCTCATCGGTGTAACAGAGATACTAATAGTGCCTTCCTCACTGGCTCACCCCTTTAGAGTCTTTGTTGAGTCAGTCACCAGGCATCCAAATATGGACAGGAAGCAGATCTGCATTGTTTTCTTTAGATTTAACCAATTCCCTAGTAATGGAATTAGGTTGTTATCAACATACTGATCAAACTCGTAGCAAAACCACATTTAACCTGTGACTTATTAATTCCAGCTTACCTCATTTCTCTGTCATGTTTGAGTGTCCATTCTATACAACCCTCCTAGTCTGTTACCTTCTTTTATATTTTCAAACCTATAACTGCCATTTTGCTCAGTACTTCTTATTCCATCTTTTTGTTCATAATGGCTCCCTCCCCCTTTTGCATTTCCTTCTCGGTGAATGGAACCATTCTTCACTAAAGAGGCCATTTAGCATTTACTAAAGCCACAAAATGAAAAGTCATTCAAGGCAGTTTCTAATTCTGTCACCTCCCATATGCAATCAATCACAAATCCTATTGATTTTCCCTCCCAAATGTTTTTAACATCTGTCCTAGGCACATAGAAGATCAATGTAAATGCTTTCTTTGTTTGGATGGTCCAGTGGTGGAATAAAGCAGGTACACATATAACCTGGAAAGAAAAATGGGCCTCTATAAGAAGGACTGAGAACCTCATTTTAAGAGGTTCTCTGTCTGAAAGAGTTTGGTGAGGTTCACTCTGGCAATCTAGGTGGTGACATACCACAGCTGGGTCTGGTTTGCAACTCATCAACTCAATCCAGTAATACTTAACTCAATAGTCCCATTATATCATGGTACTTAAAGGAAAATAAATGATAATGTCACGATAATTTGGTTTCAAATACTGTATGACATACTGTGTGCTTTTGGGCAAGTTAATACCTATTTTTCAGGGCTTTTGAGAAAATACTGTTGAATACATATGCTTAGCACAGTTCCTGGAATGTACTGGGATTGTTCCTGGAATATACTGGAAAAATTCATAGCCGTTGTTGTTAATAATAATACTGCCAACAAATATGATTACAGAGTAACGAGGGTAAATTTTTAAGCATAATCATTTAGAAACCGAAATGAAAAAAAAATAAATTTAAGTGAACCTAAAATGCTAGATTAAAAATTCACTGAGTTCTCATGTATCACACACCAAACATGTGGCCAGTACTTTCTGGTTGCTCAGATTTATTTTACTGACCTCCTTATATGTATGGTACTTAAAAACATACAGCTTGGTTCGATATAAAGGAAGAAGAAATTAAAACATAAGAGCTAGTAATTCAAGATACAGAAAGAAAATGATTAACTTTAATATAATGTGTCTTGGTGAATGCCTTTTTGGGTTGAGATAGTTGAGTGTCCTGTTGACTTTTTGAATTCCAAGCTCCAGCTCATTCGTTAGGTTTGTGAAATTCTCATCCACTATTTGTCTGAAAATGCTTTCTAGTTCCTGCTAATTTTCCTCGCCTTCGATAATGCCCATAATTCTTATGTTTCCTCTCCTGATGGTATCAGTAGTTCTTGAAGTTCTCTTTCATTATTTTTCATTCTTCGGTTTCTCTCTTCTTCCTTCTGATTTATTTCTAGATTTCTGTCTTCGATATCACAGATCCTTTCCTCCATTTGGTCGACTCTATTTCCCAAGTTTGCTATTTCATTTTTCAACTCTTGAAGTGTGTTCTTCATCTCCAGAATATCTATTAGGTTCTTTCTGAGAGTTTCAATCTCCTTGCTCTGCTCATGTAGTGGTGTTTTGTTTTGTTTGTTTATTATTATTATTATCATTATTATTATTTATGCCTACAGCACCTGGTCTTCCTAGGTGGTCTCCCATCCAAGTACCAGCCAGGCCTGACCCTGCTTAGCTTCTGAGATCAGACATTGGGTTTGTTCAGGGTGGCATGGCCGTTGACCATGGACTGTGGCTTCACTGGGGCGTGAACCCAGGACCTTCTGTGTGTAACGCAGATGTGCTAACCACTACACTATGGATCCACATCCCATCTCGTTGTTCTTTCAATTCCTGAAATTGTTGATATGACTTGTTTTGGAACTTACTGAGTTTTTTCAGAAATACCATCCTGAATTCTCTGTCATTTAAATCTCATATTTCTGTCTGTAAGCTTATTTTCTGGAGATTTTTCTCTTTCTTCCTGAGATACCTTGGTTGTTCATGGTGTTTAATGGACTACTTCTCTGCCTGGGCATTAATGGAAGTGTATTCTGCTGTTTTTCCAGAAAAAAGATTTATTATATAAAGGTGTCTCTTTAGCCTGCTGCAAAGAAGGCGCTTTTCTTTTGGTTTCCAGTAGGTGGCATCTAAGCCTCTTGGATCCTGCTTTATATAAAGCCTAAATTAACGCCTTCTTTATTTTCTCGTAGATATTTAATCATGCTCGCTACCCTCAGTTTCGGTCCTTGTCAATGTTAGCGACAGTCTTGGCAGTGTTTGCTCAGATTCTCCTGGGGCTCCGCAGTGATCAGTCTCGGAAGATATGGGGAAAGGGGCCCTCTGGGTTGGGAGTTGGGTGCTGCGGCTCAGCCTCTGTTTTGCAACTGTGCGGTAAAAATCAACTGTTGTTTCTCTGCCGTCCCACTTCTCTGCCTTCTGTCCCGATGACTGGGCTCTGCCATGGGCCACTGTGGGAAGCTCACAGCTTTCCCAGGCAGGGCTGTTCAAGGAACCTGCCACTCCTTCTCCCTCCCCCTCCTCCTGCAGGGAGCTCTAGCGGCTATGATAGGCAGCTTCTTTATTTCTTCCAGTCCACTGCCTGACACCTGGGGTTCTGACCTGTGGTAGCTCTTATACACAGATCCCACGCTCAGATATGCTGCTGTGTAGTTTGGGTGTTTTTTGTTAAGTTTTAGATGTTCAGCTTATTGTTGTTTCAAGGGGAGAGATCTGAGGACATCTCTCACTCTGCCATGTTTCCCAGAATCCATTATTGTTTTTTAATGTCACCTGTCCTGACAGTGCCCATGAGTAATGGAATGCACAAAGAGGGGAGAGCTGAAAGAGGAGCTCCCTCTGCCATACCCTTATTTTCTTTTGGTTTCCATTCCAATGAATGGAGCTAGTTCCATATTGTTTTAGTCAAAATACCTGTAAATGTCATACTACTCCCGGTGCACCCAAGGTTTTTGAGAAGGGGATGACCTGTGGATGACTTTGGCACCAGTTAGTGAACTTATTTTGGAGAGTGTGAGTTCCGTGGTGATATAATTACTCTGAGAGATTTTAAAAATTTTTTGTGCTTGAGCTGAAGGAGAAACCAATATTTTTGATGCTCAATCACTTGAGCATATTGAATGAACAAAGGTATAGGGGAATAGGCCCACCTGAGGTGTATAACACAGCAATGCCCATCAGAGAAGATGTCTCCTATGGACCATGAAGCTTTACAAGGAGATCACGAAGATTCTCTTTTACTGGCTTTAATGTGGAATCACTGTGTGAGAGCTTCATGCATGGCTTACTTTACTTCTTTTGCACCATAAAATTCTAGTAGTCTATTTCCTACAGGGTGTTTTGAAACCATGTGCTAGTTTTAATTTATGTGTCATTTTTAGCCACTACTGAGAATTCTCAGGTATCTGAGAATCATGTGATCTTATAACTTTCCATGCTTTCTCTATGAACCTTCTTACTTCTTGCTTGTGGGTTTCATTAATATTTCTGTAAAGTTGGCCCATAGGGATTATTAAAAATAATGTGCAGCATTTCTCTTGGTCTTGTTAACTTTGTGTTTCTCAAAGAGGATATGTGATTTTTTGCCATGAGATACACAAAAGTGCAAATTAAATTCCTTTCTGAAGGACAATTTTACTCAAAGAAGATAATTTTGTATTATACCAAATATTTATGTATTATGGAGCAGAAAGTTTAGTTTGTGATAAACAAATGGGACTATATCAAACTAAAATGTTTTTGCACAACAAAGAAACAGTCAACAAAATGAAAAGACTACCTACTAAAGAGAAAATATTTGTTTATGATATACCTAATAAGAGGTTAATATCTAAAATATCTCAAGAACTCATACAATTCAACAACCAAAAAAACCAAAAAATCCTATTAAAAAATGGGCAGAAGACTTGATTAGATATATCTTCAGAAAGGAAATACAGATGGCCAAAAGACATATGAAAAGATGCTCAAGATAACTAATCATCAGAGAAATGCAAATCAAAACCACAATGAGATATCGCCTCACACTTGTTGGAATGACTATTACCAAGAAATCAAAAAAGGATAAGTGTTGGCGAGGGTGTGGACAAAAAGGAACCCTCCTGTTGGACTGGTGCTTCCTCAAAATTAAAAGTGGATCTACCTTTTGACTTTGCAATTGTACTTCTCGATATTTATCCAAAGAAAACCAAAACAGTAATTTGTAAAAACCTATACGTCCTTGTATTCATGGACACACTGTTTACAATAGCCAAGATATAGAAGCAACCTAAATGCCCATCAATAGACAATTGGATAAAGAAGTTATGATTAATAGATACAATAGAATATTACTCAGTCACGAATAAAATGAAATCTTTCCATTTGCAATGATATGGGTGGACGTAGATGTTTTATGATGAGTGAACTAAGTCAGATAAAGATAAATACCATATGTTTTCACTTATATGTGGGATCTATGAACAAAAAGAACAACTAATTGAAAACAGACTCACAAACATAGAGGAAAGTCTGGTGATGGCCAGAGGAGTGGGAGTTGGGGACATGGGTGAAAGAGGTGAAGGGTTAAAGAAGTACAAATTAGTAGTTGATAGGTCATGGGGACGGGGAGCGCGGTATAGGGAAAGTAGTCAGCAGTAATGTAATGGCTGTGTAGGGCCAGAGGGGTGATAGAGTAATCGGGAGATTGTTCATAAACTACGTAAATGTCTAACGAATGTACTATATACTTGAAACTAATAATAAAATAAAATGCTAAACAAACAAACAAATAAACAAACAAACAACAAACATATTTTAGAGTTTAGAACAAATCTACAGAAGACCACACTGATGCTTGGGTTAGAATCACCAGCTATAGGGAGAAAAAAAAGATAAAACTTTGAATTTCCAAAAAATATTGTCCCCAAATGCCCCATGTTTTCTGACCATTTTTGGTGATGGAAAGATTTAAGAAACACTGTACTAGAATATTTCCTCATCTAACATCAGCAGGCCTATCCTTCTGGCACACCTCTCGGTATGGCCATAACTTAAAGGATTTATTGTCATTTTAAGTAGATTGGACTCTCACCTGATGGCTTTCCTGTTTCAGATTGGTGTTTGGACTCAAAAATGGACTTTGTTCTTGGTATAATTTCTCTAAATACTTTTCTGACTTTGCCCTACAGCTTTCTGAGAGGCATAAAAATATGTTTAGGGCATTGTTATCCCATATGACAAGAAGTGTTGGAGTAGTCACAGTAGATTTGGGGAGGAGGCACTGTGAGTAAATGCCTAATTGGGAGAAAATGCATTTAAGGTAAAATAACAAGATTGAGCATTGTGAAGTGCAGGGCTCAATGGATCAGTATGGGAGAAGACAGCATGGAGCAGTTTATTGAGTGAAGGCTTTGAATGGTAGGAAAAAGAGTTTGTACTTGATCTCCAAGTGATAGAGGTATGAAACATGCTTTGTTTTTGGTGTGCAAGCCTCGATAATGGAAAATATTTATTGCTGATTTGTTTGTTTGTTTGTTTGTTTGTTTATCTTTTGGCGGCCCCTGGACTCATTGTCTTTAAACATATTTACTTTCTGAATTTAGAGGATTGAACTCTCACTTGAAAGGCCCAAGGTATATATGCATCTCATTTTCCACCAGTTGGCTTTATATCAGGAAAGATACATCACAGGAAAAATATGTACATAACACCATACAATTAACTCAGTGAGGTTATACTTGTTAAAAATGTTTTATTGAACATTTATCATGAATAAGCTGAACTTGAACTGCTATGGACTGCGAAAAATATATCTCTTCCTCTGCTTAACTGGGAGCCAGAACACGATTTCTTGAAGCTATTCTCTAATGTTGTTATAAGTAATTAAGGTCAGAAGTGCCAGATTCTCCCTCTCTTTCAAGACATGTCTCAGTTTTGGTTAATTCCTAATCCCAGAACTCTCCTTAGGGCATCTTTCATGTCTTTGTTTCGGAGGCTATAGATAAGGGGATTTAAGAGCGGAGTCACAACTGAGTATACCAAAGTGATGATCTTCTGCATTCC
>NW_006441068.1:52024-66275 GCF_000325575.1 Pteropus alecto | reverse complement strand
CATAGTAGGAGTTTCATATGTAGAAGTCCAATAAAAATCAGAGAAGCATGTAACTGTGGGTGGGAGTCTCGAGCCCCTTTGCTTTTCTGCTCTCAGAAAGCTGCTGAGAACTCTCAGGGTTTTGTAAAATGCTTTGAAAACCCTCTATCTAGCTCCCTGTAGATCCCATTCTGCTAGGTGGCATCTGGATTTGCTGAACAATTCAGTCCATTTCCATCTTGAGGAACTCTGGTTCTCTCAAAGTACTTCGTGTTGAGCAAAATCTGTCTCTTTTATTACTTATACACAATGATCTTGGACTCATCCCTTTCAATGAACCTATACAAAAGAAGTCTAATTTTTCTTCCATTATGGTGATGGTGGTGGTGATAGTGGGGCTTAAATAACTGATGCCAGCTACTATGTCCCCTGTACATGATTTCTTTTGGAGGCCACCATTTTCAGTGGCTCGTGTTCCCCGAAGCTGCACCATTCTACATCATGGCTGAAATTTTGAGGTACTTTGCAGCTGATATGTCCACTTTTTTAGTATATAAAACCATGTGCCTTCATTATTTTTTATACTCCTCTTTAATTCCCTTCCCCCCCCGTTACCCTGATCTTGGATATTGCCGTTTCCCCTCAAGAATTGGACTCTGAAGGTTGGCCGTCTCCTCCCACATGCTCCTGATGTGCACCCGGGGCCTGGCGCACCCAGTTTTGGCGCACCCGGGATTCGGGGCCTGGCGCACCTGGGGCCTGGCGCACCCGGGTTTGGCACACTCAGTTTTGGCGCACCCAGCATATGGTCCGTGGCTCCACCTGGGATGCAAACCCAGGACCTTCTGCATGTAAAGCAGACGTGCTAATCACTACACTATAGAGCCACCCCATGCCTTCATTTTTGATGGAATTAAGCCCTAAAGGGCATAAATTGTTTATTCATCATCTTATACTTTCCTCAATTGAATAATGGATAGAGTTAAAGTTCAAGATATTTCGCTGGGTAAGCCACCATCGATATTTTAAATATAGTGATATATTGACTACAAAAGTAGGTTAATTGACCATATTATTTACTAATGACACTGTTAAGATACTCACAAAATTGCATCCTTATGCCATGTGTCCAATCTTCAGAGAGCAAGTGGCCTGTTTCTCAGTATTTGATGAAACCTAAAGCAAACCCAGAGGATATATGTTTTATTGCCAAGAAAATTTTGGATATTTGCATTGATTAACAATATTTCTAGAATGATTACAAAAAAGATTCTTTATAATTAACACCTTTTTAATGAAAATCTAAATTTTATCCAAGCAATTTAGTTTAATAGGCTGTAATTATGATGACCATATGTACCAAAATTTCTAATAGAGTTATAATTTCAAATATACTTTTCATAACTATACCTGTGTTTGCCAGGCCAAAGGCTATCATTTTTAGGTAGGAAAATATAGTTAATGTTTTTTGTTTGTTTGTTTGTTTGTTTAGTTTCAAGTATATAGTACATTGGTTAGAGATTTATATAGTTTATGAAACCATCCCTCTGATTGCTCTTTCTCTCCTTTGGTTCCACACCTAGCCATTACATTAATGCCGACTGCATTCCCTTTGCTGTGCTCCCCATACTCTTGACCATCTAAAGGGCTTTTAATTAAAAAAAATTGAATGCTGAATTTAAATTGTAGCCCATTTTCCATTTACTTATTCATTTAGGCATTTAACAAATATTTATTCACCGTTTACATTCCTAGAACTGTGGTCGGTTCTCGGGTACGATGATAAACATGAAAAATAAAAGTTCTCCCCTTTTGGAAACTATGGTTGAAAACAATTAAGACGGCCACCTACATCTGCAGAGTCATGTCTCTGTGTGACTGAGGTTTCCTTGCACTGTTTTTCACAGCATGTCCAACTGTTAGCCGTGGGCCTGAAAAAAGATACTTATTCCAGTTAGGAATAACTTTGATAAATCCATGTAGTGAGGGTAGTAGAATAATATCAAACTCAATTTGACATAAAGGAGATATTCTGGGCCTTTCAAGACAGTAAACAGAGACATGAGACATGAATTGACTTACTGTACTCACAAGCCAGGAAGTCCTTGGCACCAAGAAGAGAAATATAATTCCAATTCATGAGTTTTGACCTGGAACCAGACCTCGTAAGTCTTAACTCCCACCTAGTCATTTGACTTCATAATGTCCAAGACCTTTTGACATTTGTGCTGCAGTGAAATTTTAGTTCACTGTGGAATATGGGATCAGAGAAAGATGGAAAAATGAATGACACAGACGATTTGAGATCTCACTGCGTCTATTTCTACTGCCCTCACATCCAAAGTACAGGTATTGTTAGCTCAAATGGTGAATCTTAATCCATGTTGTTCATCTTTCTATTCACTTCAAGTGATATAATAAATGACCAGTTGGAGAGAAGAGGAGGAACGAGGAGCTTGGACAATTCTTTCCGTAGGGACTGCTAAAGGAGCCAGTTCCTCCTCCATAAACCCCACCGCTTGCTGGGGATTTAAGCCACTTGCCCAGGAAAGAGCACTTTTAGAATTGTAGGTGCAGGGATTCTTCTTTTAAATATTTGTGTTTTGAAAGTTAATCTAGAGACGAATCCAAAGGACAAGAGAGTCTGCTCGCCTACTTCTTTGTCAATATTCATTTGTCATTTTCCAACAACTCTGAAAAAATAACAGCCTGCATTAATTGCTTTGGTGAAGGATATTATTCAATCAAAACTTCACTCACTAATATTAGAAACTAAGTGATACAAGACTCAGGCTGCTGAAGGAAATTTCATGTTCTCCCACCCCCCGCAAATATCCAAGACATTTGAGCCCCATTTTCCCTAAGTGACTTGTATAGTGTGAACTCTGTGATACCAGAGTGAGCCTTTACTGTGACTATATCACCCTGAGCACTCCTCAGGAATGCAGGGCCTAACAAAAACAAAGGAACAAAGAATTAATGAATTTACCAAAGAACCAGCATAGTCTTAGTGTCTGACAGTAGTTGGTTTACAGGAGCAGTGGTGCACTGATGCATCAGACATACTTGAATGTGTTTCTGGTTCCAAGAGGAAGATGTGAGAGAAACTATCCATAAGACTGTTCTCATTACACAATCTAAAAGCTCATTCATAGATGGAGAGCAGTATTGGTGGCTCTAGAAGATTACTTCCTTTAGTATTCTGAAACAAATAAAATGCATTTCCTGTCAGTGATTAAGAGTTTTCAAGTCTCCCCTGACTGGATTTGTAGTTCCCTAATGTGCTCATTGTGAGGCACCTAGTTCCCTGGGCGTCTATCTTTGTGCGTGCATCTAATCCTACCTATTTGTGTTATTTCCCCTAGTGGTGTGAGTAGTGAGACACAAAAGTCACAATAAAAATCCAAGAGAGGCTAGGAAAATTTTCCGTTTTGTGGAGATATCCTTCCTCTAAGGAACCGATCTACCTGGATTGTGGGGTGCAGGAGAGGAGGGGGTTGGACAAGTTAATGGGAGAGGAGAGAAAGAGAAAATAATATGTGTGTATGTAAAGGTGTGTGAATGTGTGTGTGTGTGTGTGTGTGTGTGTGTGTGTGATCATCTCGCCAAAGTAGACCAGCTTGATTCTTGGTCCTAAACCTGCAAGCACTTAAAAAGTTCTTTGTCTCTCCATAGTTTACCAAATTACGCTATATTCAAAGTAAAGTAAAGAATCTAATTTTTCAATTTCAATTTTAAGTATAGCTTGAACACATTTGCATGAAAAAATTTAGTCCTCTGTAAAGGGGTATGTGATTTGTAATGTTGTTGAATTACATGATACAATACTGGTGAAAATGGAAGTTTAGTGCTGTAAATGGCTCAGAGGTGGGAAGTATGAATTCTCTTATTGATACCAAGGGAAGGAGAACAAGCAAGACGAGGCACAGAACCTGAAGGGGAGATGAATTCAATCATAGTCGGAGCTCAAGCAGAGAACACTGCTGAGGTTTGGAGTGAGGCTGTGTAAGCACAGAGCAGTTTCTCAAACCAGCAGCATTAACATCACTTGAGAACTCATTAAAATGCAAGTTCTCAGAACCCTCCTGGAACTCCTGAGTCAGAAACTCTGAATGTGGGGCCCAGCAATACATTTGAACAAACTTTCGATGTGCATCTGATGCATGCTGAAGTGTGAGAACTACTATGTAGGTGATGAGGGTGTTAGAGTCCAGGTTAAGGATGGGTATGTTTGAAACAGCTTCTGAGTTTGGGAGCGATTTCAGTAGGATCAGGAATTAATTGAGCATGGTTGGAGAAAGGGTTAAGAATGGCAACAAGGATGAATCTTGAGATTATCATGCTAAGCAAAATAAGTCAGACAGAAAGAGTTGAGAACCATATGATTTCTCTTATATGTGGGATATAGAACTGAAAGCAACAAACGAACAAGACAGACAAACAAAAACTGATAGAATAGATGACAGTTTAATGATTACCACAGGGAAAGCGGGGGAGAGGAATGAAAGAGCAAAAGGGGTCGAATATATGGTGACAAAAGGAAATTTAACTTTGGGTGGTGAATACACAATGCAATATACATAAACGTATTATTAAATTGTATACTTAAAACCTATATAATTCTATTAACCAATGTTACCTCAATGAATTTAATAAAAAAGGAATGTTTCCAGTAGGGATAATTGGCACTCGAAGCTTAGTTATAGGTGATGTATCTGGAAAAGCAGCGTTGGAGTTAGGCATCTGAGAAGCTTTTGAAAGAGGCCTGGCATGAGCTGGGAAACAATGGAGGAGATTATGCCGGCATCATATGAGAGGGAGTGACCTGGGATAAAAGGTGGGCACTGGGTGGGAACACAGTTGAAACCAAAGAGAGGTGTGGGGTAATAGAAATCTAGGACACAGAAAATCTAGATCCTTGCCCGAGCGTTTTCAATGAGCTAGAAGAACTTGGTGAGCTGATTTCTTTAAACATTAGATACATGCTCACCTTTCTTGTGTACCCCATAGGGCTGATATAAGAATGGAATGAGATATAGGTATGACGATATTTTGTAAATGTCTGTATAATCATAATAAGATTAAGTGTGGTTCAGGAGCCTCAGGAGTGGATTCCTTACGTTCCATTATCTCTTAAGATTGTCATGAAAACATTGCACTAATAGAATTTGCATCTGTAGGGTCTAGGAAGATTTTCCATTGCTCCTGAGAAAAAGAGCTCCGTGGGTTTTTCCCCTTTCCAAAGGTATATTCTCAAGGAGAGGTTACAGATACAAATTCCTTAAAAAAGAAACTAAATTCTTTATTTGACATCTCAAAATAAGAGTTTTAAAAATGCCCATGCCTTTCTCTCATCTTTTGTCAATGAAACTACTATGGGATGACCCTTTTAAAAGTAGACAAAATTATGTTACTCTGGGATGACCCTTTTAAAAGCAGACAGAATTGTGTTATTCCTCTGCTCAAAACTCTCCAAAGGCTTCCCTCATGCAGAACTGAAAGTTCTGACTGTGGCTTACAGTGTCCTGCACGATTTGGCCTTCTGTTCACTCTCACATCATCTCCAACACTTTCCCCCTTACCTCTTGACTCCAGCCCAACCAACCTCCTTGCTGTTACTTGAACACAATCCTGCCTTAGTATCTTATAGAGAACTTTCTTCCCTCTGCCTGGAATGTTCTTCCCTAAGTTGTCTACTTCACTCATTCTGTCATCTCCTTCAAGCTTTTGCTGTAGTGATGCTTTTCAGTGTGGCATTGGTGATCATCTTATCTAAAATTTCAGCCCTTTGTCCCATACTTCCTGTCTTCTTTCCCCCTTTTCTAACATGATCTGTTATGCTCTGCATTTTATATATATATATTCTTGTCAGACTCCACTGGAAAGTAAACTCCATGTGGATAATGGTTTTTGATCATTTTGTTTGTTATGTATCTCTAGCATCTAAAAGAATTCCTAGAATATAATAAATGTTAATAATTTTTTGTTGAAAAAATTTTTACTATTTCATTTGATGTTAAAACATGTATCTGGGGGAAGAGAGAAGAGGAAGACAGGGTAAAGGAGGTCAAATATAGGGGAGTCTGAAGAGGGTGAAGTGGGTAAAGGGATCAAATATATGGTAGCTGAAGGAAACTGGACTCTGGGTGGTAATCATACAATAGAATATATAGATGTCAAATTATAATGTACACCTGAAAATTATATAATTGTATTAACCAAAGTTATCCCAATAAACTTAAAAAACAAAGAAACAAACAAAAAACATGTATCACTTATATAAGCAAAAAAATTCAGTCTGTCCCTAATCTGGAATACTCTCCACGGTGAAGAAATATGGGGATATGGCAGCTTTTCTGTTACTACATCCTTAGGCATGTATCCATTAGGTATTTAAATCTGATTATTTATTCACTTTTAAAATTATTTGACAGTCTTGAGAAATGCCTTGAGTATACCAATAATGATTCACCTGGGATAAGTGCTCTTGTTCTACATTCCATGCCAACTCCCAATAATCAAAGCTAAAACAGCATGAAATAGCACTTACACAATACGCACATATTACTATTTACTGGAGTTATCCATGATGAAAATGTTACAATCGGAATGTAATATGAATCAACTATTGTTTAGCTCTTCCACATTAGTTGAAGAATAAAATACTGAGGGACTCTGCTAGACATATATCCTTTAAAACGTGTGGTGGAGAAGTAGCAGCCATAAATCAAACCTTTTTAAATCATTCTTTGATGCCTGGACAATAGTTTGCTTGGTCTCATGTACATTAGTTTATGCTCATTTTATCCTCAGGACTTTCTTCAGAGCAGCCTTTGTCTCCTTATCTTATACACTGTAAATGAGGAGGTTTAAGATGGGAGTTATTGTGGAATAGAACAGTCATAGTCTTCTGAATTTCAGCTGTGTTATCAGCTGTGAGGCTCACATGCATTGTCGCATTACCTCCAAAAGACCCCCAAAGAATAAACACACCACTGTTAGATATGATGCATGGGTGATAAAGGCCTTCTGCTGGCCAGCTGCTGAAGGAACTGTTAATGTAGTTATCACTACAAGAGAACAGGGGACCAAGAATGTACTGAAGAGTGAGGATGATAATGATGGAGCTCAGAACATAGGAGACGATCTCAGTGACAGGAGTCGGGGCACAGGACTGAGCCATCGGAGGGACTATGTCATGCACAAAGTGATCGATGGTGTTGGGCCCACAGAAACGCAATTGAGAGAGCTGTACACTAGAGACAGAGTAACTAAGGAACTCAAACGCCTGGCAAAGAGACAGTAGATTTGTTGGGTCATGACAGTTGTCTAGTGCAATGGGTGGTAGATACCGTTCTACCGATCACATGCAATGATGTGGAGGAAATATACCTCAGCTGTACCAAAGGAAGTAAAAACATATAACTGGAGGAGACAGCCAACAAAAGAGAGAGTTTTTGTCTCTGTGGTGAAATTGACTAGTCTCCTGGGCATAGTGGAGGTAATGTGCCAGTTTTAAAGGAAAGC
Source organism: Pteropus alecto (assembly GCF_000325575.1). Lineage (NCBI taxonomy): Eukaryota > Metazoa > Chordata > Mammalia > Chiroptera > Pteropodidae > Pteropus > Pteropus alecto. The sequence goes on along the minus strand of NW_006441068.1, from coordinate 58,769 downwards.
AAAATTCTCTAGGAAAATAAATATTGGGGTGTGAAGCCATTAGTCACACCTCACAGCAAAGACAATGGTCCCATTTTCCATGATGGTAAATATATAGACCCCAAAGAACAATGAGAAGAGGAAATAGCAGCTCTTGACAACAAGGGTGGCCAGGAGGACGAACTCAGTCCCAGTGCTTTTTGCTGAATTGTTCACGAATCTCAGGGCTGCAGAGAAGATGGGAAGCACTGTTTTATAACTTGTTTTATTTCTTGAAAAACTTATGGGAAACCTATGTAAGGTACATATGCTGGCTATTTGGCAATTACTTTGGAATAACCCATTCATTAAGTCCTAGCTTTTATTTAAAAGCCACCAAGCAACGATACTGCTCATTCCATTTCAATTAAATTGGGTTCATAACATAGAATCTTCACATTACCTGGATAGTCTTTATCAATGGGCTAGGTTAGAAAAATTCCTCTCTTCTCTTTGAAATTTTGGAAACTCAGAAGGACTACATTCTATGAAAGACAGCAACGTGGTTATCAGTTTTGATTTCTTTTTCCTTCTCATGGTTAATTATTTCTAATAGAACAGCTTTTAGTCTGAGTTAATTTTTTATACCAAGAATTAGGAGTGAAATAGCTATTTTTGACATCTCTCCCCCAGTGGAAAGTACTTGACATACTTCTCAGATACTCTCGACCTGTGAATGTCCATTATGCACTTTGAGCTTTTTATTAATGCTATAATGTTCAAAATTTACTTTACCAAAATAAAATTTATTTCCAAAATAAAAATACTTAAAAAAAAGTAATTAAAAACATGAAAAATGTAGAAACAGACAAAAATGATTTCAGTTCCTGGAGTAAATAAGGTTAATTCCTTGGAGAATTGCATTCCTTCTTTAAGAGTCAAAATGGGATTTTCAAAATATGCTGTTTTCTAACCCATTTTTTAACAAGATATTTTAGTATATTTTTCTAGTCAAAAGTTTAGTTCTACATCATCAATTCTATGGCTGCATTGTATTTTTTGTTGTTGTTGTTTTCTTTTTATAGATTTAACTAACTGTCTAGTAATTGAATTAGGTTGTTATCAACGGTTTGACCAGTCTTGTAGCAAAATCACATCTAACCTGCGGCACACTAATCCTAATGTCTCTAATCGCCTCTGTCACATTTGAGTATCCAGTTTACATACAACCCTCCTAGCCCGTTATCCTCTTTTATATTTTGAAATCTATAATCACCATGTTGCTCAGTACTTCTTATTCTATCTTTTTGTTGATAATGGCTCCCTCCCCATTTTGTGTTTGCTTCTTGGTGAATGGAACCACTCTTCACTCAAGAAGCCATTTAGCATTTGCTAAGCCACAAACCTGAGAGTCATTCAAGGCAGTTTCAATTCTGTCACCTCCCATATGCAATCAATCACAAATCCTATTGATTTTCCCTCCCAAATGTTTTTAACATCTGTCCTGGGCACATAGAAGATCAACGTAAATGCTTTCTTTGTTTGGATGGTCCAGTGGTGGAATAAAGCGGGTACACATTTAACCTGGAAAGAAAAATGGGACATTCTCAGTCCTAAAAAGTTTGGAGAGGACGGAAAAGAACAGCCACTGTGGTTATCTATGTGGTAACATACCACAGCTGGATCTGGTTTACAACTGATTAACTCAATCCAGTAATATACTTAAGTTGATAATCCTGTTATATCATGGTACTTAAAGGAAAATAAATGATAATGTCATGATTTGTTTCAATACTGTATGACATATTGCATGCTTTTGGGCAAGTTAACACTTCTTTCTCAGGGCTCTTGTGAAAATACTGTTGAATACATATGCTTAGCACAGTTCCTGGAATGTACTAGGATTGTTCCTGGAATATACTGGAAAAATTCATAGCTGCTGTTGTTAATAATAATACTGCCAGCAAATATGATTATAGAGTAACTAGGGTAAATTTTTAAGCATAATCATTTAGAAACCTAAATGAAAAACAAAATAAATTTAAGCGAACCTAAAACGCTAGATTAAAAATTCACTCAGTTCTCATGTATCACATAGTAAAGCTATGGCCAGCTCTTTTTGGTTGCTCAGATTTATTTTATTGACCTCCTTATATGTTATGGCACTTAAAAATATAAAGCTTGGTCTGATATAAAGGAAGAAAACATTAAAACATAGTAGTGTTAATAATTCAAGATACAGAAAGTAAATGGTTAAATAAAGGGCATTATATTACCTAAGTGATGTACATAAGAAGTGGGAATAAATTTTATTTAACCGAGAGCATTGTAGAAAATCAGTAACTGAGCATGACACTGAACATTCTTTTAGTACCAAATTATGTAATTTATCAAATTTCTGAAAAATGAGGCATTTCTTCATGAATTATTAGGCAAGAAAGTTTCAGGGCTTGTTAAACGGATGGAGATCTGAAGAGTGGGGTGCTGGAGTCCACAGTTCATATAACATAAGATTATTATATTACTGGAGATACTGCGGACGAAACTGAATATCCAGAAACATGAAACCCACAAAAGTTTGTAAAATATATTATTACAAAAATGATATACCACTGAAGCTAATATCCATTTTAGATGTCATCGAAGAAAATGCAGTCATGCCTAGAAAGGGAGAAAAGTTACTTGAAGCTCATAACAGGGCTAATTGGGGACAAAGCTGGAAATAAACACTGGGTCTCTACCTTCTCTCTGATGGTTCTCTTTCCGTTACATGGAATCAAAACCCAGGGACCTGACCCTGAGTAACCTAGGATACACAGAATTAGACTAATGAAATTCCCTTTTCTCTCTTCCTGACGTGCTCAAAAAGAAATGATTATAGCAATTGGGTGTTTCTGTCGGGAGATATGACAGCCAGTGAAAAGAAGCACAGCACCATAGTCAATCCTTGAGGTGTAGTTCTCATTTGACATTTTGACATATTGATATTTTCATCAAGGGCTATAGAAGAGACTTCAGCCACCCCCAGGCACCCAGATATTTTGCTTATCTCACCCAGCAGAGAAAATTCAACAGGTGAGTTTTGTATATTGGTTACTTTTGCTGTAGAGTAGTTGGAAGAAATGGGGTACAAACCTTATGAGGAGATTTCAGAAAAAGGGGTGCAGGTGAATGAAGGGGAAGCATATATTGCTGAGACTCTCAAGGGCGCAATTAAAATTTTGTCTTAGAGGTTATTGTGAAGTCTTCAGTCTCCCCTAGGGCTAGTTTATGATTTCTTCAAGGCTCTTTGATATAACATCCTTAGTTTTCATGTAGTTTAGGTTAGATTGGCTCACAGAGCAAAGGCAGGAATAATGTCTTAAAGGCAATGGTGAGATGTCTGTTTGAGTTTCCATAGAACTTCTTTTTGTTTTCAGGAAAAGCCTTTTTCACCGTGAGATATAGAGAATGTTCACAATGTACATTGTTTATACTCTCCAGGAGTGTGTTTTCTTCACACACTTGCCATCTGTGAATTTTTGCTTCCAGTCCTTATCTACTGATATGTAGATGACTTGTTTTCTTTTTGTCCTGTCTGTTTTTGTTTCCTTATTTCTTTTTTTCTGATTTTCTTTTGGATTCTTCAAGTATTTTTATTAGTTCATTTTTCTCTATTACCTTTTTGATGGTTTAAACGTATATTTTTTATTTTGCTAAACTATACATAACATAGAAATGATTATTTTAATTTAAGTGTACAGTTCTGTGGCAGTAAGTACATGCACATTGTTGCGCAACCATCACCACCAGTCACTTCCAGAACTTTGTCATCATTCTAGACTGAAACTCCGTAGTCATTAAACAATACCTTCCCATTCCACTCTCCTCAGCCCCTGGCAACACCATGCTATTTTCTGTCTCTATAAATGTCCCGACCTGAAGGACCTAGTTATTGCGTAGAACCCGAGGAGGACCGTACCTTGAAAAAAACATGGGCGGGAGAAAAGAATGGAGGCAAGACAGTGTTCTGATCAAGCCTCCGAATTTTATTTTCGAGCGGTTATATTTATACACTCAAGTGGAGAGGGCAGGGGCGGGACTGATCAGAGAGTATTCGTTACAAGCTTATTGGTGTCCACCAGATGAGGTGATTTCTACCTGGCTAGTCAGAAACAGATGGGCTGTGCCAGCAGTTGCAGGCTCCCGCTCTGCAGGTGGCGGAATGGGGATCAAAGACACGGGAAAAGGCGGGCGCTTCACAGTGCCGTGGCTGTCCAAAAGTCACAGCTAGCAGAGTTTGTTCTCGATAACAGGATGTGGTTCTTATCTTTGGGTGCAGGCTTTAAGGCTCCCGACATATAAATTTACTACTCTAGGTATCTCATGGAAATAGAATCACACAAAATTTGTCATTTTGAGATAGTCTTATTTTCACCAAGGTGCATCCATGTTGTAGCATGTGTCAGAATGGCCTTCCATTTTAAAGCAAAATAATATTCCTTGTTTGTATATATAGCATTTTGTTTATCCATTCATCTGTTAAAGGTCCCTTGGATTGCTTCCACTTTTTTGGCTATTGTGAATAACGCTGCTGTGAATACAGATGTACAAATATCTCTGATTTCCTGCACTCAGTTCTTTTGGGTATATACCTAGAAGTGAAATTGCTGGATCATATGATAATTCCATGTTTAATATTTTGAAGAATTGCCATACCATGTTCTATAGCTCCTACCTCATTTCATTTCATCATCTCAACATGTTCTTTTTTTTTTTAACGGAAAAAAGTGTGTATTAAAATAATGCTGATTAATATTTATGTTTATATTTTAAGAAAAATAAACGCTCTAATACTTAATTATGAGTCAAGTGCTATCCTCAAATTAACCATTAGTATGGCTCTGGATTCCCCACAAGTGAAAATAGAAAACAGAATCTAACCCATTCTGCGTCACTTCCTAGGAATTGTTTCACTGAAGCTCATGCTTTGCTTAGGCTTTCAGGCCATTTTTATCCCAATAACCACTTGCACGGGGGTTTCCTTCAGGCTCTGAGGGCCTGGTTACTCATGATTGGAAGTTCCCATTGGCCTTCTGAGCACTTTTTATTTAGGCTTTAGATTCACATTTCTTCATTTGCTTTCTGCTCTTGACACAGAGAGTTGCTTTTTAACTTGCCATCACTTCCTTTGCGTGGTGTGGCAGAATAAAGACTACAGTTACCTTAGAGTCAAATTTGGAGTTAAGGGACTGTCCTTTTTTCAATCAGGAACTTTTAGGCAGAGGATTTATATTTTACTCTAATTTCTTAATTTTGTTAATGTTTATATTGTAAAGAATAATGTGATATACTCCTTTAAAAGTTTATATTTGGCCTCTACTAAATAGTTGCTTTTAACTCTTCTTCAACGACACTCGTATTTTTAAACATATGTGAACAAACCATTTAAACAATTTTAATTCGTGTTGTCTGTGCTTTTGCAATGTGCCAGGCAATGAATCGAGTTTAAAAAATAAAATGAACATATCCATGAACGTTGCCAGCAGTTTCTTCTAGCACATTTGTCAGCACTGTCGTGTGTTTCTGGCCATCTACACAAACTAGAGAATCAGAAGTTGACTTTCAGTGTGTGATTTAAGGGAACTTGGGTATGGAAACATAATTCTACCTGTGCCTGGAGCTGTTCTCATAGGCAGAGGAAATGTATTACATTGATTTCATTTCTTTCCTCAGTTTCCCTCATTTATACCATCATCTCACTATTACATTTTCTTTTTTGTTAGAATGCTTTCACATATTTCTTCATCTTTATACCAGTGCATAGATAAATTATAATCATATTTTTAAAGGTTCACACACTTAACAGAAACCCTTCTATCCTTGGGGTTTCAGGGACTGCATAATATGGCACACAAACAAAGGCTATATAACAGTGTGGGTATAGGTAACATTTTGACAAGGAAGAAACTTGAATTTTTTCAGGGAGAGGTGGCCTAGGACACGTTGGGCATGGCCATGCTTAAGACTGAGGCGAGATCCAATGATGATTTTTTTATCCCACTGCAGAAGGTTGACAGGACAGCTTCCAGCAATCCTGACCTTCATCCGAACAGGGCAACGGTGAGACTCGTGGAGTGGTGGTCATCTGCAAGTCAAATAAATAACACTCCCAGGGGGACAATATTTTTCAGATGAAGATCTTTTAACAAAAATATGGTTTACAACTGAAAGTACATTTGAAAAAATAATAAGGCACTTAGAAAAATATGAATAAATACTGGATATTTGATGACAAAATAAGTACATTTGAACTGATAAAGTGAGCTGATATCTTTTCTGTTATTAGGAGAATGTTTAAACCACATATTCTGTTTCTTCCTCTTGCAATAAAGGGAGAAGGAAATTTATATCTGGCAGGTTAACTTAGGGCCCTACAAACACTTGGACTAAGCATTTCTCAGAATTTCCACCGGCTCTGCTGCTACATGTATCTAGTTATAATTGTCAACAAACACTAGGAAGGGAAATTCTGTGAAAGTACCCTTTGCTAGGCAGTGCCAGGAACCTGTCTTTTTTGAATCAGAGAATTGTCTCATTCTTGTAGTGACACTGCTGGCACCCTACCTGCCCCAGATTTTTCTTCTGAAGATTGACAACTCTGGGGAAATCACATCCTCTTTGTTAGCTCAGCTCTGTTGAATGTGAGATGGAGGTAAGGGGTGTGTATACTGAGAAGGGAGAGAGGAGGAGAAAGTCACAGGTGGTATATCCCCCTTCAGGAGTTTGTTCCATCTTAGGATATATA
>NW_006441068.1:22938-33942 GCF_000325575.1 Pteropus alecto | reverse complement strand
TATCAGAATTTCCACCGGCTCTGCTGCTACATGTATCTAGTTATAATTGTCAACAAACACTAGGAAGGGAAATTCTGTGAAAGTACCCTTTGCTAGGCAGTGCCAGGAACCTGTCTTTTTTGAATCAGAGAATTGTCTCATTCTTGTAGTGACACTGCTGGCACCCTACCTGCCCCAGATTTTTCTTCTGAAGATTGACAACTCTGGGGAAATCACATCCTCTTTGTTAGCTCAGCTCTGTTGAATGTGAGATGGAGGTAAGGGGTGTGTATACTGAGAAGGGAGAGAGGAGGAGAAAGTCACAGGTTGTATATTCCCCCTGCTGGAGTTTGTTCCATCTTAGGATCTATAACGAACCTCTGTTTGTCTTTTCTAGGACTATTCCTTTTCCAGTGTTTGCGTGGAGACACCCCTCCTGCTGGTGGTGAATGGGAAGCCCCAGGGCTCCAGCAGTCAGGCTGCTGCTACAGTGGCATCTCGGCCACAGTGTGAATGACCTTACTTAACCTGCATGCTAAAGAGGGAGTCGAGGAGAGGAGATAAGCTCAAGGGGCATCCATCAGCTGGACCAGCCACGTCCAGTGACTCAATAGAAATGGGGGGATGTTTTAGGTGACTACTTTACTTTGCCATGTCCTGTGAGATGCTTTGTGTCCTTTCTTTCCTGTTATCAGGTTCTAGGTATCACTAGGGCCACACAGTCCCTTGGTTTATCTCTCCTGCCTCTTTCATTGCTCTTCTGTGTCTTAGGCAAAGAGCATGGAATCAGTAGCAGTGTTGGGATGCTGCCATGGGACGGAGTTCCCAAGGTTCCTGTTCTTGCCTCCTTCCTGAGCCTCATGTGTATATATCATTTCAGTATTTATTGCTAAAGGAGGGGGCTTAATCTTTTAATGGCTTGGTTTTTGAGCAATTTTTATTTTTAAAATTGAGGTTTAACCCCTTCTTTGGGGCTGGAACAGAATTAAATTTGTTTGGAAAAAAGGACTACTGTGTAGTTTGGTCTGCTTCATTTTCTCCTGGCTCAGATTCTTGGTTTTTAGGGTCACTTCAATCCATTAGGGACTTTATACACAATAGTTTATTTCTCTCCCAGTTAAAAGAGTTCTGGCGATGGGCAACCCAGGTCAGAAATGGCAACGTACAAAGTTGCTGGGAACCAGCTGCCTTCCATTTCCTCATTCTGTCATCCCTAGGGGTGGTCATGATCAGCAATACTATTCTAATGACAGTACTAGGCTGAAAGACCTGAGAGAGCTAGATATTCAGTTTCTTTAGATTGTAGTGTTACATGTTATAACAATTTCTCTTAATACTGTTGTTGAAAAATGGAAAATTGTGAGAAAGGGTTAATAAGCAACTGAATGGTTATAACCAGAGAGTACATTACTGTATCCACATATACTTAGAAGACTTCTAGTGATATGGCTCAGGTCTTTTGTTCTTGGTCCAATCCTGTTTCACTCTTGATCAGTGACTGAATATCATTGACTACTCATTCAGTTTATAAAGAATGTCAAATAGAGTGGACTCCTTAGAGAATGGATGATAGAATAAGCGTGTGTCTAAAAAGCCTATAAAGGCAGAATCTAAGATAAAATTTGAAGTCCATTCTTTTTGGTCTAAAAAGGCCAACTTTATGAGGTGTATCTTCAACGTTACCTATGAAAAAGTACTAGGAGTTTTAGTAAATAAGATAAAGTCAGTTTGATAGGAAAAAATATATCTATGAATGAAGAAATGGAAGGTAGCCAGTTCCCAGTATGATACAGTTGCAAAAACACTCTAGATTATAACAATGAATTTATAGGCAGGGATTTTTTAATACAGTGTCCGTCAGATTGCAGGTGGAGCCTTGTATTCAGTTCCAGTTGTTGATTTTGAGTCCTGCAGTCTCGGGAGATTGGTCAGGAACTTGAAGGGGGTGTAACATATCTTGAGAAGTGGTTGAAAGCAACTGATGTGTGTGTGTGGGGGTGTGATGTATGTCATTAGAGTCAGTAGAGAGATGAGATCCAGTAACTGTCCACCTTTTACTCAAGTCCTGAGATGATTTGACATTCTTTGTTGGGCCAGGCAATAGAACAATGGCCAGTAGCGGGTAGAGAGAAGCAGAACTTAAAAGATTATGTGGTGAAATATATGTACAAATGAGTATGCAAAACATGTATGTACAGTTTAAAGAGTAATTAAAATACCTGTGAAAATGTCCCCCTGGCTTAAAATTGGAACATCACTAGTATCTTAAAAGATCTCGTGTGCCTCTGCATAATCTTATCTCATTTGTTTCCACAGCTGTATAATATTGTATGATTATGCCACAGTTTATTCATCCTACCATGAAAGAATATATATATATTTTAATATATATTTTCACAGCTGTATAATATCATTGTCTGGTTATGCCACAGTTTATTCATCCTACCATGAAAGGATAGATATATTTTTTCCTATCAAGGCAATGCATTATTAATGTTCTGTGCATGTCCTGGAGTGTAAGTGCAAGAGTTCCTTTTACAGCAGTGGTTCTCAAAGAGTGGCACGAGCACCACCTGGAACTTCTTAGAAATGCAAATTTCCATGCCCCAGTGCCTGAATGAGACTCTGGTGAAGAGTCCAGCAATCTGTATTTTACAGATCTTCCCAGTGATTATAATGTACACTAGTGTGTGAGAACTATTGTTTCAGTATATGGGCACGAGTGTGGAATTTCTGGGTTCTAGAGTATACCCATGTATAGCATTTTTTGAGAAATACCAAACATTTCCGAAGTGGTCATATCAATTTATGTCTCTACTATCGGTGGATGAATCTTTCCAATGCTCCTCATCCTCTTCTATGTTCAGTGTTGTGTTACTTTTTTAGGGGTCGCAAATCTAGGAGGTTAGAACGATATCTCCCTGTGTCCTTAATTTACATTTCTCTCACTAATTATTGGACTTGAGCACCTTTTTGTGTATTTACAAGCCACTAATATTTTCTCATGGTAAAAGACTATTTGTGTCTTTCCCACTTCTGTATTGAATTTCAAATTGATTTCTGGACTTATTTATGTCTCCCTGTACTAGTCTTTTGTCATTTTATGTGCTGCAAACATCTAATAGTTTTTAGTTTGTCTTATTACTCTGTTAGATCTTTTGTTGATCAGAGTTCTTAATTTCAGTGTTATCAAATTTATCAATCTTTTATGGTTAGTGCTACTTATGCCTTAAGAAGCCCTTTTATATCCTGAAGTCATAAAGACTTTTCCCCTCCATTGTTTTATGAAGTGTTATCATTTTGTTCTTTTCTTTTGTTATGACTTTTATTTATGTTATGATAGAGATATATATTTTCATAATGAATAATTCATTGGCCCAGCACCTTTTATGAAAGAATCCATTCTTTAACCATAGTTCTTTACAGCCCAGTCTATCTTAAACCAACTTTCTGTACATAGGTAGGGTTGTTTCTGAGTCTGCTATTCCAATTTATTCTAGTCTGTTTGTTCATTTCTCTGCCATCACCACATTGTCTCATAATTTTATAAAAAGTCAATATTTGCTCAGACACGTTCTTTTGTGTTGTTCTTAACAGGTGGCCCATTTACATTTTAGAATTTGTAAATTTTCCTGAAAAACTCTTCTGTGATTTTGATTGGGGTTGCATTCAATTTATAGATCAGTCTAGGAAAAGTAGACATTTTTCTAACTTTGAGTCTTCTTATCCATGATTTTCTTCATTTATTTAGTGATGATTCTTCAATGTGTTTTAATATAATTACTTTCCCCAATAAGTCTTATGCATCTTTTATTAGATGTATTTCTAGATATTGTATTGTTTATGATGCTATTGTAAGTCATATAAATTTAAAAATTAATTTGCTATCAGTACTTGGGAATATAGTACAATTGTCTATTTTTTATATATTTGGTAGCTGTGACCTTTTTAGTATTCTCGTTCTAATACTTTGTTGATTCTTTTGGGTTTTCTGTGTGGAAAGTGAATTTTTGTGTCCTTTTTGATCCTTTTGCCTTTTCTTTGGTGTACTTGTTAGTCCCTCTACTTGCTGAATACAAGTGTTGAGAGCAAGTATCTGTGTCTTATTCCTGTATTAATGGAAATATTTTCTATATCAAATAAGATTATCGTATGCTCTTACTTTCAAGCATGATTTGAGTTTTCATCATGAAATGGATTTAAATTTTATCTAATGCTTTTCTGCATTATTAGCGGTGGTAAATGATTTTTCTTTTTAATTTGGTAGTGTGGTGAATTACTCAACCTTTGATTAACAAAATGAACTAGCATTATTGGTACAAACTTTCCTTGGCCAGGATATTTTTTTTACATATATTTTTGGTTTTACTTGTATAGTGTTTAGAATTGTGTATCTGTGGGTCACAACTGACATTCATTTATGAGTCTATACTTTTTATTTCTCAATATATTCCAGTTTGGTTTTGGTATTGAAAATATGCTAGCCTTATACAATGAGTAAAGAGTGTTTCTTTTATGTGTTTATATATAATCAGTTCATCTTTTTCTTGGTAGAATTTGCCTACAGAGACATCAGTACCTGGCATTTTCTTTATGGAAAGATTAACTACTGATTTAAATTCTTTAATGTTTATTGGATTGAATTATTCCAGCTTTCTCTTGATTCAGTTTTTATGTTTTGTATTTTTAAATAATTTATTCATTTCATTTAAGTTTTCAATTATTTGTAATATGTTCCTAATTTATTCTCTGTATTTTGTTCTTTTTTTGTGTAATTTTGTTCTCTTTTTCTCTACTGATAATTGTTTATTAGTATCTTATCTCTTTTCTTTCATCAGTTTGTCTCATACGTTTTCAAAGAACTTGACTTTGTTTAAAACTCTTATCTTTTGTTTGTTTTTTCTTTCTCACAACTTTTTATTTTTATATCCTTTTATTCCCCTTCCCTACCATTATAAGGAGTGCCCATTCATGAGCTGGCATATAGTTTTTATATCTGATAGGCAACATGATACTTCATTGTTTTAAATTTGCATTCCTTTATTTGTGATGTTGAGCATCTTTTAATAAAATATTTGTTAGTTACTTATAAATTTGATGTGAAATGTAAAAGAGGGAATTTCAGTCTGAGGAAACTGTATTAAAGGAAAAATTAGGGAGATATGTTTAGGGAATAATATAGCACTTTGTACATTCTATATTATGTAGCAAATGTTTTATTATACTCTGATTACTTGATTACATGTTTGGAACTCTTTAAGGACAGATATTAATTCATACTTATTTGAGTTCTAGACATCATATACATCTGTGAGCGTTAGACATTGCTTGACTCAATAACAAATGGCTGACTACATAGATTATGGGTTAGGAAAATAAGATATATTAGACTAATACAGAGGGCGTTGATACCTTGTATGCAGAATAATAATGATTTGAAACTTTATTCTATTGACTTGAAGAGAGTATAGAACAAGGCTCTTGTTCTGGTAATTGCTCCTATTTTAGGTCAATGTGGTCTCTCCACTTTCAGAGAAACAGTGGAAATTGTGTTATTCTTTATCAGAATATGAAGCGTGGAGGTCAGAACTAGGAAACAGGATGGAATATATCAGTCATGGTTCAATCAGGGGACCAGAATTTTTATGACTTATGGGATAAGGGATTTATTATACAAATTAAACATGAAATTGCCAGAACAGCTAGAGAAGTGAAGGTCTAGGAGGAAGTGAGGAGTCACCAGCTAGTCAGTCTGAGAAGGCAAGCATATGCAAACACTGCAGTGGGTCTGCTGAGGTAAGGCTTATGTGGAGGCTGTGGGAGGCTATACCCCTGTGTAAACACAGCTTCCATGGGTTTGCTGCCACATGTCTGTGGTCGGCCTGGAACCAGTGTTGGCCAACCAGATCAGCAATAAAGAAGAGCGAGACAGAGTGGTGGGGAGTGAGGACAAGCTGGAACTCTTGGCACCTCTTTGTCACTACCTCAACGACTTTCAGGTTAATGGCTACTGATTCATTTCCACTTTTCAGGTCTTGTGACAATTCCTTTTTTCGGCCAACTCTAAATCAGAACTGCATAGGGAAGAGGATTCTTGGAAATAGATTTCTAGCTTGGCAGGCTGACATAGCACATACCTGACACATGGACCTCCTAGGATACTCCAAGAGTAGAGCGGAAGTTGAGGGTTATAACTGGGTTTTATAAGGGGAGGAAAAAAGTGACTAGTGGAAGAAGTAAAGGGAGGAATGTTCACGGTGTGGAACCGGAGAGGGTAACCATGAACATGGTGAACCCAGGTAAGTGCGAAAGCACAGGCCGTTTCTAATCAGGACCTGCATATAGCCCTAGTGTGGAAGACAGAATCCTATTGAGTCCTCCTTTCTGTATGGACACTTCCTCATCCCTCCTTTCAATGATTTTCAGTGGTTTTAGAAGTTCTATCCATGGCCTGTTGCTTTTTTTCCTCAAAATATTTTCCTTGGATCATTTCACTTATACCATATATTCAATTGCCAAACTAAATACCAGTTCCCTAAATCTATATTTCCAGATCTGTTTCCTTAGCACTAGTGGTAAATTCACACCAGCCTACTAGGCTGTATGTGCCATAGACATTTTAAATTCAATATGTCTAAAACAGAACTCTGTCTCTAGCAACCACCTCTGTTGTCTCCATATTAGTTGCTGACAACACCAGATATTGAGTTATCCAAGCCAGGTACCTGGGAAGTTACCTCATTTTCAATATCTAGTCTGTCATTCGATATGTTGATCACATCTCCTAAATATCTCTACATTTTTATTTTTTCCATTCATACAGTCTTAGTTTAGTAGTTTAGCATATCTTGCCTGACTCTTGCTATGGTATTCTTTTTGTTTTATCTAGAGCTGAAATCTTCCTTTCTCTATTTTTTTCACTTTGTAATGATTATTATAATATCTGTATCATCCAAATTTATAAGCTAGTAAGTGCAGAGCCAGTATGTGAAATCATACTTGTTTTTCAGCTTTAAAGGTTGAGGGCAAGTTTTTAACCTCTTTCCTTGTGAGAATTAAATGAGCTAACACATAACCTACATGTGATATAGGACAAGCAGAGAAAAGCAGAACGACACTCAGTTATTGCTGGAATTCCAGCTGTATTAGAGCTGGAATTTGAACCCTGTCATCCCAACTCTAAGCCTGTACCCTTACCCATTATGCTAATACGCTCCGCTGTTTCAGAAGAAGGAAATGCTGCCAACGGTTTTATCTTTCCGAAACACAAATCTGATCATATTGTTTCCTTGTTTAAAAACCCTTAGCGATTCGATAATTCCTTCATCCTTCATATGAGCCACAACCTTCATCTGTTGGTCTGCTTATCTATATTTTCTTATTTCTGCCCTCTTCTTATAATACTAGTGCACGGAAACCTCAACATTCTTAACATGGAAATTTCTACGCTCTTTCATACCTCAATACTTTTGCATAGGCTCTTTCTTCTGCTTGAAATGTGTTGTCATCCCCTCCTGGAGAGCTCCTAATTGTCCTTTGAGATTCAGCTCAAATGTTACCTCTTGGAAAACCTTCCTGAGCATACTCGAGGTAGATTTCGATGTGTCTGTTTCTCAGAGTACCTATGACATCGTGTTTTATCTATCTGCCAGTTTCCTATAGTCTATGAGCTTTTGGTGATACTCATCTTAGCAGTCTTAGATCCTAGCTCACTATTCGACATATATATGAACAATAAATTCACGTGGAAGTAATGAATGAATTTTAAAGAATATTCATTCTGTTCCCATGGTAGTCTCTCAGTTTAGTCCATGGTAATGACTATCCCTAGTGTCAGGATTCTGTTAGTACTTCTCATTTACTAATCTACCTATATCTATGATTTGTGGAGTCACAGAGCTTCGGTGTTGAAAGTGACCTGAGAGGCAATTTCTTTCAATATTCTATCAATTTAATTTTATATATTTTATCTCTAGGTGTGTGTAGCTGCATTTCCAATTGTGTCATATATCCTCTCACCTTTCTTCTTGGGGGAGCCTGACTTTCTGTATCAGGCCAAGGAATCAACTTTGATATTCAGGAAAGGAAGTTCTTTCCTTTTTGTCTGTCTGTTGAGAATTGTGGAACCGCCGTACCTGGTCATGGCAGGTTTTTTGGCTTTTTTTCTTATCCTAATCCATTATGCTGAAATGTTAGCTTACTTTTGTCTTGTCTTAAAATGTCTGGACAAAATTGATATTTTTTTCAAATAAAACATTTTGTTAAGATAAATATATAATAATCAGAATACAAATAAATCAGAACCCCATTTTCAACTTTCCTTATCATATGATTGATTTTCAGCACACTCTCAGCTCCTGGCAGATTTTACAGAGCAAGCAATCATGGGAAAGTTCTCAGAGAAAGTTGTGTGTGTATGTGTCCATGTGGATGGAGGGCGATGGAATGGGGAATAAATGGGAATATATAGGAGAATCAAAAATGCTTTGGCTTCTTAACAACATGGCAGGCTGCCTTATACAGTAGGAAAGAGAATTGGACTTTGGTTTTCTATTCCCTAGTTATAACTTTTTTTCCATTTAATTTAAGAAAATTAAATACACAATAGTGTAAAATTGAAAAGTTACCAAAAAAAGTAACAGAAAAGAAAGTTTAATTTCCACTCCTGATTCCTAGGTCCCTAGCTGTAGTATCCACTCCATTTTCTTACATTTTCTTCTGTATATATGCTGTGTATATCTAAACAGAGTGGCATTATCACTTAAAAATATACAAATAACACTGTGTGATGTTAGACAAATCTCCTGAATTTCAGCATTAACTTCCATTTTTTTTTAATTAAAAATTATTGGGATGGCATCGATTAATAAAATCAAATAAATTTCAAATGTTTTTTCAACATCCAATGAAGTAGTGTTTGTGAATATGCTTTGAAAAACAGCAGTACAGAATGGATGGGAGGGCAGTCCTGGAAGTAGAATTGTTGTTCACCAAGGATGATGAGTCACATGTGGTCTGATTTGACAGTAGCCATACTGAATTGGTAGCAGGGCTGTTGTGTCAGTAGCCTAACTCTGTTGGGTCTATTTCCCAGTTTGCAGGTCTTGTCTCTCTCATGGCATTTTCCTGGGGTTTTCTACATGGCTAATCAAGAGATAACTACCTGTACCTTAATTGTCAGGATAATAGTAAATGGAACCTTGCCAGAGTGAGGGGCACATTTCCCTCTCTCCCTCAGCCTTCCCCTTTGCTCCCTCTTCATGTTCAGGGAGTTGGTATTGGAACTTGGCTGATGCAACAGTTTAAATCATTGTCCTTTGGTGCTGTGGGATCTGTTCATCTTTAATTGGTAGTTGCTAGAATCATTTCTCATTCCCTCAACCTGACTTCTTTTTGTAATTGGCTCTCAGGGGCCTCCAAGTATTGCTTTAATCAACCAAGGCAGAGCTACTGCAGAGAGTCGCAACCTGGCATCTGGGGACCCATTTTCTTTTGCTATGATTCTGCTTCTTCAAGTTTCTTTACTAGTCTGTTAAAATAACTTTGTTTTTGGATTATTAGGCTTGGAGGATAGAGTCCTTTGGGCATTGCGTTCACAGAGGCAGTTCACAATGGGTGCCAACTTCTTCTAGATTCTGCCAACTACTATTTGGCCTGAAGCATTTTATACCCGATAGCAGAGAGAGAAGAAGAAAAATATATTAACCAGATGTGTCCAAATGGGCCTAGTGAAAAATGAGAGAAACGGGTAGATGAAAAAACTTATCATTTGAAGAATGTGAGCCTTGTTTTGTTGGTCTCTAGACTACTTCTCTATTAGCAGAAAGCCTTGTGGAAAACTTACTTTGTCTGCTTTTGTTTGTCACTGCCAACAGGGGAGTAAACACGATGAACTTACATTGACATATCGTCACCCAAGCCCATAGTTTACTTTAGGTTTCACTCATTTTTTATTAAGAGATCTCAGGGAGTCTATTTATCAGGTAGGCTTCACTCTTGATGTTGTACATTCTGTAGGTTTTGACAAATATATCATGAGTTGTATCCACCATTATAATATCATACAGAATATTTTCACATCCCTATAAATCCTCTGTGCTCCACACATTCATTCTTCGTTTCTCCCCTTGCCCCAAGTACCTCTGATCTCTTTCCTCTCTCTGTAGATTTCCCTTTTCCACAATGATCTGTAGTTGGAACCATAGAGTGTGTAGTCTTTTCAGGTTGGCTTCTTGGGTTATAGTTTTAAATGACATTTAAAAATAATTTTTAGCATGATTTTAAAGCTACGATAGAGAGTAAATATATCTCCTAGCATAAAAAAGCATAGCACATTTGTGCGACTTCTTTTTGCAGAAATGGATACTGCTAAAGGATATTGTCCCGGTACCAGCTCACCCTTGGAGAAGCAATGCAGAAGGCTTCACTTTGAGTGCCTTGTTCCCTATACTCTTTGGCCAGGCCACGTTCAGTGTACATGGTGGAAAACACCTGTTTGAATAGTGAATTGCGACCTTTTTACTGAACGATAGGGTAGATATGAGCCTGCAGATAAACTCGCTTAGTGAGCTATGGCTTAGATCAAACCAAGAAAGACACAGAAATCTTTGTACTGTGTCATCAGTGTTCATTGAGAACTGCATTCTAAATAAAGTAACTTTATGTATATATTTATTACTATAAAAATTTAAATGATTTATTAATATTATAAAATTCTCCCAAGAGATTGGATCTCTTTTAGGTAGGAAAGATGTCTTTCTAAAATGTGTCCGTACCTCTAGCATGGTGTCTAGTTATGGTACACACTCGACAAATGTTGAATGAATAAATATTCTGTTCTTGATTACAAATGTCAGAAGACATGTGATTCTATTCCTGGTTACCTTAGATTTAGAAAATCAGGTTTTCACATTTTTAAAATATATTTTACATGTTTATATTGATGGAGAAGGTAAACAAATGGCTACATGGTCCTGTTTATCTTTGCTCAGAGCAGGATGGATGTGGAAGAGATTGTATCAGAAT
>NW_006441068.1:0-22752 GCF_000325575.1 Pteropus alecto | reverse complement strand
TTTCACTTCCTCACTGGTTCCTCCTAGACTCAGTTCCTGAATAAATTTATAAATGTGAGATCAAGCATTGTATATAGCAGTATAAGAGTTTTAAGTTGAATAAGATGATCTAACTGGTGAGCGATAAGCCTGGGCTTAAAGCTAGGTCTCCTGTATCAAGTGTAGTGCTTTTGACACTATACAGCATGCTGTTTTGTGGTGTTTTGTATCAAAGTAAGAAAGTGAAAGAAATTATGTGTTTTTATTTAAACCCGTGAAAAGACAATGCAGGAAGGAGTAAAATTCTAATAGTTAAGCTTAATATGTATAGCACCTAATTCTCCTTAGGTGTTTAGATTTAATTTTTAAATTTAGTTTTCTGTATATTTAATGTTTATACTTGCCTGTTTTATAGAAAAATGTAAAAATGAAAATAAAACCATGTTGATCCAGCCTTTAAATAAACTACCTCTGTTGGATGTCCTGTTGCTCATATACAAGGACATAACCAGTGTGACAGTTTATCTTGATGTTAATTATCTTTCAAGTCTCTAGGAAGAAATAAGCAGCCTAAGTCAAACCTCCAAATTCTAGAGAATGTTATTCTAAAAACGTGAGGAAAAATCTTATTAAACCAAGAAGGGCATTGAGTTGGTGTCTGTAGTATGTACTCTTGTGAAGGCTAGAGATGGCTTCTTGGCAATAGTAGGTTTGGAGAGCTGCGAGGAGAAAAGAATCAGCATAATTCTGACAAGTTGTATAGATGTAGAATCAATCTCCCAAGAGTTCATAAAGTTTTAAAGCAATAGATATCTTTATGTTCAAGAACAATTCTGGGAGGAAGAACTGCATTAGAATAACGTAATTTCCCCAAGGTATTATAGAGACTTATTGACTAAAGAGATTTGCCGTCCCATAAGTCAATGCTTAGTAAATGGTACACCAAGAAGATGATGTTTGTCTGATATAGTGGAATAAATCTGAAGGAATTTGGAGGCATCGCTATAGAATTTGGTGAAAAAAGAATAATTTTTTATGTTCTCAGAAAAAGTTTACATACTATTAACAATGTATAACGTAAATTAAAATGTAAAATGGTGCAGAGTTTGCTCGTTAAGGCATTAGTTACGTGGACATATGTGTATGTATTATTCGGCAACAAAGGTTTGCATAATGAGCGTAATGAAAATCTGATAGAATAATCAGTAAATTATCCATGGTCAGATGTGGAAGATAGGAAGGAGAGGGGAGCAAACAGGTGCTGAGACTCTCCTGTGTGTCTTTTACCGTGGTATGGTTCTCACATAAGTTGTTTCATTTAATCCTTATGACACTGTTACAAGATATTATCTTATATATTGATTTTACAAAATAAGTCCTTAAGAATCTAAATGTTAAATATCTTTCTCAAGTTCATAACAGAAGATGAAGTGAGGCTCGCCAGGTTTAAAGAGCGGCCTAAGCAAAGGAGTAGAGATGATGCAGAGTGGAGTAGTTAAGTGACTAGCCTGACTAGGATTGAGGTGACTATAACTGACTAGATATAGTTACCTCAAAGGAACTATATCTCTAAGAATATTTTTTGAAAGAGTTCCTCCTGGTCAAGAGAGGTTTTTTAATTTTAATTTTTTTTCTTTTAATAGAGAGAAAGTGTGCTTAGATAATGCTGTTAGACTAGGTATAAGAAAGGTATGTCTGTTAAAAATTATAGAAAGGTCTCCTGGCTAGTTAAGAGTCACTACACCTTCAGTATGCATTAAAAATGGGTGGTCTTTTTGCATATCAATCATACCTAAATAAAACTGTTTTAAAAAAGTGACTAGACCTTTAATTACAGGTATTCCCCGCTTTTCAAAAGTTTTTGTTACTCCACTTCACTTTTATGAAAGACCTATGTTACACCTGTTTTTGCTAACCGAAAGAAATCTGAAGAGAATTTTTGCTTTTAATACAATTGTAATTGCTTCTTACCTTTGCCATATTGGCTTATAAAAGGTTTCATAGGAGCACTCTACTTTCGGATGGTGGGGGATACGTGTATTTGGTAAAGGTCATTAGACTTATTTGAAAACCAATGATACATCTTTCAGAAAAGTCTAACTTTTTTCATATAGGAATCCCATTTTAACATTACAATAAGTATAATTAAAAAAAAATTACACTGCATGTTGAAGTTCAGGGAATTAAAGCTTCAGTGGTCAGTTTAGGTATCACTACTGGGGGTGGGGGGAAAATATATCCTCCAAATACTCAGAGTGAGGGCTAAAAGACCATTGGAAGTACTTATACTTCTCCACCTTATTCTTTATTAGAACCTGGAAGTGTGGCACATCATGGATTCACAAATTTTGACTAATTCTGATTCTGAACAGGACACTTCTCAGAGCAAGTTTCATGTCCCTATTACGAAGACTATAGATGAGGGGATTAAAGAGAGGAGTCATTACTGAATATACCAGTGTGAGGATCTTCTGCATCAAAGTAGTGATGCCATATGTAGGGCTCACATACATTACCATGACTGTCCCATAGAAAAGACACACCACAACTAAATGAGATCCACAGGTAGAAAAGGCCTTTCTCCGGCCAGCCGCAGAAGGGACCTGCAAAACAGTTCTGAGTAACAGGGTATAGGATCGAAAAATGTATGTAATAGTGAAAAAGAGGACAAGAGAGCTCTCAGTATAGAAAATAAGTTCAGTAATGGGAGCTGGAGCACAGGACAGAGCCATCAGTGGGTCCATGTCACAGAGGAAGTGATCAATGATATTGGGTCCACAGAAGGGGAGTTGGGAGATGAAGAAAATAGGGATTGGGTAGCCAAGGAATCCAGTGAGCCAGCAGAGAGACACTAACATTCTACAGAGCTTCCCAGTCATGATGGTGGGGTAGTGTAGTGGGTGACAGATGGCCAGGTACCGATCGTAAGCCATGATTGCCAGGAAGAGACATTCAGTTGTGCCGAGGGAAAAAAAGAAGTAGAACTGGAGGAAGCAGCCATACAATGATATAACCTTGGTTTTGGAGAGAATATTGGCTAGCATGTTTGGAACAGTGGAGGAAACGTACCAGATCTCAAGGAAGGCAAAGTTTCCCAGCAGAAAGTACATGGGTGTGTGCAGTCGAGGGTCCCATCTCACTGCACAGATAATGGCTCCATTCCCCAGCAAGGTCAAGATATAAATAACCAAAAAGAGTGCAAAGAGGAAAATCTGTATCTCCCAGCAACCAGGGAATCCAAGGAGAACAAACTCAGTCACGATGTGTGTTGCTGACCTGTTCATGGGTCTTAAATCTACGAAGAAGAAAGACATGAGTGTAACTCAAGTTGCTTGGCTTCCTAAATCTCTCAAGGACTTTATTGAGAAGGAAACTTAAGCTCTACAGGAAATTATAAAATATATCTTGAGACCGAATGGGAATAGAGCCCACCTTATTTTGAATTGATCGTGGTTCTAAATCTCAGTATTATTTTGCTAGGATTCAATGCAGCAAGAATTTTCCACACCAGTGGTACAAACAAACAAATGTCTTTGTTTTTGCTTTGATCCTTATGAAGACCTTTTCTGATTTTGGTTTGTTTTTCTAAAGTTCATTAAGGGTCTTCATGCACAAACTCATCCAGTTTCTCTGATTCAACTTACTTTGTTAAAAACGTGGAGATAAATCTTACTTCAGTATACTAGCTTTTCACAGTAGTCTAATCAACTGAATTGATTGTCACAGACATCACTATGCTCAAGACTCAAGGCTGTTCTTAAAATTTTCTTGAAAGATATTCTTTTAAAATATCACTTTAAAATGTCACTTTTGAATGACACCAAAAAAAAAAAAATGTACAAAAGTCCTAGCATGTTAAACATGCTCTAAATAAGAAGTGAGAATATTATTTTTTGAATATCTTAATTCATGAGTTTATTTTCATGTTTTTTAACCATAATAAACAAAAATGAACTACCTTACTTTTCATATTCAGAATCTGCCTAAATAAAATTTAAAAATGGTGTTTACAAGACAGGTTTATTTAATAAGTATTTTGGGTGATAAAAACAAAGGGATCTGAAATCAAGTGGGATTTTATTTACAATTTTGTTTTATAGAATTAATTTTGTTCTTTAAAAGGGAAGAAAGGACATTTTCAAATATTTGGACAGGCAGGTACTTTTTAGTCGTATTTAAGAATTTATATTTAAGAATTGTCAAAAATATACTAATTTTTGTGTTTAAACAACAGAGTAATCTTGTAATTGATTAATATTAAAAAGTATTGATTAAGAGCCTTAAAATGTTAGTTTCGATATTGAGTTTTCTTGTTAAGTTCAGATTTCTTGTCTTGTATGTTAGAGTTCATCAGTTATAACTTTGCCTGGAATGGAAGATAAAGAAATTTGAAAGGCAAAGAAGAAAAGAGGAGAAACCAAGATTTTGGCTTCAATATCACTAGTCCCCTGTTGATAATTTTTAAAGAAGCACAAAAAAGGAGGCAGAGCATCCAAATTCTAAAGTTGTCTAGTTTTCCAATCTATGTCGAATTCAAAGGCATTTGTTTACCACTTTCCCTGAATAAGATGTTCAATAGAGGATTCCTAGACTGTTATGACTGTTATTTACAAAGTCTAAATAAATCACTCCCTGCTATGGGTCAAGAACTAAATCCAGGCTCAGAGATTTAAACCAGGAACCATATTCATGGTTCTTCCTGTCCTTTCTGAAAAAGTGAGCCATGCCTGTTTAATGTGAATAACTTTTCAGGACACTGTCCATTGTACATTGAAAACTTCACACCTCTCTATCTTTTTTATCACCATACCCTGTAAGATTTATTAGCAGCAATATTATTTTTCCTGTAGCCTTCAGTGAAAATATAGATAAGTAATGAGATCATCAAAGAATGAGGAGCTAAATGGAAAGGCCAGAGTAATCAATTTTAATTTTAAGCATTGATAGAATAAACCGACCCCATCAAGTTCTGCATAACTCCACCCTCTAAAGCCTCTAAAATTACTTGCTGGGAATAGTTAGGGGATTAGAATGGAACACCATTTTATGCCATAAGCATAATGTTTCTCATGCTTTTGGCATTCATAAATCATTACATGAACTACCATGCTTGGGAACCAGCTCTTTCATATATTCTTTTCCAGTGCAAGAAAGCAACTCATTAACTAATCAACTCACCAGTCTCACCAGTCTGCCCACCTCAAGAATAATAGTTTGATTAAATAGCCTCCTTCCAAATGTGTCTCAATTGGTATACTATCTTCTCAGGTAGACTGAGAGGAGAATATTCCACCTTTTACTTCGGAAAAGTGAGATTGTTTCAGAAAGATGGTCCCTAATAATTATAAAATCATAGATTTGGGAAAAGTGGTGCAGCTGATCTATTCTACGTATTCGTTTCACGGATAGGCTACCCACAGGGTGCATGACTTTTCACCCAGTGAACATTAAGTGTCCTGTATTCACATATGAAACATTTATGCTATACTACTACAGAAGAACAATGACTAATCAGATTTATAAAGTAAAAGGCACTCGGTAGTATATCACAGCAGTGGATGTAATGTGAACAATTAGTCCTTTTTCTCTTACATATGACAATGGTTTTCCTGACTCAGCTTGGAGAGAGGGGTGGGTTCAGTGGTGCTGAACATAAAGGCATCTCCTCTTCATTGGCTCTAATGAGGAAAATTCCAGGTGAGGGCGTCATGCGTGGTTCCCTGGACTGCCTTCACTTCTGGAGGTTCCAGAGGCTTGTTTTCTAGGAGTTTGCTGAGATATTTAACACATGAAGCAGGGTTTATGATGTTTCCTCTCAGGGATTACTCTAATACTCCATATTTCTCCCCAAGTGGTCTCAGTGGCATCCTCAAGTTTTCCCTGGAGTGCATCTGCTTTCCAATCTTTGGGGCTCATCTAGTAGATTAGCTCATAGGGAGTGGCTAGAGTCAAAGAAATAGAGAACCCAGGGAAAGGACGGGATAGATTTCAGAAGGCTTTCTATTGCAGAGCTTGCATTCCATTAAGGAATACCCTCTGTGGAGATCAGTGAGATAAATGGAAGTTGTGCCCATGACTCTAATTATGAAACAGACATGTTTGTGAACATTTTCTATCTAGCTTAAACAAAATGCTATAACACAGCAAAACAGGAAAGTATATTGTGAACTATATTTGTGAAGTGCATTTAAAGTTGGTCACTTTAAAATTAAATCCACTGAATTTTCCAGGAGTCTTTCTCTGTAATGACCAGGTGTTCGGTATTAGGGAGGAACTGTTTGTGTGATCTGATCATGATGTGGAGTGGTGTTAATTGATGAGGAAGGAATTCCAAAATGGTAGAAGGCACTTAATCGACTAATCTAGTCAAATGATCAGTTTCCATTCTGATTTCACTTTCGAAGAGTGAGGAATTTAAAAGCAGCGCAAATGTGAGAAGAGAATTTTACCATCGGTATTTTATTTATCTTCTTAAAAAATTGGGGATTCTTCCTAGGGTCCTCTCAAATGATTTCATTAAAATACGACTCCTAGGTTTCCCTAGAAGTGAAGTAACAGTGAAGATCAATAAGAAAACCTTCACTAGTGGGTACTGGGGCAGCTTGTAAGTGAACTTGATATTCAGAGATGCTCTATGCCATTTCTCCATTGGCTTCCTTGTCAAATACTAGTAGATCATATATATGAGTGTTTATATTTGGGCTTTCAATTCTGGTCTATTGGTCTATGTGTCTGTTCTTATGCCAGCACCATACTGTTTTGATTACTAGAGCTTGCTAGTATAGCTTGAAATCAGGAAGTCTGATGCCTCCAGCTTTGTTCTTTCTCTGGATTGCTTTGACTATTTACAGTCTTTTGTGGTTTCACATAAAGTTTTTTTTTTATTGCTTTAAAAAATGGTGTTGGAATTTTGATAGGAATTGCATTGAGTCTATCTATGTCTTTGGGTAGTATGGACATTTTTTACAATATTAGTTCTATCCCATGGTGTGGATTATCTTTCCATTTATTAGTGTCTTCTTCAATTTCTTTCATTAAAATCTTATCGTTTTAAATCTTCAGTATACAGAACTTTCACCTCCTTGGTTAAATTTAATAATAAGTGTTTTATTGTTTTTGATGCTACTGTGAATGGGATTGTATTCTTTATTCCTTTTTCAGATATTTCACAGTTAATGTATATAAATTCAACTGATTTTTGTATGTTGAGTTTGTATCCTGAAACTTTACTGAATTTATTAGTAGTTCTAATTGGTTTTTTTTTGGCGGCACTTTTAGAATTTCCTATATATAATATCATTTAATGTAATGCAAAGACATTTTACCTTCTTTTTTTTTTTCTAATTTGATGCCACTTATTTCCTTTTCTTGACTAATTGCTCTGGCAATAGACTTCTAGTATTATGTTGAATAGAAATGGTGAGTGTGGACACTCTTGTCTTGTTTCTAATCTAAGAGGAAAAACTTTCAACCTTTCACCATTGAGTATGATGTTAGCTATGGGATCATATATGGCTTTATTATGCTGAAGTATGTTCCTTCTGCACCCATTTAAGAGTTATACAACACATGAAGTATTAAATATTATTTGAAGTTAGACTTTGTAAACCGTAGGACAACCATTTAAAAAATTTTAAAAGAGGTACAAAAGATAAGGCAATAATAGAGTTAAATGGAGTCATACAAAATAACCCAGAAGAAGGCATAAAATGAGGGAAAAATAGAATGCAGTTAGCCAAATGGTAGATTTTAATCCAAACATATCAGAAATTGGATTAAATATAAATGGCCTAAAGAAGCAATTAAAAGACTGAGGATGTAAATTGGAGGAAAAAAAGCAAGACTCAACAATATGCTGTGTACAAGAAGTCCACTTTAAATAAAAATAATGGACTAAACAGAAAATACAAAAAAATAGAAAATAAACCATAAGCATCGACCAAAAGAAAATTGGAGTCGCTCTATTATTATCAAGGTAGACTTCAGAATGAGGACCATTACTAGGAATAGAGAAGTATGTTACATGATTCAAAAGGAGTCTTTTGTCCAGGAAGATAGAATAATTCCATTGGGTTCCTTTTTTTAACATTTCAGCCTTTTTAGTAAAGTGCTTCTTTTGTTCATCAATTTTATTTCTGAGTTCATTAAAGTGCCTATCTGAGTTTTCCTGTATCTCGTTGAATTTTTCCAGAATCGCAATCTGGAATTCTCTGTCATTTAAATCACGTATTTCTATGTCCTTAAGTTTATTTTCTGGAGATTTTGCCTTTTCTATTGGAACTTTCTTGTTACCTTGGTTAATCATGATATTTGATAGATTATTTCTCTGCCTAGGCATTTATGGGAACGAAATCTGGTGTTTTGAAGGAGCGACACTTCTCTGTCTAGCAGGTTGATAAGCAAAGGTCTTCCTTTGTTTTCCAGTAGATAGCGTCAAAGCATAACTTTTAAAATTTTGTCTTGTGCTGCTCAGGCTTCTTGGTCTCCTCGCCAGAGTGGAAAAATGCCCTGTACTCCCTAAGGAGGAGGACGTCTTTCTGTGACCAGGTTGCCTCCATCTCAGGGCACCATTTCTGTGGGGGATGTCGTGGGGGATGTGGTGGGTGATGAAATTCTGCGCTCGTGAAATCCCAGTACTGCTCTCTACAACTAGAGACTTCCCGAGGTGTGGCAGGTGTCCCCTTTGGGATCAGCGGTCATGGGTGGGGTCAGGTGGAATGGGAGAGGCAGGCTTGTTCATTCATGGTTTTGTCCTCCTCCCGGTCATGGCAACAGCCAGACTTCAGTTGCCTCACCTCTGTATCTCCACCCTTGTCACTGGGATTAGCCATAGCATGCATCTGCTGCTCAGGGAGGATTGTTTCTGTCTCTCTGCATTTCTCAGGGCTGCAGAGAATGTGCTCTATAACCAGATACTCATTGCTACTGCTTCTTCTGGGATCCTCAGCTAGCTCTGGGAGAGTGAAGAGAGGCAGGCAGGCCCTGTGGCTTTACTTTCTGCCTGGCAATACTGGCTGCTAAACCACAACTGCCACATCTCCATGTTCTGTCCTTGCCCCAGTCCCTGGGTTTAGCGGCATTATGTGCTGACCACTCAGGTGAGAATGCTTGTTCTACTTCTCTGCTTCTTAGAGCTGCAGAGAGTGCATGCTGCAAACTGATTTCTCTCCTCTCCCGAGAACAGCAGTGAGCTGCAGGCTGCATCAGAGGCTCCCATGTCTGGCCTTCTGCCTTCCCTCTTCCCTGTTTGCTCCCATTCACCCACTTTCAGATTTTTCAATGTGCAGATCTCTTAGACATGTTTGTGTGTTGAGCAGGGATTCCTTTGTTGAAGTATAGCTGTTCAACTTGTAACTTTAAGGAGAGAGACCAGGAAGACCACTCACTCTGTCATGCTCCTGTAGAATGTACCTAACAAAAGAGCTTCAAAATATATGCAAAAAATGATCAAAGTGAAGCTAATTAAAGGAGTGAATTTTACTGTATATAAAAAATAAAGAATTAAAAAAACATAATATATTAAATATGATTCCTTTAATGTAAAATTTTGAAAATTTTTTCAATTACATTATTGTGGTGACATTGGTTAATAAAATTATATAGGTTTCAAGTATGCAATTCAATAATATGTCACATGTTTATTGCACAGTGTGTTCACCATTTAAAGTTAAATTTCCTTCCGTCATCATATATTTGACCCTATATACCTTTGCCTCTCCCTCCTTCCCTCTGGTAACCACTAAACTATTGTTTGTGTCCATGAGTGTATGTCTGTCTTGTTCGTCTGCTGTTTTCAGGCTTATATCTTACATATAGGTGACAATCAAAACAGCATGGCATTGGCAGAAAAACAGACAGACAACCCATGGAAAAGAATTGGCAGCCCAGAATTAAATCCCCGTATATATGGGCTAATAATTATAGACGAAGGAGCCAAAAACATACAATGGAAAAAGGAAAGCTTCCTCAAGCAATGGTTCTGGGATAAGCCATACATAAAGCTTTAAAGCAGGCAAATCTAAATTATTTTTTAGTAGAGAAATACAAATTATAAAGCAAATAAGTTTACAATAGAAGGGGAGGAATAGGCATGATCAAAAACAAAGAAACTTCCAGATTTCTTGAAATGTTCTATTTGTTGTCTTTGCTAGTGGCTATTAGATGTTTGCTCTAGAATGATTCATTATACTTATTATAAGGTGTATAATTTTTTATGCCTTTTCACCCCTGGATTCCGGTGAGTCACTCCATATAGATCCACTTTTGGGTTGCCTTACTTCACCAAGTAGTACTTTTGGATGAAATCCTTTTCAAGATGGTTCAAATTACCTTCCATGAGCTCTAACTAGACCAAATGTAGGTATTCCATATTTGCTTGCTGTTGGTGGGAATTCAATTTGCTCCTGTTGTAGTGCATTTCTTCCTTCTCTGCTCTCAGAGCCAGTAGCTCTTCTGTAGTGTTTACATATTTTCCAGGTAGAATCAGGGACAGTGCAGGTGTACTTCATACTCCAGGGGACAAAGTCGAGCCTTCTGAGTGGTTCTCCTGGTGCAATCCTCATTTTCCTTATGGGGACTGCATACTAACAACTCACCAAACATATTTTTACTCATGGCTTCAATCAAACTTCCAGCTTCTCTTGTACACTGTTGATGAGGATGATGAGCTAAAGATTGTGAAAATGGCTTTACAGTCTCTTA
This sequence comes from Pteropus alecto, assembly GCF_000325575.1. Taxonomy (NCBI): domain Eukaryota; kingdom Metazoa; phylum Chordata; class Mammalia; order Chiroptera; family Pteropodidae; genus Pteropus; species Pteropus alecto. The sequence goes on along the minus strand of NW_006441068.1, from coordinate 12,072 downwards.
GTGTATCCAACATTGATGTGTGGTGTTTGTTAAAAATTCATGATGATGTGCATTTCATTTTGTTCTTTTTTCCCCCCCAGCTTTACTGAAATATAATAGATAATTAGTTGCTTATATTTACATTGTACAATTCAGTGAGTTTTTTCAATTATAGTTGGCTTAAAAAATGTACCAGTTTCAGTTGTAAAACATAGTGACTAGAGATCCACACAACTTGCAAAGCGATCACCCCTCTAAATCTAGTACCCCTCCTCCCCTGTACATATCTATTACATTATTAACCATCTTCCCCATGCTACACTCTACATCTCCAAGTCTATTCTGTAACTATCAATTTGTACCTCTCAATCCCTTTGCCTTTTTTTGCTGTTCGCTCAACTCCCCTCTCATCTAGTATCCCTTTAAATATTCTCTGTATCTATGAGTTTATTTTTGCTTTTGTTGTTTTTGTTGTTGTTTATTTTTCTTTTGATTCCACATGTACATGAAATCACACGATATTTGTCTTTCTTTATTCAACCCATTTCATTCAGTGCAATACCCTCTAGGTCCATCAAGGCAATATCTTTTTCCATTTTCTTCTTTTTAGTCTATGTGTGCCTTTTAATCTGAAGTGAGTCTCTTGTAGACAGCGTACGGTAGGGTCTTTTTCTCTTATTTATTTAGCCACTCTGTCTTTTGGTTGGAGCACTTAATTCTTTTCCATTTGAGGTACTAGTTGATAGAAATGTAGTTATTACCATTCTTTATTTTTGTTTTTTGATATCTATTTTTTCTTCTTAAAGAAGGCCCTCCAACATTTCCTGTAATGCCGGCTTTGTGTTGATAAATTCCTTTAGCTTATTTTTGTCTGGGAAGCTCTTTATCTGTCCTTTGACTTTAAATGATAGCTTAGCTGGATAAAATATTCTTGGTTGTAGATCCTGGGTTTTCAACACTTTTAATATTGTGTGCCAAGCTCTTCTGTCCTGCAGAGTTACTTCATGATGATTATTTCACATGGTGATTTATTATGCTTCATATACATTTAAAACATATGTCATTAAAGATGAATATAACATCTGAGATGTATGGGAGACGAAAAGATGAATATAACATCTGAGATATATGGGAGAAGAAAAGTAAAATCACCAAGAGATTCTCTTCTAAAACTCTCCTTTCTGGTGCCTCAAGTTTCCCTTAAAATTCGCTCTTTGTAAGATTTTACTTTAGTTTATTGAATGAACAAAGTTATAGAGAAATAGGCCCACCTGTGGTGTATCATAGCAGTAGTGCCTATCAGAGAAAACATCTCCTGTGGATCAGGAAGCTTTACAAGGAAGTCATGAAGATTCTCTTTTACTGACTTTAATGTGGGATCCCTGTGTGAGAGCTTCATGTATGGCTTATTTTACTACTTTTGCACCACAAAATTTTAGTAGCCTATTTCCTATAGGGTTTGTTGAAACTATGTGATAGTTTTAATTTGTGTCATTTTTAGCCATTGCCGAGAATTCTTGGGTATCTTTCCATGAGATGTATAACTTTTTCATGCTTCCAAGAAGGTTCCAGGAAACTTCTTCTTGCTTGTGGGTTACATTAATATTTCTGTAAAGTTGGCCCATAGGGCTTATTAAAAATAATGTGCAGCATTGACTCTGGTGGGACCCCCTGGTCTCCTTAAGTTTGTGTTTCTCAAACAGGATATGTGATTTTTTTTTTGCCATGAGATACACAAAAGCCCAAATTAAATTCCTTTCTGAAGGACAATTTTACTCAAAGAAAATAATTTTGTATTATACCAAGTATATGTGTATATGGAGAAGAAAATATAGTTTGTGATAAACAAATAGAACTATATCAAACTAAACATTTTTGTATAACAAAGGATACCATAAAAAAAATGAAAAGACATCCTACTAACTAGAAGATATTCGTTTATGATATATATGATAAGGGGTTAGTATCCAAAATATGTAAAAAATTCATACAACTCAACCCCCTAAAAACAAACGATCCAATTAAAAAAATGGGCAGAAGACCTGAATAGCTATTTCTTCAAAAAGGAAATACGGATGGCCAAAAGACATATGAAAAGATGCTCAAGGTCACTAGTCATCAGAGAAATGCAAATCAGAATCACAATGAAATATCACTTCATACCTGTCAGAATAGCTATTACCAATAAATCAAAAAACAACAAGTATTGGCAAGGATGTGGAGAAAAGAGAACTCTCCTGCAGTGTTGGTGAAATTGCAAATTGGTGCAGCCATTATGGAAAACAGTCTGGAGGTTTCTCAAAAATTAAAAATGGATTTACCTTTTGACCCAGCAATGGCACTTCTGGGTCTTTATCTAAAGAAAACCAAAACAATAATTTGTAAAGATCTGTATATCCCTGCATTCATGGACACACTATTCACAATAGCCAAGATATGGAATCAATCTAAATGCCCATCAGCACATGATTGGATAAAGAAGTTATGGTTCATATACACAATGGAATATTACTCGTCCAATAAAAAAAAAGGAAATCCTACCATTTGCAATGACACGAATGTACCTAGAGGTTATTATGCTGAGCGAACTAAGTTAGATAGAGAAAGATAAATACCATATATTTTCACTTATATGTGGAATCTAAGGAACAAAAAGAACAAACTAATCAAAAAGAGACTCACAGAAATAGAGGACAATCTGTTGAGGACCAGAGGGGTGGAGGTTGGGGGCTTGCGTGAAAAAGGTTAAGGGTTAAAGAAGTACCAATTAGTAGTTGATAGGTCATGGGGATGGGGAGCACAACATAGGGAATGTTGTCCACAGTAATGTAATGGCTATGTGTAGGGCCAGAGGGGTGATAGAATAATCGGGGGATTGTTTCATAAACTATGTAAATGTCTAACTAATATACTGTATACCTAAAACAAATAAAAAAATGAAATGCAGAAAAAAACATATTTAGAGTTTAAAACAAATCTACAGAAGACCACATTGATGCTTGGGTTAAAATCACCAGCTATGGCAAGAAAAAAAAAATTACACACATACACACACACAGAGATAGATAGATAGATAGATAGATAGATAGATAGATAGATAGATAAAACTATGAATTTCAAAGAAATATTGTCCCCAAATGCCCCATGTTTTCTGACCATTTTGCTGGTGGAAAGGTTTGAGAAATACTGTACTAGAGTATTTCCTCATCTAGCACCAGCAGGCCTATCCTTTTGGCTCACCACTCAGTATGACCATAACTCAAAGGATATACACTCATTTTTAGTAGATAGGCCTCTCACCTGACGGCTTTCTTGTTTCAGCATAGTGTTTGGGCACAAAAACGGAATTTGTTTTTGGTATAATTTCTCTGAATACTTTTCTGACTTTGCCCTACAGCTTTCTGAGAGGTGTAAAAATTTGTATAGGGCATTGTTATTCCATATTACAAGAAGTATTGGGGTTGTCAAAACTGATTTGGGGAGGAAGCACTATGAGTAAAAATGCCTGATTGGGAGAAAATGCATTTAAGGTAAAATAACAAGATTGAGCGTTGTGAAGTACAGGGCTTAGACAGTGGACCAGTAAGAGAGAAGACAGCATGGAGCAGTTTATGGAGCAAAGACTTTTAAAGGCAGGAAGAGGAGTTTGTACTTTATCTCCAAGTGATAGAGGTATGAGACATACTCTGTTTTTGGTATGAAAGCCTCAGACAATGAAAAAATGTCCATTACTGGTTTATTTATTTATTTATCTTTTGTGGCCCTAGACTCATTGTCTTTAAAAATATTTGGTTTCTGAATTTAGAAGACTGTATACTCTCTTGAAAGACTTCAAATACACATGCATTTCATTTTTTCCACCAGCTAATATTAAACCAGGAAAGATACACCACAGAAAAAATATATACATAATAACACCATATAGTTTACTCAGTGAGGTCATACTTGTTAAAAATGTTTTATTGAACATTTATCATGAATAAGCTGAACTTGAACTGCTATGAATTGTGAAAAATAAGTCTCTCTCTCTACTTAAATGTGAGCCAGAACATGATTTATCAAAGCTATTCTCTATTGTTGTTATAAATAATTAAGGTCAGAAGTGCCACATTCTCCCTCTCTTTCAAAAGATGTCTCAGTTTTGGTTAATTCCTAATCCCAGAACTCTCCTTAGGGCATCTTTCATGTCTTTGTTTCGGAGGCTATAGATAAGGGGATTTAAGAGCGGAGTCACAACTGAGTATACCAAAGTGACAAAAAAAACAATATCACATTGTTTGAAAATTTCAAATAACCTTAAAGAAAGATGTGGGATAATAAAAATCTGAATAAAAAGGGTGTTAGTTCGACCAGCACCAGAGGGAACACGAAACACAGCTCTGAGTACCAGAATATAAGATCCCAAGATGAAAAGGAAGGGTCCAAAGATGTTTATTGAGGTGACTGTGTAGCAGATAAGCTCAGTAGAAGGAACAGGGATGCAGACGAGTGGAAACAATGGGCCTGGGTCACACACAAAGTGATCGATGATGTTGGGTCCACAGAAGGAAAGTTGGGAGATAAGGACAATGGAGACTGGATGGCAAAGAAATCCACTCACCCAGCAAACACAGACCAGGATCAGACAAAACTTCCCAGTCATGATGGAGGGGTAATGGAGTGGGCGGCAGATGGCCAGGTACCTATCATAAGCCATAACTGATAAGAAGAAACACTCTGCTGTGCCCAGTGAGAAAAAGAAATAGAATTGAAGGAAGCAGCCAGTGAAGGAGATGGTCTTGGTATCAGAGAGGATGTTAGCCAACATGTTTGGAATAGTGGTGGAAACATACCACATCTCTAGGAAGGCAAAGTTTCCCAAGAAGAGGTACATGGGCGTGTGGAGCTGCCTGTCCCATTTGACGGCACAGACAATAGCCCCATTCCCCAGCAGCGTCAGCAGATAGACTACCAGGATTAACGAGAAGAAGAAGTTCTGCATCTCCCTTGGACCAGGGAAACCCAGGAGGACAAACTCAGTCACAAAATGTGTTGTTGTGTTCTGGGATCCCAAAGCTGTTAGAGACACAGAAGCAATTAAGGAGTGAATAGTAATGAACATTTGAAGGTTTTACTAACAAATTGCTTGAGAATGTACAAAGTATTTCTCTATACATTATCTCATTTTGTCTTCCAAATGACACTTTGAGCTATAGGGGGTATGATTTATTCCTCTCTTTTGCAGATTATGAAACTGGAGATCAGAGACTTAAGGGTTTTATATCAATGTGCAAAGCCAGTAACTCCGAGATACACTGGCCCATTTGGAGATTGATTTGGAACAAATCTCATTTCATTTCAAATATTTCTATAACCCCCAGTCTCACTGTAAACTTTGGGTATATCCTTTTACTTTGAAGCACAGTTGAGTATAAATCTGACACAAAAATAGCTGTAAAGTTGCCTCCATAGTCAGAGTTTCATATGTAGAAGTCCAATAAAAATCAGACATGAATGCAACTGTGGGTTGGAATCTTGAGCCCCTTTGCTTTTCTGCTCTCAGAAAGCTGCTGAGAACTCTCAGGATTTTGTAAAATGGTTTGAAAACCCTCCCTCTAGCTCCCTGTAGATCCCATTCTGCTAGGTGGCATCTGGATTTGCTGAACAATTCAGTCCATTTCCATCTTGAGGAGCTCTGGTTCTCTCAAAGTACTTCTTCATGTTGAGCAAAATCTGTCTCTTTTATTATGTGTACACAATGATCCTGGACTCATTCTTTTCATAAATCTACACAAAATAAGTCTAATTTTTCTTCCATTATGGTGATGGTGGCAGAAGGGAGTGGAGTTTAAATAACTGATGCTAGCTACTATGTCCCCTGTACATGATTTCTTTTGGAGGCCACCATTTTCAGTGGCTCGTGTTTCCTCTAGCTACACCAATCTACATCATGGCTGAACTCTTGAAATACTTTGCATCTGGATAGGTCCATTTCTCTAGTATATAAAACCATATGCTTTTTTTTTTTTTTGCTGGGAATTAAGACCTAAACACCATAACTTGTCTATTTATTGTCTAAATTAAATAATGGATAGAGGAGTTGCCTTAGGATGCTGAAGCCAGAAAGATATTTCACATACTGGTTGAATTAAGAGTCAAGACAAGATGATATAAACTCTGATATTTGGCCACCAACTTTTCTACAACTATTGCTTTAGGCTTATTTCTATGTCTTACAGTTAAAGTTCAAGATATTTCACTGTGTAAGCCACCATTAATATTTTAAGGATAGTAATGTATTGACACAAAAGTAGGTTAATTGACCATATTATTTATTAATGTCACTGTTAAGATACTCACAAAATTGCATACTTATGCCATGTACACAATCTTCAGAGAGCAAGAAGCTTGTTTCTCAGTATTTGATGAATCTAGAGCAAAAGCAGAGGATAAATGCTTTATTGCTAAGATAAATTTGAATATCTGCATTGATACCAATACTTTTAGAATGATTAAAAAGACTTTTTAATAAACACAATTTTGTGAATTTCTAAAGTTTGTCCAAGCAACTTAGTTCAATGGACTATAATTATGATGACCATATGTACCAAAATTTTTAATAGAGTGGTAATTTCTAATATACTTCCCACAACTATACCTATCTTTGCCAGGCCTCTGGCTGTCACTTTTGGGTAGGAAAATAAAGTTAATGGGTTTTTTGTTTTGTTTTTTTTTTTTTTAGTTTCAAGTATATAGTACATTGGTTAGAGATTTATATAGTTTATGAAACCATCCCTCTGATTGCTCTTTCTCTCCTTTGGTTCCACACCTAGCCATTACATTAATGCCGACTGCATTCCCTTTGCTGTGCTCCCCATACTCTTGACCATCTAATGGGCTTTTAATTAAAAAAAAATTGAATGCTGAATTTAAATTGTAGCCCATTTTCCATTTACTTATTCATTTAGGCATTTAACAAATGTTTATTCACCGTTTACATTCCTAGAACTGTGGTCGGTTCTCGGGTACGATGATAAACATGAAAAATAAAAGTTCTCCCCTTTTGGAACCTATGGTTGAAAACAATTAAGACGGCCACCTACATCTGCAGAGTCATGTCTCTGTGTGACTGAGGTTTCCTTGCACTGTTTTTCACAGCATGTCCAACTGTTAGCCGTGGGCCTGAAAAAAGATACTTATTCCAGTTAGGAATAACTTTGATAAACCATGTAGTGAGGGTAGTAGAATAATATCAAACTCAATTTGACATAAAGGAGATATTCTGGGCCTTTCAAGACAGTAAACAGAGACATGAGACATGAATTGACTTACTGTACTCACAAGCCAGGAAGTCCTTGGCACCAAGAAGAGAAATATAATTCCAATTCATGAGTTTTGACCTGGAACCAGACCTCGTAAGTCTTAACTCCCACCTAGTCATTTGACTTCATAATGTCCAAGACCTTTTGACATTTGTGCTGCAGTGAAATTTTAGTTCACTGTGGAATATGGGATCAGAGAAAGATGGAAAAATGAATGACACAGACGATTTGAGATCTCACTGCATCTATTTCTACTGCCCCCACTTCCAAAGTACACGTATTGGTAGCTCAAATGGTGAATCTTAATCCACGTTGTTCATCTTTCTATTCACTTCAAGTGATACAATAAATGACCAGTTGGAGAGAAGAGGAGGAACGAGGAGCTTGGACAATTCTTTCCGTAGGGACTGCTAAAGGAGCCAGTTCCTCCTCCATAAACCCCACCGCTTGCTGGGGATTTAAGCCACTTGCCCAGGAAAGAGCGCTTTTAGAATTGTAGGTGCAGGGATTCTTCTTCCTTTAAATATTTGTGTTTTGAAGGTTAATCTAGAGATGAATCCAAAGGACAAGAGTCTGCTTGCTTACTTCTTTGTCAATATTCATTTGCCACTTTCCAATAAAACTGAAAAAATAACAGTCTGAATTAATTGCTTTGCTGAAGGCTATTAGTCGATAAAACTTCACTCACTAATATTAGAAACTAAGTGATACAAGACTCAGGCTGCATTCTAAATGAAGGAAATTTCATGCTCCCCAACTCCCATAAATATCCAAGACATTCGAGCCCCATTTTCCCTAAGTGACCTGTATAGTGTGAACTCTGTGATACCAGAGTGAGCCCTTACTGTGAATCTATCACCTTGAGTGCTCGTCAGTAGTGTGTTGAGAGAAATGCAGGGCCTAACAAAGAACAAAGTAATAAGTAATGAATGGACTTACGGAAGAACCAGCATGCTCTTAGTGTCTGACAGAAGTAAATTTCCAGGAGCAGTGATGCACTGAGGCATCAGACATACCTGATGGTGTTTCTGACTCTAAGAGGAAGATGTGAGAGAAACTCTAGTCATAAGACTGTCCTCATTACACAATCTAAAAGCTCATTCGAAGATGGAGAGCAGTATTGGTGGCTCCAGAAAATGACTTCCTTTAGTATTCTGAAAGAAATAAAATGCAATTTTCCTGTCAGTGATTAAGAGTTTTCAAGTCTCCCCTGAATGGATTTGTAGTTCCCTAATATTCTCATTGGGAGGCACCTATTTCCCTATGCATGTATCTCTGCGCGTGCATCTAATCTTACCTATTTGTGTATATTTCCCCTAGTGGTTTGAGTAGTGAGACACAAAAGTCACAATAAAAATCCAAGAGAGGCTGGGAAAATTTTCCATTTTGTGGAGATATCCTTCATCTAAGGAACCGATCTACCTGGATTGTGGAGTGCAGGAGAGGAGGGGGTTGGACAAGTTAATGGGAGAGGAGAGAAAGAGAAAATAATATGTGTGTATGTAAAGGTGTGTGAATATGTGTGTATGTGTGTGTGTATGTGTGTGTGTGTGTGTGTGTGTGTGTGTGTGTGTGTGTGTATGTGCGTGTGTGATTGTCTTGCCAAAGTAGACGAGCTTGATTCTTGGTCCCAAACCTGTGAGCACTTAAAAATATCTTTGTCCATAGTTTATTTAATTTCGTTATATTCAATGTAAGACAAAGAATCTAATTTTTCAATTTCAATTTTAAGTATAGCTTGAACACATTTGTTTGAAAAAATTTAGTCTTCTGTAAAGGCATATCTGATTTGTAATATTGTTGACTTACGCGATACGATACTAATGAAAATGAATGTTTAGCGCTGTAAATGGCTCTGAGGTTGGAAGTATGAATTCTTTTATTGATATCAAGGCAAGGAGAACAAAGGAGATGAGGCACAGAATCTGAGGGATAGATGAATTCAATCATAGTCAGAGTTCAAGTAGAGAACACTACCGAGTTTTGGAGTGAGATTGTGTAAGGACAGAGCAGGTTCTCAAACATGTAGTCAGACCAGCAGCATTAACATCACCTGAGAACTCGTTAAAATACAAGTTCTCAGGACCTGCCCGGAACTCATGAGTCAGAAACTCTGAGTGTGGGGCCCAGCAATACGTTTTAACAAACTTTCTATGCGCATCTGATGCATGCTGAAGTGTGAGAACCACTATGAGGATGACGAGGGTGTTAGAGTTCGAGTTAAGGATGGGTGTGTTTGACATTTATTTTTATTTATTTTATTTTATTATTATTATTTATGCCTACAGCACCTGGTCTTCCTAGGTGGTCTCCCATCCAAGTATTAACAGGCCCGACTTTGCTTAGCTGCTGAGATCAGACATCGGGCTTGTTCAGGGTGGCATGACCATAGACCATGGATGGGTATGTTTGAAACAGCTTCTAAGCTTGGGATTGATTTCTGTAGGATCAGGAATGAATTGAGCATGGTTTGGCAAAAGAGTTAAGAATGACAACAAGGACGAATCTTAAGATTATCATGCTAAGCAAAATAAATCAGACAGAAATGTTGAGAACCATATGATTTCACTTACGAGTGGGATATAAACCTGAGAGCAACAAACAAAGAAGACAAACGAAAACTCGTAGAATAGATGACATTTAAATAAATGGACATTTAAATAAAAACCTGTTTAGTGGCTGCAAGTACATACTGTGAACTACCATGTCATAGCCTATATTTAGGAAGACTATCCTAGGGCTATTAAAAGGACATTTAACTTTGGGTGGTGAACACAATGCAATATATATAAACATATTATTGAATTGTACATTGAAATCGATATAATTATTTTTCTCCTCTTTAATTCCCACCTGCCCCCTTCCACCCTTGACCTATGGATGTTGCTGTCTCCCCTTATGAACTAGATCTTTGAAGGCGTCTCCTCCCACATGCTCGCTGCGTGCACCTGGGGCGCTAGGGCCTGTTGCACCCGAGGCCTAGCGCCCCTGGGGTATGGGCCATGGTTCCACCTGGGGCACAAACCCAGGACCTTCTGTGTGTAAAGCAGACATGCTAACCACTGCACTACGGAGCCACTCCCAAACGTATATAATTCTATTAACCAATGTCAGCCCAATAAATTTAATGAAAAAAGAATGATTCTAGTAGGGATAATTGGCACTTGAAGCTTAGTTATAGTTGATGTTTCTGGAAAAGCAGGGATGGAGTTAGGCATCTGAGGAGCTTTTGAAAGAGGCCTGGCATGGGCTGGGAAACAATGGAGGAGATTATGCAGGCATCATATGAGAGGGAGTGACCTGGGATAAAAGGTGGGCACTGGGTGGGAACACAGTTGAAATCAAAGAGAGGTGTGGGGTAGTAGAAATCTAGGACACAGAAAATCTAGGTCCTTGCCTGAGTGTTTTCAATGAGCTGGAAGAACTTGGTGAGCTGATTTCTTTAAACATTAGATACATGCTCACGTTTCTTGCATACTCCATAGAGCTGATATAGAATGAAATGAGATATAGATATGAAAATCTTTTGTAAATGTTTGCATAATCATTATATGTTTAAGCGTGGTTCAGGAGCCTCAGGAGTGGATTCCTTAATTCCATGATTTCTTAAGATTTGCATGAAAACATTGCAGAAATAGAATTTGCTTCTGTAGGGTGTAGGAAGATTTTCCCTTGCTGTTTGGAACATGAGCTCTATTGCTTTTTCCCCTTTCCAAAGATAAATCCTCAAAGACAGGTTACAGATAAAAATTCCTTAATAAAGAACCAATTTTTTAAATTTGACAACTCCAAATAAGAATTTTAAAATGCCCATGCCATTCTCTAGTCTTTTGCCAATGAAACTATTTTGGGGGTAATAATTTATTTATTTTTTTAAGTCTATTATTATTTTTTATTGAGTTTATTGCAGAATCATTGATTAATACAATTATATAATTTTCAGGTGTACATTATAACTTGACATCTGTATATTCTATTTTGTGTTTACCACTCAAAGTCCAGTTTCCTTCAGCTACCATATATTTGATCTCCTTTACCTACTTCACCCTCCCCTTAACCCCTTTATTTGATCTCCTTTACCCTGTCTACCTCCCCGCTCCTCCCCCATCCCACTAGTAACCATTACTCTGTAGTCCTCTGGTAACCACTAGCCTATAGTCCATGTCCATGAGTCTCTTTTTGTTCGTCCTGTTCATTTCTTGCTTTTAGATTTATATCCCACATATAAGTGATATCATGTGCTTTTTAACTTTTTCTGTCTGGCTTATTTTGCTCAGCATGATCATCTTGAGGTCCATCTATGTTGTCGCAAATGGCAGTATTTCATCTCTTCTTATGGCTGAGTAATGTTCCATTGTATTTATGCACCAAAACTTCTTTAGGTAATCATCTATCATAGGACACTTCAGTTGCTTCCATGTCCTAGCCACTGTGAATAATGCTGCTATGAACATTGGTGTGCAAATATCTTTTTGGTATGGATTTTCAAGTCTTTAGGGTAAATATCCAGCAGAAGGATTGCTGGATCAAATGGTAGATCAATTCTTAGTTTTTTGAGGAACCTCCATACTGTTTTCCATAGTGACTATACCAATTTGCAGACCTATCAGCAGTGTATGTGGGTTCTTTTTCTCCGTATCCTCTCCAAAATTTGTTATTATTTGTCCTGTTGATTATAGCTATTCTAACAGGTATGAAATGGTATCTCATTGTAGTTTTGATTTGCATTTCTCTAATAGCTAGCGATGTTGAGTACCTTTCAAATATTTGTTGGCCATTTGAATGTCCTCTA
>NW_006441067.1:676600-685297 GCF_000325575.1 Pteropus alecto | reverse complement strand
TGGCTTCGGACGACCGTCCTTTGGAACCACGCCGTTGAAAGAGCGTTCCCACTTAGACCTCTTTTCCAAATGGCCAGCCCGACCTCAGACCCGAAAGCTGACCCACTGGCCTCTCTCTGGGTCCAATCCTGGAAGAGCAGTAGAAGAATAAATTTGAAAAACACGTGTAATTATATGTCCATTACTATGTATTTATGAACTATTAGATTAAATGTTATTGGATTAAATGCTGCAATCAAAATACAAAGATTTACTTATTTGTTAAGAAATCAAGACCCTCACATATGGTGCCTAGAGGAGATTCACTTCCAATCGGAAGACAGTCAGAGACTGAATGTAAAGGGATAGAAAAATATTTTTGATGAAAATAAAGTTTGGTTCTCTATCATTATATCGGACAAATGGAGTTTTTAGTAAAGGCTGTAAAATGTCTTAATGCAGGAGCTGGTAATTTTACTTTCAGGTATTTTCCTGAAGATAGCTGGAACACTAATTTGAAAAGGCCTATGCTTCCATATGTTTATTGCAGCATTATTTATATCAGCTACGATATGGAAGCAACCTAAATGTCCATCAGTGGATGAATTGATAAAGAACATGTGGTACATATGTTTAATGGAATATTACTCAGCCATAAAAAAGCGAATGAAATCTTACCATCTCCAACAATATGGATGGTCCTAGAGTGTGTTATGCTAAGTGAAATAAGGCAGACAGAGAAAGACAAATACCATGTGATTTCACTTTTATTTGGAATCTAAAAAGCAAAATAAAGGAGCAAATAAGACAGAAAGAAACTCATATGTATGGAGAACATTTTGATGTTTTCCACATCAGCTGAGTAATAAAGGAGAAGGGATTAAGAGGTACAAATCGGTAGTTACAGAATAGTCACAGGGATGTGAAGTACAGAATAGGGAATATAGTCCATAATATTGTAATAACTGTATGGTGTCAGGTGGGTACTAGACTAATCAGGGGAATCACTTCATAAATGTTTGACCACTGTGCTGTACACTTGAAACTAATATAAAATAATACTGAATGTCAATCCTAATTAAAAAATAAAAATAATTAAAAATATATATCCAAGTCTACGGCCATACCACCCTGAACACACTTGATCCCATCTGATTTCTGAAGCTAAGCAGGGTTGGTCCTGTTAGTACTTCAATGGGAGACCACCTAGGAAGATCAGTTGCTGTAGGCGTAAAAAATAAATATATATCCATCAATTAGAGAATGGTTAAACAAAATGTGATATATCCATACAATAGAATACTAGTCAGTAATAAAAAGGAATAAACTTGATACATGCAACTATACGAATGTCAAAATAATCATGTTGAATGAAACAGACAAATTAAAGCATATTCTATATGATTCCATTTACATAGAATTCTATAAAATTCAAATTATTGTAACAGAAAGATGATCAGGTCTGTTTGGGGATAGGGAAGAACCAGAGAGAGGGATTACAAAAGGGCAGGAGAAAACTTTTGGAGGTGATGACTATGTTCATTATCTTGATTGTGTTGATCGTTTCATGAGTATATACATATGTCAAAATTCATCAAATAGTATACTTTACATACATGCAGTTTATCATATGTCAATTATACAGGTTCTTCTGTGCTCCTATTCCCTCTGATGTCCTTAAACTTTACTTTCACCCAGCCTGACTTTCAACGACTAACACCCACGTCTTTGTTAGAAGCTTGCCCTTGGGATGCCAAAACCCACGTTGCCCTACAGACTGGGTGGAAGTGCCTGGGAGTTAACATTTCCCACCTCTCCTGCCCTTTTGCCCCTACTCCCCTAGGCAGCCTTTAATGATTGACAAGTGCAAGGGCATAAATGCCCAGCTCCTTTGACTCTTGGCTAGGATAATTTTGAGGTAAATTGTTAATTCTAGTGGTATTAATTTCCAGTTGCTCCTGGTGGTAGCTTGTCTAATAATGAACCCATTGATGGGTTGTACTTCCTTCCCTGTATCACTTTTCCACTACCTGTGTCCATGCACTCAAATACACTACATGTACTCTAATCCTTGTCCAAAGGCCAGCCTCTGGGGAGCCCAATTTAGATAAGGTCAAAGTTCTGGTGAAGATTTTCCCCTAGACTTTGAAAGAAGAGAGTAATTCGAAGATTTGGGTTCTAAGGCATTGCCCTTCAGACTCCTCTGAGTTTAAGTACAGTTTCTAAAGCTAACATCTAGCACAAAAAATTTTCACAAAAATGAATGAGTAATAAAAAATAAAGTATTAAAGGCAGATCATCATGCTGTCTCTTACATTATTGGAAGACAATATCAGAAGACATGGAAAATTATAAGAGGAACCATTGGTTTAAAAGATCAAGATATTTGTGTTGATTGGGTTTGGGAAAAAAGTGGCTTGCCAGTTCCTCTCCCTGTACCAATATCTGCAGCTAATATTTGTTCTTATAAGTACCTCATCTAAGCAAGAAACTGTTCCATGTGCTGGGAACATAGTATTGAAGAAGACAAATAACATCTTTGTTCTCATAGAATACATACTCTAGCAAGGGGAGACAGACAATAAACATAATAAATAAACACAAAGATATCAGAGAGTGATAAACTATTTGCAGAGAATTAAAACTGGGTGAGATAAAGGTAAGGGCTAATGATGTGGCTGCTTTAGATTTGACAGTGTGGTAGATTAGCTCATTGTTCTGCAAATATCCTCCTCCCTTGGAAGAGTACTTTCCCTCCCCATTGATGTTGGCCATGTGAATTGACTTGGACAATGGGGAGAGGAGCAGTGTGTGAGTTCTGAGTTTGGGCATTAGAGGTTTGAGGGTTTTCTTTTGCTCATTTGGGGGGGTCAATCTGGACCCTAGACTGAGGCTCAGAGCAGGACTGCACCCCCCAATCATCCCATAGGCCTGTGAATACAAGATTAATGCCTGTTGTTTTAAGCCACTGAGTTTTGAGGTGCTTTGTTATGAAATATTATAGCAACAGCTGGGTGATCCCTGGAGTAAGGGAAGTCTCTCTGAAGAGCTGACATTTCAGCTGAGATCTGAATAATAAGAAGCTAGTCCTGTGATGATCATTCTAGGCAGAGAGAAAATGTAACTTTGGTTTTAAAAAAAAAAAAAGACACAAAGGTGGGAATTGGCTTGGCAGTTTTGGGGAACCGAAAACCAACCTGTGAGACTGGCCTATGAGAGTGGCTGCAAGGAAGAGTGACATGAGATGAGACTGAAAGAGAATAAAGCAAAGGCCATTGTCTAGAGGGTTTTCCACACTAGCATAATGAGTTCGGTTTTCATTCTAAGTACAGCAGAAAGGCCCTGGAAGATTTAAGCAATGTAGTGACACAACCATCCTGATTTTTAAAAGATCCCTGTGGTGGCTGCTGTACAAAATAGATTAAATGAGAGACATGCATACTTTTCTGCTAAACCAGAATGCAGTCTCAGAATCTTCCTCAACACAGAGTTTCTGAACTACTAAACAGAGTTAAAATCTATATGTCAACCCAAATTTAGGTGGTGATAGACATCCAGATAAAATACACCAAAAATAGTTAAGTACTATTTCATTCATATATGACAAACCATCCCAAACTCCTCTATTTAAAAAATAACATTCATTTGTTTACAAATGTGCAATTTGGGCAGGGCTTGATGGGGACATCTGATCTCTGTTTTATGTGGAATCAGCTGGGGAGATTATGTTGGAGATTGGAGGATCCATTTCCACCATGGCCTTATTCATATAGCTGGCAAGGTGGGGCTAGCTGTTGGCCAGGGGCCTTTGTTGTCTTCCATGTAGGACTCTCCACATGGCCACTTGGACTCATTCACAGAGTGGTTGCTGGGTGTTAAGAGTGAGTATTCCAAGAGGACAAACCCCAGTGAGCAAGTGCTTATCAAGCCTCTGCTTGCATCACACTTGCTAATTTTCCCCTGGCCAAAGCTAGTCACATGGTCAAGCCCAGAATCAAAGAGGGAGGGGACTACACAAAGGCATGAATACTGGGAGGTGTAGTCTGTTCTGAGTCAATAATGTAACAAAACAAAAGCCAGACCAAATCAAACTTTAAGTGAACTTTTTAGAGAAACCCACTGGTTTTAAAAACACTGGCTACTATAAGGTCTGAGTACTCACAACAGGTTGATTTTTCAAAATCACTTAGTTTTAAATAACTACATAGACTTTTTAGCACCTATGATATCCATCTTTCAAAAATGCATTTCATTTATAGTTATAAAGTTATAAAATGCAAATACTTAAGATGATATAAATGGATAACACATCAAACAGTGGTTGTTGATTTTCAAAAAATTTGAAAGTATGAGGGAACAAAAAAAAAAGGAAAGAAGGAAAAGAGATAATCCCATAATGGTTAACAGTGTTCCAAGGCAGAATATCAGACAATGTCGAGAGTTTTTTTCTTCTTTTCTCACGCAAGTTTCACATTTCAGTAAGTGCAGACCAGATACAAACCCAGTGCCATTTCAAGCTTGTAATGTGATACTTCATGGCATTAAAAGGAAACATATTTATTTGTCATCCTTCCTTCCCCTCTGTTCTCTTTCTGTACACCCATCTCTGCCGTCACCACAGTTCTACCCATATCTGATGCAGTTTCTTTCACCTGCCAGAACCGTGCTGACACATTGAAACTGAATAGCAGGTGGTGCGTTCCATTTTCAGCACCTGCATGACCAAAGGTTTGGCTTTAATCTTTCAGGGCATCAAATATTTCTGTGGATTTTAAGTGGTCAAAAAGGGAGATTTCCCATAATTGTGCCCTGCCACTATTGTCACCATGAGCTGTTAACAGGAGATAAGCTAAGCAAAGGCTGACCAGCTTCATGTGGTGATTCAGACCCTAGTGTAGCTCTTATATTCTCTTTTGAAGAAAGTAAAGTTGGTACACTCTGAACTGATTTCCTCTGAATCAGCGGACCATGAGAGAGGACATATTTACTCGATATTCCCTGAGGAAAATAAATAAGAACATTGGGAAAGTATAAGTTAGATCAGGGGTCCTGTAAATCTGATACCTTAAATTTATTTGGTATTTTTAAAAATCAAAATATAATTTACATACCATAAAAACACAGAATCAAAATATACAGCTCGATGAACTTTAACACCATTGTAACTACCATCCCAATCAAGTTATGAATATTTCCATCACCCCAGAAAGTTCTCTTGCTTCCCTTTGCAGTCAATCCCCTGCCAGAGGCAACCACTTTCCGAGTTTTATTGTCATAGCTTTGTTTGGCCAGTTCTTGAACTTCATATAAGTGGAAATATATAATATTTTGTGAGAGTGCCTTAGGCTCCTTTCACTTAACGTAATGTCAGAGATTCATATATGTTGTTAAGTGTATCAGTGATTCATTCCTTTTTATTGTTGAGTATTATTTAATTGTATGAATATAGCACAATTTATTTTTCATTCATCTGTTGATGGTCATTTGGGTTATTTCCAGTATGGGGCTATTATGAATGAAGCTGCCATGAACATCCTTTTACAGTTCTTTTAGTGTACATGTGTTCGATTTCTCATTCTACATTTTTAGGAGTAGAATTTCTCGGTCATAGGATGTATCCACATTTTACTTTATAGAAAACTGCCATACTGTTTTCCAAAGTGGTTGTACCATTTTATATCTTTACCAATACTTGGCATTGTGTTTTAACCATTCTAAAACTAAGATGGTGTCTCACTGATGATATACTGAACCATGGCCTTCAAAATCCAGGGAGCCAGGAAGTTGAAAGTGAAGTAAATGTGTGCACAAACACTTCCCATTCAATCCAGACGTGGATCCAGATCTGCAGCCACACTCAACTGCCACTTACTCTGGGTCAGCATGGACTTGACATTTCATAAACAAAAGGCTTTGTGGAAAGTTGATATTATACCATATTCAGTAGACCTGGGATATCTTCCATCTTTAACTCTCTCTTCTCCCCCAAATCTCCATACAAATATTCAACCAAATATGTGACAAGTACCTGATAAATACCCAGGTAAAACCTGACTGAAATCTCAGTTTCAGAGTATTATTTATAATACCAAAAATTAAGTTCAAATACCCTGTAAAAATTAAACCCATGAGTTTATTGCTACAGGAAACGTTAAAGGCTAAGCTGGAAACCCCAAAAAACTGTAATCCTCAAACTACAGTGATTCACCTCACGACTTTAACTAAGTCTCTTAAGCAGCCAGTGCTCTTAGAGCCTCATCTCTAAAATGTGTGTCAGAGGATATTTAATGAGAACTGCTTAAGTGTGAAAAAAAAATCTAAACTTCCTTGAAAAAGGTTTTCTACAACATACAAGACTTTTTTATTTACTTCAAAACTGTGTTTTCATTTACTTCTAAAGAAGAATAAAAAAGTAATAATAATAATCAAAGGCAAAAGTCTATTGCTTTGATCTTTTCTCTTTATTTTATATTTTGTCCTTTTTGTTCAACTATTCCTGGAGCACGCAGCTAATAATAAATAACGTGCATTGACTAAGCTTCTTCACTTCCCCCAAGTGGTGACACAGAGCAACTTTATTTAGGATAACATCTCCTTTGCAGAATATATCCCAAAGCTTCCTGGAGTTAAATAATAAGTAATGGAAAAGAGATAGCAGGAGAGAAATTAAGAGGTGAAGAAAGAGGAACAGTGCTCTTTCTTCAGCTGAGATTTGACAGGTCTAGGAAACTAGAGCTGAGGCATACAGCACACTAGGAAGATGAAGGCTATGCTTCGGGGATGTTGTTGTCCTGGCACATTGCAAAAGCCTTCCTCGACTGAGCAGATGATACTAAAAAACACAGCCTACCCACCGAATGGGCCTTCCTGTAAACACAGAAGCAGTCACAATCCACCAGCTACCTGTCCCCAGAATTCATTAAACCTCCAGGTTGCAAGATATGAGAGCTATGGGCACAGCGCTATGGACTCAGTGTGCCAGTGACCTCTGTGCCAGAGAACTTAGGAACTAGAACTATGGAAACCATTCAGAGTCTTCACCAAATACTTTCAGCTCTTCACTTTCCAGGCACATGGTGAGGTGGCATTTCTCTGTCCCCTTTGAAGTCAGAGCATGTGATTTTCTTTGGCTAATGAAATGTAAACAGGAAGCTTGAAGAGCCAGTATGCAATTTGCCGTGTTTCTATCCCAGTGCTCCGGTGATCATGGAAGTATGTGTTGAGATGAGGCCTCTATCAGGGTAGATCCCTTTGTGACATCTTATGGATACATAATGGCTATCTAGGTAGAGCAAGACCCTGTGCTTTTGTGACCCTGAGAGTACATACATCCTTAAATTTCGTGCCCTATGCCCTTCACTTGCCTCGCTGGCCCTGAGCAAGAATTAAGCAATTCTTGTGTTAAGACACTGAGATTTGAGGGGGTTGTTTAATACTGTGGTAGTCTGCAGTCCATTCTGACTGATGACACACCTGTCCTAGACTGGAAAGAGGCACATAGGCAGACTCCACCACTGGGTCCGAGCTTTCCATGACCTAGAGGCTCCAACTCTAATAACACTTTGGTTTTGATTCATAAGTAAGCCCTGACATTTGGGAAAATAAAATCATATTAAGTAATCAAATTAAGTGAATGTACAGATATTCCTGTATGTGATAGGCATGGCCAGAAGAAAAAAAAAATGAGCAAGGTAACAACATAATCAAGGATTGTCTCAGAGTAGGATGATTGTACATAAACAGAAAATAAGGGGGAAAACAAGCTGGTCAGGATTTGGATCAATTGCCCATTCTACTCTTCTCAGGGCCCGTTAAAAAAGTAATAAAACTCTGTTTATAAACTGCATACGCATCTGCCACAAATTATCTGCTGGGGTCCAATCAAGCTCTCCATGTACATAGTGATGGGTGTAAGCGCTGTTGACATAAACACAGAAAGCCTGTAATACTCTTGATTATGGTACTGTCGATACCTATCTAAAAGTGTTCCATTTGTCTTCAAAACAGTCACCTAGTTAAGTACCATGTGGTACAAAGTTGGATTCTTTGCAATCACCAAACTGTGATGTGCTTTCAGAACTTTTCCAGGAAATCAAATCAACTTCCCCTAGCTGCAAACCTTTAGACACTAACTATAATTAGGATGATTGCCATATCCTGTAGCTTATGCAGGGTGATTGCTCAGGTGCTTGGAGAGTAGGCCTAATAAAGCCAAGACTGAGCTCAAGCCCAGATGGGCTGGTGAGCTTCACACAGAGAAAATGCTTCATGGCCACAAACTACACCCACATTTGTGGTCTCAAGACAAATTCTGCCAAATTAGCCACAAAGGAGCTTGGATAAGCATGTCTATAGCTCTCCACAAACCATTATCACTAATGGAAAAATAAGTCCTAACACTCCTCTTACTGGTTGTATCATCTCTCCAGGGTCCTGCCAACTAACATGCTATCTTTCAGACATACTTTTCCTGAAAGTATTACTACTTTATAACATTATGAATAAATACCCACAAAGGAGCTTCATTTCAGCACAGGTCCTGGACACCATTTTTTAAAAAAACTATTATGTTAATTAAGCCCTTTCCTCTGAGTTCTGAATCCTGTAGTCATCCTCCTACAGGGTTTCTTTTCTTGAATGTCCCAGAACCCATAGGGCTCAATGAAAACCCGGGTCATCACCTTCTCCCCCTATCTGCTTGGCCTCCTGCATTGCCAG
>NW_006441067.1:658663-676481 GCF_000325575.1 Pteropus alecto | reverse complement strand
CTTTTCCCATTGATTTTCCACCTCAATGACATACGCACCCCAACCTCCTTCTCCATATCCCTTGCCACTGCCCCACTCCATGCCTCATCATCTCCCCCTGTGTAATTACAGAAGTCTCCTGGCTATTCTCGTTCCCTATAGTCTCATGCTCAGCTAGTCTGCCTCTCACTCAGGCCAAAGTAATCTGCTGGAGACAAAGGTCTGATTTTGACATGCCTCTGTTTTGAAAAGTCCCAAGTGCCCCATTGGATAGAGAGTAAATCTCAAAGCTGGGCCCCTGGATTTTCAGATTTCTCTCAAAATGTCTATAGCTTCCCCTTACATTCACACCTCATCCATTACGAACTGCTTGTACTTCTCTGTACATGCTACATAGTGTCACATCTCCATGCTTTTGCTCATGTGGGATCACTAACTGGAAAGCCCTTCCCTTCAGGTTCTGCCAGAGGAATTTCTACTCACCAGCTCCAATGTCACTTCTCTGAGGGCATCCCTGAGCTTCCTCCATTTTCTTCCTTCCTTTGTGGATCCTCTGTACTGGTAAAACTTTCTGACACCGTGTTTTAGCAAGCTTTTTCTGCAAATCGACTCCCTTTTCCCAAAAACATGTGGTCTAAAACAACCACCATTTTTATTACTGGTCATAATTCTGTGTATGAGCTGGTTCAGCTCAGTAGTTATTCTGCTCTTTGTGACATCAACTGGGGCTGCATTCTCAAATGGCTCACTCATATGGCTGGCAATTTGTGATGGCTGTTATCTGAGAATGTGGCCTCTTTTCCCTCCTTCGTGTGGTTTGCTCTTCTCACTGTGTCACTGGTGGCTGGATTCAGAGGGAGAGTGTTCTAAGAGTGAAACTTCTGATTGGAAGGAAGAAAATCCAGGCCATCCTCTTAAGCAGAATGTCACTTCTAACACATTCTGTTGATCAAGGCAGTCACTGGGTGGGAAAAATAAGTGTCAACTCTTTAAATGAGGCGCAGCATGCTCAAACAGGGAGGCAAGGAATTATTGGGGCCATCTCTGGAGACTAGACACTATACCCTGTTGGTTTGTGTTCGGTTTATCCAGAAAATTCGGAGGCTAGCCACTGTGTTTTAATTATCTCTTCACCCACGGTTCTTAGCACAGATCCTAGAACATGGTACTTAGATGCTTAATACATGTTTGCTGACTCTATCCATCCAATTAAATCACATTAAATCTGACTAAAGTTTTTGAGCACCTATTCTGTGCTTTCTATCTTACTGGGTGCTGTGGGGGAAAAGAAAGGGTGTTTGCCCTCCAATAGCTTACAATTCAGGGACAACATAGCACCAAAGGGACACAACAGAAAAGAAGATGATAAATAGTTCAACGCAATTACAGACAAGCTATCATTGGTGGTCCATGACTGACTGCCATGCTAATTGTGTGGGCACTAATCCCTATAGATCTTCAGAGGAGACTGTGCTCACTTCAGACAGAAGAGATTCTAATGTGAAACAAGGTTGGATCTGAGTCTGGGATGGGAGAGAAATATGACTGTGGTGGAATACCAGAAGCACTTATGTGGAGATGGGACCACGCAAGTTGCATTATTTAGTATGCACACATGCGCACACACACACAGACACACACAAAATTGTAATTTTTTTTCAAGAGAATCCTCGCTATAAGTACACTCTAATAAGTAAGTAAGCAAATAACAATGGTCAAAAATGTGAGTTCTAAATATTTAAAAAAAAATAATTAGGAGAAATGGATAAAACAAACATGGCAGAGATTACATTGCTCACTGAATATCACATGTTCTCTTCTACATTTCCTAGCCTCTGTTGAAGTTGCTTTGGGCTAAAGTACATATGACTTCTGGTCCAAGGCAATAAAGAGTAAGTGGGAGGTTCCCATGCTTCCACTTTCTCTTCTGTGCAGTTAGAAGTGAACCATTCTGAGATAGTAGAACTGCAGGATGGAATTGAGCCTGCATCTACAAGTTAACCATTGCTGAAGAGCCGTGAAAGATTCACTTCACCTGCTTCAGACTGTGATGTGAGCAAGAAAAACATCTTGTCTTCAGCCATTGAGATTTTTAAGTTTTGTTTGCTACTGTAGCATAGCTTACCCTATCCTATTCTACCTAGTGTTCTCTATGATGGAATTGAATGTCACATAATAAAAGAATTCATCCTCTATTTAGAAATGATAACTAGAAAAGAAAACTTTTAAAATCCACTTTTGGCTCTCTGCAAATAAGAGTTATGCTTTCCTGCCTAGGCTCAAATAATTCAAAGGTGTCTAATTAGTCAGCATCTATAATCCCTTATCTACATTAATAAGACTATTAGGCAGTACCGTACAAAACGCTCTGCAAAAGTTGAGGAGCCAAGACAATAAATATGCCGACCTCACTCCCCTCCTGCCCTCCCATCTCCTGACAGTGCCTCCCATTGGCTGAAACCAACCAGAAGCCAGAGGGCACAGGGGGCCATGGATGCAGTCCATATAGATCAGCCTCCCAGGGCTCAGAGTAAGATGAAGAAGGGCAGAGAACAATACTAAACAGGCAAATGGAAGATATCCAACACATTGAATAAAACTGAAAAGTTGCAACTTTAGAGAAAATTTATATTTAACTGAACTAATATCAGTCATCGACTTATACCCACCGGTACACACAATGGACATGTTCATTTAGAAGCCTTTCTTTGGCCCTCAAGTTAGCGATTCTCTTTTTCTCCTCCCAATCAGAACAGTGAGGAGGAGGAGCCTAGAAGGAGCATTCTCCTCTTCAGAATATAATCCATGTGGGTGTTGGACATGTCTCATTAATACCTAAACAAGCAGGAGCCACAGCAAAACTCTCCTATGGCCTTTGTGCTAAAAAAATGCCCTTTGGTGGAGCCAACCAGAATGCATTAGAGCTTTTCTACCTCCAATCATCAGCTGGAACGAAGTGTCTCTGGAAAGTAGAGCCCATGACCCATTTCTGAATAATCCACACCCTCAGTGTCTGTGGGTCCCAATAGCCTTTTCAGTGGTATGAGCCAGGGAGCACAAAAATGCTGATGAAGGAGTCCTTTCTCCTGGCTCCAAAAGCTCATGTTCTTACCTCTCTCCAGGGTTAATTGTACCCAGATCATGCATCTCAGCCTGTCAGATTACCCTGTGAATCAGTCAACCCTCCACTCCTCAAATCTCTGCTACTTTCCCTGCCTAGAAGCTCTCACCACTCTCTTGGTTCTCAGTTACTCCTAATTTTCTACGAGACTTCACTGGTTGTGCCTAGTTCTCTACCCTCCCTAGTGTGCACTGGGCCAGCCTCAGCCCCACAGTGTTCTGCAGATAAGGTCCTTCCTGTGACCTGCTCTCTAAATGCCCCCTTCCTCCTCTGGTTTGCATTGGTTCCCTGCATTGGTACCCTTGATGCCTTCTCAGAGATGCTATCCTTTCAGTCCAGTCCAGGAATTCTATGCCTTTACATCCTAAATGCTTCTCTCGAATTATATCTCTGCTGAGCAGCCCATGCAAGTGCATGATGCACTAAGTCAACCGCTGTGGGATTTGAGTGTGTTCCTAGTGGGGCTGGGATGAGAATGAGGAGTATTAGAGGATAATTAAAGAAAAATAAAGTAAAATCATGACTCTCATGTAAATATAAAATAAATACATTTCAAAAATTTCATTTCACTCATTAATTAATAAGGAAACCAGTAAGATGTTGCACATGATTCAAAGGAGAATTCAAAGGGCCATACATATATAGGCAGGCAATAAGGAATATGGAGATGAGTACACAACTAGATGCAAAAATGAGTCCAAAATAAGTTGTATTCCACCAGACACAATTTATTTGCATTTCTGTAGACAAGAATCATTTGCATTATTAGTTTTCCATAATTTACAGAGTTATAAAATAGCCCCAAATCAGTGAAAGGTAGAGATAACCACGAAGAGTACTCTAAAAAGGATACACAGTAAACTTTTTCTTCGCCAGATTTGAAGTCTTTCATAACTTGTCCTGATAGGAGGAAGGCCTCTCCCTTTTCTCATAGGAACCCACATCTATTGTAACTATTGGAAGCACTGTCTGTGAGGTGGGAACAGGCATTTCTGCTTGTAGAGACCAATATATATGCGTCCTTCTTAACTACGAACCTCGATAAATGCTATAGATGAAATGTGTGTGTCCCCCTCACACCAAAAAAAAAAAAAAATTCATAGGTTGAAATCTTAATCCCCGATGTGCTGGTATCTGGAAGTGAGGTCTTTGGGAAGTGATTAAGTCATGAGAGTAGAGCCTTCATGAATGCGATTAGTGTCCCTATAAAAGAGACTCTGGAGAGCTCCCTCACCCCTTTGGCCATGTAAGGACACAGTGAGAAGAAGTCCATCTACAAAACATAAAAGAGTTCTCTCCCGAACCCAACCATGCTGGCACCCTGATCTTGGGCTTCCAGACTCTACAAATGTGAGAAATAAATTTCTGTTATTCATAAGCCACTCAGTCTATAGTACTTTGTTATAGCAGCCTAGATGGACTAAGACAACAGAGGATGAAAGACTTCTCCCTTTTAAAGCATTGTTACTCAGAGTGTGGTCTGGCATTGCCTGAGAGCTTGTTTAGAAATTCAGATTTTTGGCCTCAGTCTAAATCAGAATCTATATTTTACGAGGTCCTAGGCCTAAATAAATTGAAAGACATCCCATTTTTATGGATCAAAAGACTTAATATTGTTAAGATATCAATACTCCCCTAAATTATCTACAGATTCAATGCAATCTCTATGAATAGCCAGCTGGCTTTTTTGGAAGAAATTTGAAAACTTATCCTAAAATTCATATGGAAATACAAGGGGCCCAGAATAGTCAAAACAACCTTGAAAAAGAAGAATAATGTTGGATAACTCATACTTCCCGATTTCAGAACTTACTACAAAGCTACAGTAATCAAGAAAGTGTCATACTAGCATAAGCTTAGATATATAGATTTACAGAATAGAATTGGGAGTCCAGAAATGAGCCCATATACCTATGGTCAATTGATTTTCACCAAGTATGCCAAGACCATCCAATGGAGAAAAAATAGTTTTCTCAACAAATGGTGCTGAGATATCTGGAGAGCCACATGCAAAAGAATGAAGTTGGATCCCTACCTCACATTCATATACAAAAATTAACTCAAAATCAATCAGAGACCTAAATGTAAGAGCTGAAACTATAAAATTCTTTTTTTTTTTTTTTTAGGTGAGGCAACCCTTGGTTGACCTCACAGATTGCAAGGACTTTGTCAGTTTACAATCCCTTATTTTTTTATTTTTTATGCCTACAGCACCTGGTCTTCCTAGGTGGTCTCCCATCTAAATACTAACCAGGCTTGACCCTGCTTAGCTTCCAAGATCAGACAGGATTGAGCTTGTTCAGGGTAGCATGGCCGTAGACAAAACTATAAAATTCTTAGTAGAAAACCTAGGTATATATCTTTGTGACCTTGCATTAAGCAATTGTTTCTTGGACATGACACCAAAAGTGCAAGTGACAAAATAAAAACTAGATAAGTCGAACTTTATCATAATTAAGAACTTTTATACTTCAAAGGACACCATTAAGAAAGTGGAAAGACAACCCCTAGCATGGGAGAAAATATTTGCAAATCATATATGTAATAAGGCGCTTGTGTATAGAATATACACAGAACACTTAGAACTCAATAATCAAAAGACAGACAATTCTACTTAAAATAGACAAAGGATTTGAATAGACATTTTTCCAAAGAAGATATATAAATGGCCAGTAAGCACATCATTAGTCATTAGGGAAATGCACATCAAAATCACAATGTGATACTACCTTACAGCCACTTAAGATGACTAAACTTAAAAAAACAAACAAACCCAAAAAACAGACAGTAGCAGTGTTAGAACCTTCACACTCTGCTGGTGGGACTGAAAATGGTGCAGCCACTTTGGAAAACATCTGGCAGTTACTCAAAATATTAAAAATAAAGTTATCATATGACCCAGCAATTCCACTTCTATGTATATACCCAAGACTCAAAAACATGTATCCACATGAAAACCTATACATAAATGTTTATTTCAACATTCATAATAACCACAAATAAAACAACCCAAATATTCATCAACTGATGAAAAGATAAATAAAATGTGGTATATCCATGTAATGGAATATTATTCAGCAATAAAAAGGATGAATATTAAAAACATCATGCTAAGTAAAAGAAATCAGACACAAAAGGCCACATATTTTATGATTCCATATATTTGAAATGTCCAGAATAGGCAAATATATAGAGATGGAAAGTAGATTAGTGGTTGTCCTGCCTGGGGTGGGAGTGGGATGGGGGAGGTAGAATGGGAAGTGACTGCTCATAAGTAGAGAATTTTATTTTGGAGTGATGAAAGTGTTCTGAGACTAGATTGTGGTATTGCACAAGTCCATGAATATACTAAAAATCATGGAAATGTTCACTTGCAAAAGGTGAATTTTATAGTATATAAATTATATCTCAACAGAGCCGTTGTATTTTTTTTTTTTAATGTTCTCCACATACTCTGCACAGACTGGCTCCAGGTTTCCTGCCTCACCCAGGCTCTGACCGAACCTGGAACACCGCGCCTCGCCTCCCTGCACTCTGCATTCGGAACCCACCTCTCAACTCCCCCCCACACCCCCATGTGCTTCTGTAGTGGGTCCTCACTCCTCTACACCCCACCCACCCTTTTCCTGTTCCATTCCACAGGCCCCATTTTCCTGTTCCAGTTCAGAGCCTGCTGCCAACAGCCTGCAGCCTAATTTGGAGCACACAGTCTGCAGTTGCCCTGGTCGTCCACCCAGGGGACGCTCTGAGGCCCGCGCCGGCGCCTTAGTCCCTCGCCACTTCCTGCTCGCAGCCTCTGCTCCGACGCCGCCAGCCATGGCGACCCCGCTGCCATCACAAATGTGCCATAACTACCACCCCCACTGCGAGGCCACCATCAACAACCAGATCAACATGGAGCTCTACGCCTCCTATATGTACCTGTCCATGTACTCTTATTTCAACCGCGATGACGTGGCCTTGAAGCACTTGGCCCAGTTCTTTCTGCGTAGGTCGAGCGAGAAGAGGGAGTTCGTCGAGAGGCTGATGTGGCTGCAGAACCAGCGCGGGGGCCACATCCATCTGCGTGACGTCAGCAGGCCTGACCTCAACCACTGGGACAGTTGCCTGGGAGCCATAGAGTGCGCCTTGCACCTGGAGATGAGTGTGAACCAGAGCCTGCTCGATCTGTACCAGTTGGGCACTGAGAAGAAAGACGCCCACTTATGCGATTTCCTGGAGCATCACTACCTGCATGAGCAGGAGAAGTCTATCAACGAGTTGGTACACCATCTCACCAACCTGCACACACCGAAGTCCTCGGAAGCTGTCCTGGCAGCGTACCTCTTTGACAAGCTCACCCTGGACGACAGCGACAAGAACTGAGCCCGGACTGCCTTCCCCATAAGGTGACTTCCCTGGTTGCCATGCCGAGCATGCATATTGCAGTATTGCCCTTGCAGAACGTTCACTTTTTTTTTTTTTCTTCTTCCAATAAAGTTATTGGTTCCTAAATAAACAATGGTCTCTGGTGGATTGGTGTGTGCAGAACCCTCACCTTTTAAGCTTTCAGCAGGTATCCAAGCAAGCGTCCGTGCCGCCGACCCGTGCCCCATCCATCCCCAGGCGGCTCACGATCTCCATGGACGGAGGGAGAAGGTATTGCGTGGGACCCTGGAACACACAACATCGATCATCCTTTTAAGACAATGTGGTATGTGGGGGTGGGATGAGGTGGGTGGCCTGGTGCCCTGGTGTCTGTGGGTGCATGTGTATGATAAAAGTATATTAAAAAAACACATAGTCTGGAATTCATCCTAACAGTTATCCCTGGGAAAGAAATGAAGGGAATTGGATCTGGCAACGATTAAAATAAAGGGGGTCTTCGATTTTATCAGAAACATTTTAGTTCATTAAGTTACACTAATGTTAATGTATGTTGGTTCTCAGTAACAAGCTGGGGCACTGGAAGCCAGCCTGGCAAAGTACCCCTTTGTCAAGCTCACCCTGGGCAAGAGTGATAATGGGAAATGAAACTTAGCCTGGCTTCCCCATAGCCAAGGGGTTGATAAACAAAAATAATAATAATGGCACTCTGTGAGTGCAAGTCCTTTTATTTATACTATTATATTTTATTTTTAAAAGACTCTCAGGAAGTAAGAAGTGCAGGTGTTATAACCATGTCTTTACCAGTGAGAAAAAGGGAGGCCACACAGATAAGAAGTTATGGAATATGGACATGAATGTAGATCTTCTGATGCCATGTTAACCGGTCTTTGTTTGTTTGTTTGTTTGTTTGTTTGTTTGTTTCTTTCTTTCTTTCTTTCTTTCTTTCTTTCTTTCTTTCTTTCTTCCTTCCTTCCTTCTTTCTTTCTTTCTTTCTTTCTTTCTTTCTTTCTTTCTTTTTTTCTTTCTTTCTTTCTTTCTTTCTTTCCCATTTGCTTGCAGGTGTATCAATGGGTTAAGCAAGATTGGGTGGGTAGACCGGGAATCCAGCCAGATAGCCAGCTCCAAAAGGGAGAGAAATCCCCAACACTCTTTAAGACTACCCTGATCACTGTAGTCTCTCTCCTAATTACAGGTGTGCCTTCCAGCCTAGGGTGGGGATGGCCTCTGAACCTCTGCCAAAATGCTTCTCATATGAAAGAAGTCTTCAGAATTAACAACAGAATGTATAAGAGGTAGCAGAGCACCTCACAGGAAGGCAGTCCACACCTCCACACATGAATCCCTCTGTTCAGGCTCTCCCACACAGGCAGCAATTACCTGAGTTGGCACTGAATACCTGTAAGACTTCGGGACTGGAAATCCCCAGAGAGTCCACCATCCAAGCAGATACCTTCATGGTCAGTGGCTTCTCTTTAGGCACAGTAGGTAAAGGGCATGGCTGCAAAACACACGTGTTCTCCCTGCAAATTCAGCTCACTTGGACAGAGAAACCCTGTATTTTTGCCATGCACAAGGTACTGTAATCTGTATACTGAATCATTGCCTGTTGTGGTCTCTCCACTAGGATCTAAAGATGACTCCGGTTTGGTTCTGTCTTGGCCTCTGGGCCCCCTCTTTAGCCCATCTTTCCCTTTCCTGTGATTTGGAAGGACTCCCTGGAAGGACTCCCTGGAATAATTCAGAGAAGTCTTAGACCTACATCTTCTTTTTTTTTTTTTTTTTTACCTAGAAAAAGGATTTCCTCACCTGCAAGACTCAAAGAGACTTGTGATTACATTCCAGTGTCTCTTACAAGCCACTACTTGTAGTATTACATTTTGCAGCTTTTCTTTAAGAATCCCTGCCAGGGAAGTCAAGATACAGTGGCAGCTCAATTGTTTCTATCCTCCTTGTTCTTCTGCAAGACAAAAGTAAATGTTCTAAATCCCCTCCTTTCGGTTCAGTTTAGAAGTCTACAAACAGCCTTTTAAACACGTAGGGCAGAGGTGGAAAAAAGTGAGAAACATTCATACTAATGAAGTTGGCCCCGTTGCACTTCCCAATGTCTTGACTTTGTGTATCCTTGTAAGTCTCCTCATTTTCCCACCCTCCCCTGCCATAAACTTCTCAAAAGGGCTGAGCAAACTTGTGGGTGTGCCACTGTCCTCATACTCGCCTTCCCCACCTCCTTGTTAACCTTTCAATACATAAACGTCAGTTGTGACCTGGTCTTCCAGCCCTGGAAAGTACTCCCCTGAGACAGCAGCTGGATGATTGTCAGTCATTGGCCGTGCTCTGTTGCTTGCGAGAGTGATGTCTGAAATAGCGGCTGTTGCTATGGGTACCGGAATCTCAGGCAATGATAATATCAGGACAGACTGAGGGAAAATGATAAAATTGATAACTTCATCTCAGGCTCAAACACGGATTCAAATTAACTGTGTTGAATAATTTACCTCTGGGGAAAAAAATCCTCACTCTATCACAAAAGGAAATTTCTTAATAGATGGTTGTCACTGACAACTTGTACTTCATTTTCCAGAAAAACGAAAAGTATTTTTTTCTCTCAGAAATGTGTGACAAGCAGTACAAAGCACCCATTAATTTCTCCTGAATCTTCTCTACCCTTGAAATTTGTTCTACATTTCTAATTTTTAAATTCTCCTTTAATTTTTTTTTCATTCGCTAGCAATTCCAGTTTCTTTTCACAAGCCCAAGAGATATATCTAATCAAGTATTCAGTAGAGGAAGGCATTATTGCTAATCTCAGAAGTGATACTAGGCTTTAGATTTCAAAATACTAAAAATTTTTCTTACAAATCGTTTTTTGTAGTCCTGAGTTCGGCTTCAGAGCAATATTGATGGAGAATTTGCTTCAAGAAAGCTGAAGCGAAGGGTAAAATGAGGGAAATTAGCAGTTTTAGGACATCTAAAAGGTAAAGGAAATGTATGCCTTGATCAATCAGTCAAGGAGGATGTAAGAGTGGAGTAAGTTACAGTGACAAAGCAAAAAAATACTGAATCAACATATTTTTAAGAATTATGTATCAGTTTGGAGCAGGTCTGGTTAACAGTAACAAAGACCAGAAAAGCAGTGACTTTTACAAGATAGGTTTTCCCTCCCAAGTGTAAAACAAGTATGGAGGAAAACAGTTCAGGCTGCCATGAATGTCCCTTCCATCTCATTTCACTGACTTTAAGAGGCAAATTTTTTCACATTTTAACATCTTTGAAATTGAGATGAGAACCTTTGTTAAAAGGAGGGGAAGGGTTATAAATATTTCTAGCTTCTCTTAAAAATATAAACATATGGAAGATTGGTCTTTGAGTTAAGGAGTCGTGGCTTATTGCAATCTCTGATTCAGAACATTTATTTTCCTTCAAAATCAGAGAATTCAATAGATGGCCCCAGGCCAGGTTCTTCTGCAAATGTGTTTTGTTTGAAATAATGATTTTTTAAGTATTTTTTTATTTTGAAATAAAATGGATCTATAGAAATGTTGCAAAGATAATACAGAGAGTTCGTTTATCTTTCACCCAGTTTCCTCTAACGTTAATATCTCACATAACCACGTGTCAAAAATAAGAAATTAAAAATAAAAGTGACGCATTAGTATTAACTAACTAAACTCCTCACTGTATTCGGATCGCACCAGTTTTTGCACTGATGTTCTTTTTCTGTTCCAGGTTCCAGTCCAGGATACCACATTGCATTTAATGTCATGTCTCTTTGGTCTTTTCTCTATCAATCTTTCCTTGCTTTTCATGACTTTGAGAATTTTAAAGAATATTATTGGTCTTGTATTTTATAGAATGTTTTTCAATTTGAATTTGTCAGTTGTCTTTCTCAACTGTAGTCTTGGGTCTTGTGGAAGAATACCATACAGGTGAAGTGTTCTTCTCATCACATCATATCAAAGGGTACATGCTCTCCACATGACTTACCACTGGTGATGTTGACCTTGATCACTTGGTTGAGATGGGGTCTGCCATGTTTCTTCACTGCAAAGTTACTATTTTTCCCTTTTCATTCTCTTTAGAAGCAAGTCACTAAGTCCAATTCACCTTCGAGGGGTAGGGAGGAAGAATTAAGTTTCACCTCCTGAATGGGGAGAATATCTACCTGTAGTATTTGGAATTCTTCTTAAAGGAAAACTTGTACCTTCTCTCTCATTTATTTATTTATTCAGTCATTCATTCATATCAGTATGGACTCATGGACATCTACTTACTACTTTGGATTGTAATCCAATACTACGTTATTTAATTTTTTTTTCTCAAATTGTTCCAGATTTGGCTATTGGAAACTCTTTCACTTGGCTCTTGTGTCCCTTTGACATACTCCCATCACTTGTGTGTGTGTGTGTGTGTGTGTGTGTGTGTGTGTGTGTCTATGTCTGTGTGCTCACTTTCTAGCACTATAAGATTCTCTAAGCTCGTGATATATTTTTTCTGCCCTGGCCCTAGAATCAGCCACTTCTCCAAGAAGCCCTAATGCCTAATATTAGTTAGTTTGTCAGACATGAGCAACAAGGGGAACAAAGGAATAGAAGTCCAGCCTAGAGACCACCCAAAGAGCACCCCATTGGTAGATGAAGAATCCCTCCTGCATCTCCAGAGACAAAGGACAGGAGGGTCATAATTTAAGCTGGCCTAATCTGGCTACAGATGCCTGTGCAGAAGGTACTACCTTAATTTCCCCACAATTTAAGCTTCATTAGAATACTATGTTTATGCCTAGAAGTTCATGAATCTAATTATAACAGACTAAATTCTGCGTAAACACATGCGCAGTAGGCAACGTTATATAGCAGCCAAGTGTCAATCAAAATGACCTCACTTGCCAATCTCCTAAGAACGCCTTTGTAACCACCCTAATATAACACAGACCACTTTCTCCCCCAGGGTTACAGCTCTCTATCTTCCCTGGCTGTAACCCGTGCCTACCCACTTCCGCCCAGGGATACGTAACCTCATTTCCATGTGGTTAGCCAGTTTGAGACTTGACCCATCTTCTACCTCATAATGTGCTTTTAATAAACAAATATTTCTTATATTCACTGAGTTGAAATTCATTTCCTCATCAGTGATAAGGGCCTAAAGGCTTCTGTGTTACCGGAACTCCGATCACCGCAATGGTAACACTTCTATTTTCTATTGGATAAATAATGTTATTTAGAAACTAAGATCTTGAACAACTAGTGAGTTTTTAACTGGAAAAATTCTCATAAAGTTCAATATTTCCAGTTTCTTTTAAAAATATTGACTATCTGGCCACGCCGGGCCCTGTTCCCATGGGAACCTTCATACAGAGCTGATTTTCAGCTGCCACTTTAAAGCAATCACATTCTCCAATTCTCCACAGTACAGGCCATTCAAGCAACTTAGCTCAGGGGCCCAAATGTGCCTCTTTATTGATTTAAATTACCTGCTGAGCCCTGCAGGTACTCACTTTTGTGTTTTTGTACCTAGACTTTCTGTCTCAAGAACTGAAGAAAATGAAAGAGTTGGTAACTTGGGATGGATCTTCTGCCCCCCAAAAAGGATGGTTCCTGTCCCTTGGGTTGGTGTGTCCTTTGTATCTCTGGGCCTCTGATGGTATTTGGGAGGTGAAACTTGGGTCCTCGGGCTACGTCTGTTTTCTTGCTGCTTAGAAGTTAAAAGAGCTCAACTTATAGCTCGGTCTACAGGTGTCTCCATCAGTTTCTTTTCCTCTTGTGGATCAAAGCACTTAGCTTCTTTTACCTTTTGTTATCACTCCATGTCTTGATGGGAAATTACCTTGATGATTTTGTAGATTTCAAATGCGTCACCAGGCAGGATATACAAGAAGTCACAGACCGAAAAGCTCAGACCAAACTGATATGCTCAAATCACATTTTTATTGAATGATTTATAACAATGAGAGTGAAGGAAAGAGAGAGATAAGCAGAGAGATAGACAGAGAGAGAGATAGACAGAGAGAGAGATAGAGAGACAGCAGGATAGAAGGATCATGCAGCCTGAATCCTGTCATGCAATATTCACATGTCCATTCTCTCTGATGCTTTCGCCTTTTCCACTTTGTATGGGCCAGTGATGAAGATATCTAGAGCCAATAGACACCTGCTCTGTAAGAGAGACCCAAGAGAAAGAATTCCTAATGTACAGGGCAGAGGACATGTGGGACTAAAACTGGTGTCACCAGTGGTTGATCTAAGGATGTTACAAGTGTCATGAATACCTGTTGTCTACTTCATCCTTTCATTCCTAGGAACACATATGTTCTGCCCACTTTATCCATGTCTAATACGTCTTACGAGAATTATTTACACTTCGTTTCATCTATTCTTATTTTTCTTCTCTATTGCACAATATTCTTAAATAAACAGCAAACAAACATTTTCCCTTACAAGTATCTTCTAATCTGTTCTTCAGAGATGAATTGGCCCAGAGAGGTTTCATGACTCTTTTGCTAGCTTTTGTTTGATTGGTTCCTGTCATGGCTCTGTTGTCATGGCCTTTGTGGCCCATCTTGATGATAATCTGGAAACTCTCTCAGGAGCATATCTAGCTCACAATGAAGGGAGTCATCACCCTATTTTCTTCAAGGACCTTGATGCCTTAGCCCTTAGTGCCTTAAGGAAATCATTGTTTCCAGTGATCTGGAAAGGAGAGATATGTAGTTTTCATAAAAAGGGGCATCCCTGACTAGTTGCTCCACCTTTCAGTTGGGTCCGATACCTGTAATGGACTAGGTCCAGGAGGCTGTTGAAGTAAGAAAGGTGGGGATGGGTAGGAGGTTGATTTCATAAGCTAAGAGTAAATGGAAAGTGAAGATATGGATACATGGAGTATCGACATGGAATGAGAGAGTTCCAAGAAGCCTTTGGAAGTTCATTGAATAGCTATTTATGAGAACAAAAAGAGGAGGCAGCATGGGGCTGGTTAAGTATAATCTTGAAAATGCAATAGACTTATTGTGGTGATAATACTGTAAAGAATATAAATATTGAATCACTATGTTGTATACCTGAAACTAATATAATATTGTATGTCAACTATACTTTATTTAAAAATTAAGTTTTCTCAGGCAAGTTCAGTCTTGCCCATTAGGAGAGTAGATCAAAAAGTGGCTCAGGGCCAATCGAACCAGGGACCAATGAAGAGCAAAAAACCCATGCCAGTTCTTAGAAAGGGAATAACCAGGTGTCCCTCTGGTAAAGACATGCTGTGGGCTTCACAACCAAGCAGCCGAACTACCTTCTCTCACAATTTGTTCTGGAAGAATCTTCTCTTCACAAACAGAATTTCCTCTGATCAGAGAAGACCTCCACTTCTCCATCTGTAAGTTCCCAAGAGGGACCTAATTGGAAAAGATGAAAAAGAAGACTGAAGGGGGAAAAAAAGAATTTACCGAAAAAGGTAAAAAAGAAGACAAGAGGCCTGAAGTGTTTGAGATCTGTCCCCACTCTGGAGGGGCCTTTGAGAAGCTTCTTCAGTTAAGGATGATCCAAGATGCAGCAGTCCTTCAGTGCAGAAGAGTTGCTTGCTTATGGGAACTCGATGATGACAAGATGGCAGAAATCCTGCTGATACAGTTCACAGCAGACCCAACAGCCTTGGGTGAGGGCTTGGAACTATT
Organism: Pteropus alecto; assembly: GCF_000325575.1. Taxonomy (NCBI): domain Eukaryota; kingdom Metazoa; phylum Chordata; class Mammalia; order Chiroptera; family Pteropodidae; genus Pteropus; species Pteropus alecto. Next base: position 661,350 of record NW_006441067.1, on the reverse strand, counting down.
TAGATTCCCTGGAGCCTCTGATATTTGCAGAGACACTCACACTAGAGTTTTACTGTTACCTGTTAATCTACATCTTACTGAAAATAAGATGTTATAAGAAGGGGTTTGTGGAAGGAGAAAAGGGGACTGCTTTCCTCTGAGCAAGTCGGGAAAACCCACTTCACCTATCTGATTTGTTCATGACAGCAAAGGAAGAGTGACCTTCAGAGAAAGAAGTTTGGGAGAAAAGGAAAATGTCTAACTTTTCTAAGATGTTAGGGAGAGAAATGGAGGCCTGAAGATGGCAGAAAGATGAAGAACCTAATCATAAACATCATCATTATGGGCCAACTCATAAAGGCATGAAAGTTGGCAGAAATGTATGCTCTGTCTAGGAGGATTTCACATATATAATATTATAGCTCTACATTAAACAAAGCAACTTTAATACCAAAAAGAAAAAAAAAGTTTGCTTTTTTTTCTCCACTCATTCTTCAAGTATGTGGATGTATATGGAAAATAGAGGGTAAAAGAGTGTCCTATTGATCAAAAAGCCCTGATCTAGATTATTCTCTGGAAGCTGGTTAGATTTCAGCAGAAACTTAAGAGAGGGGGAAGAACTGTCCTGACAGATGTGGAGGGGAAAACATGAGACAGACTTCCAGATTACGGCCTGTGGGAACTGAGGACAAAGAGTTCACCTGATATGAAGGGAAGGAGTGTGACTCAAGGTGAAATGATAAAAGGTGAAGGATGGAGGACAGCTTAAGGCCAAGAATGGAGTTTTTATGTTTAAGTAAAAGGCCATTTGGAGGAAACAGTAGCTTCAGGTCTGGGCTTCAGGAGTGGGTTGTAAATCCCTTCTTGGAGAAATACTGGGATGGCGAGGGTGCCCAGTGACAGACACTTGGGATGACTATTAAAATGAAAACTAATGATCTTGTGTTTGAAGAGGCAGAGAGAGCATTCTCTCTAATCAGGCAAGTGGCATCAAAAGGTTCTGTATAAGGTCTACTGTCCTTTTACCTTTTATACCAGAGTTTGACTGCTGTTGCAATTTGCTGCTTCAGAAGAGTAGGAGTCTGGACGTTAGCATGTCAGAACTGCTAAAGGAACATCAAAGGTCCTGGTGGTGCTGGCCCAAGTGTTTTAGAGCAACATCAAAGAGATGCAGGGTTGCACCCTTCCTCTCAGAGAAAGAATGTCAGACTCAGCTCTGGTACTTTTTGCCTCTCTTAAAAAACTTTCACCATTTTTATCAGACATTTAGAAGAAGGAAGTTCATCAGCAACACCTGAAGTTTAAGATACTAGCGTACCTTAATCAGCTAGTCATTCCCAGGGAATTCATGTGTGTTAACACAGAACCAAGGACCGATGGTGAGGTTATATAGTGTGGCATTTACCCATTTGACTAGTCAACTAACAAAACATTGCCACCCTCCCCAGGCCTTCGTGTCTCCATAGACAGATGTGAAAAAGAGTACCCTGGAAATTCCCCAACTTCCAAAATGGACAGCCTCATCATCGCTGCCTGTCTTGCACCCACATGATCTAATCTCAAATTGCCTTTTATCTCTGCTTATGTTTGTCTCCACGAGAACCACTTCCCTGCCCCACTTTCCTGGGATGCACCTCACCCTTCACACTGTAATCTGCATAAAGCTGCATACTTTCCTTTTTCTGTCCCCTTCTCTAACCCTTCTCTAACTTTTTAATTCCTTCTCCTGTGTGGAACTGTTTGGAGCTCATAGACCATTATCAGCACCATCTCCTACGTTCTCAACGTTTCCTCAACATTCTCTTATCTTCTTGCTCTAACTGCAATCTGGAACTCCCCTAAGGATACTACTTCCCTTGCAGTCCTCTCAAGTCATTGTCATTTTTCTCCCCACGCAGTACCACTGGGCCCGAAGGTAAGGCAGGTGTCCTTCTTCCTTGTTGACATTTCCAGGCCATTCTTCCTCCTGTTCCTCATCCCTTAAATCCTCCAATTTATAATCTAATGTCATCATATTATGCCCCTCCACTATCCCTTCTTGTTATAGTTATCGTTATCGAGGGGCCCCCTTCTCACATTTCTTAATTATCTTATCTCCTGGCTGATGGCAATCTTCTCCACTGTTAGCCCCATCCTAATTCCTGGTGATATCAATATCCACATAGATGATTCTTCCACAACCTGGCCTCTTACTTTTTTGTTTCTTCTCCTCCCATGAACTTGTCCTCCAATCTATTCAGCCAGTCGTTTGCTATAGTCATATCACAGATCTGGTCATCTGTGATAACCATTGTCTTTCCATAATCTCTAATTCATGTATCAGACTCTGACCACTCCTCTTTTTCTAATCCACTCTCTCTATTATCTTGGTGCCAAAAATCTTTGAACTCCTCTGGGATATCCAGCCAATCGGTCCAATAACATTTTCACTGTATCTCAACTCTTTGATCTCTATTTTCTCAGGTTCGACCCCGTGCTAAAAGATGATAATCATTTTCCTGTATACATTTCCGCTTGACCTGACCCTCTTGCTTTGTTGTACTTGCTTAGGAAAAAAATCTTAACCTGATTAAATCCATTTCTCCCCTATACCACACCTGTACTCATGCAACTAAATTGACTAGAGAAAATCCCAATCATACTGACTTATACTTAATGAGTATGACTTTTAAGTGGGCCCTTAGTACTGCCAAAGATCATAATCTTTT
>NW_006441067.1:649610-658636 GCF_000325575.1 Pteropus alecto | reverse complement strand
TATTCTACTTTCTCTCCTACTCTCCCTGTTCATCATTCAATATTTTTCTCTGTATCTGTGAGCCTTTGCTACATAGCAAGCCATACCAATACATAGTGGCTTCAATCACTATTTTATTTGCTCGTGATTTTGTGGATCAGCAGTTTGGGTCAGGATCAGTTGTGTAGTTCTTATGCTGGATTAACTTGGTGTCACTTATGTGGCTGTGGTCATCTGGTGACTCAAGTGGGGCTGATTGGTCTAAAGCGATAGTTAAAGAAAGGGCATGACTTCAAAAAGGGTGACATGAAAGGTAGGGGAATTTTAGGCACAAGCCAGAATGGGAGGTATTTTCAGGAATAAGATGTGGAGTGATTTACCTGGGATAGAGGAGCCATGCAATGCAATATAATATAGTGGGAATATGGCAAGTGCATGAGAAGTGTCATATGTTGAATTATCATAAAATATGATCAAGCCCCAGGTCCACCAGATGTCCAAAAGAATATATGAAACCAGACTAGTTTGACAATGTGATGAGATTTTCTTATACATTCTTGCATTTACTCCTCTTACTGAATTACATATTATTTTCTTTTTAATTCTAAATTCTGTATAGGTTTGAGAAATTGAAACTACTGTGCCAATAATTTTTTCTGATTTTAATAGTTTCATCAAAAGCAGAATTTCAACTTGGTAGATTGTTGATCTGCTGTTATGTTTCTATCACATCACTTCCTCAGTGGTTATTTATACCTCATCTACAGCTCCCAGAAATTAAACAAAAAGTCTTGAAACTTATGGGAGAAGTTTACAGGGAGAGCTTGTATATCTTGTGAAACAGACAAGGTCACTGCTTAGTCAACCTTTCTTACAAAAGAGTTCAGTGATAACAGCCAATTTAGAGCACTGGTCTACCACAGCTGATGATGGACTCTGTTGATGGGTGCCCTTGCCTAGACCTGAAAGTGATGTCCTGAGAAATGATTACTCTTCTGCAATATAAGCCAAAGAAGTATCCATTAAAGGCTGAGCAGAAAGAAGTAGTAAAGTATAAATGTAGCCTCTTGATCAGTCCACATATTTGACCTCTTCCTCTCAGTCATATCTCTAGTTCATTTATCATACTACTGTGTGTATGTGTGTGTGTGTGTGTGTGTGTGTGTGTGTAGTTATTCTAGTGCAGTTTTAGATACACAAAGTCCTTAATTGTTGAGCTCCATATAATATTACAAAAATATACTCAGGTATGTAAACCAATGAATGATTCTTTAAAAAGCCACATGGAGAAATTTAGGACTACATGCTATTTATTAATTCATTCAATAATTATGTATGAGGACTTCATTTTGGTCAAGTACTGTGTTAGATGCTAGGTGTTCTACCCTCAAGATGTTCATACTTTAGTTGGAGAGATCAACATTCAAATTAATATGTAAGTGTTATGATAGAATTAAGTACACATAGAGAAATGGAATGTTATCTTGACTTGGAAATAGTGGGTGTTCTGAAAATTTCCTCAAGTGTGGTGATACCCGAAAGGAATTTTTAAGACTGGATAGGAGATGTTGAGAATAAGAAACAGGGGAATACATTGTAGGTAGAGAGACTGGTGTGGGCCACAATGGACTTTCCCATGTTCGGTGTCAAGGTGGGAGAGGACAGGGCAGAGTAAGGAGAGGTAAAAGATGCTGGAAAAGAAGCAAAAAGAGCAGAGAAAACCTGGCAGTTCAACTACCGAATTTTAATCATATATAAAAAGCAATGAGATGTCACTGCTGAAATTTCTCATTGAGAGATCAGATTTTCCCTTCAGAACAAAGACAAATGTGGAAGATGAATTAAGCATCTGAGCATGGATGAGGCTAGAGGCCTGAGATCTATTAGGGGACTACTGAAGAGTAATGGTGAAGGCTCAACTAAGACAGAAGCAATGACAAAGAGAGAAAGGAGTGATGTTGGGAGAGAATGAAAACCAGAAACAAAGTTCTTGAAGACCAGATAGGCAGTAAAGGAAAGAAAATGGTTTTGAATGATAATGTTTGGATTTTTAGCTTTAGGCGTCTGGATATAAGGTGACATCACTGTTAGAGAGAGGAAACACAACAGGAGAAATGGGGACTTTGGGAGAAAGTAGGGACTCTTCTCAAGTTCAAGATGCCATGGGACATCTAAATGAATCTGAAAATGGAATGAAATGTGGCAATTATGTATTTAAACTACATGGGATTAAAGGTGAGGGGTAAACTTTCCCACTCCTAACCCGCTTCTGCCTCTGTACATCATGGCTCCTTTCTTTCAGAAAAGGTCTCTATCTGAATGAGAGGAAGATAAAGAGAGAAGACCTCATGGATGGTGTGGAAGGTGGATGGGGACTAGAGGAAAAGCAGGGATCTGAACAGTCAGAGGGGAGAAGAGAAGGCAGTTCGGGGAGAGAATGCAGCACCAACAAAGGTAATACCAAGCAAGACAAAAATAGAAGGTTCAAGATTTGGAGAACAGGTAAATAAGCATGACCAAGAAGATGACACTGGATTCCCTAATGAATGTATTCTCTAAATGGATGCTAGGGAGTTTAGACTTTAAAGAATCAGCAGTAAAAAGCCATGGTAGGTGTTTGAGCAGAGGGGGAACATTATATGATTTCGATTTTAGGAGTATGGTCTGGAAAAAGCATCCAGAAGAAAAAGCAGACGCAAATGGAAGCAAAGAGATCTGATCAAGAGGTGAGTGGAATCTTCCAGCACCTCCAGCTGCTTTGTAAGGAGGAGAAGAGCTTCCTAGACTTCTCTATATATCATGGCTCCTTTCTTTCAGAAAAAGCCTCTTTCTTGTCAGGAATATGGCAGCACTTGGGTGACTACACACTCCTTCAAAAGGGATCCAGCTATAACCCTCTTGAAGAAGCTGGAAGAGCTTCATAAATATCTCTTCCTTTAGAGACATACAGAAGCAAATAAAAATAAAGCTAGTGGTAATGACTATTTTTACCCAATTACACATGCATTACTAAGTATCACAAATTCCATGAGCTGAAAGGTGTGATTTTCTGAGTCGGCTGCTGTGTTGAGATGAGAGGAATTGCTCAGTGTTGATAACACAATTGGATGTTGCTAATGTAATTACAGTTTCCCAGACTGGTCTCAAAAATAAAGATTCTTGTATTTTCTATTTTCCTTTCCCTTTGGGGAAGATAATAATAATAATAATGTACAAATCTGCTTGGTTTTACTTTGCCTCCTGTTTTCATGACATTTTTATTGGGTCTTATACCGACTGGATTGATTTTTTTTTTCAACTTGTCTTTGAAAATGTCATTTACAAAAAGAGATTGAATGGACTTAATTTGTTTAGTCTCCCAAAGTGATATTTCTGAGTGGGCCAGATAATTTAGTAAATATACCGTTTGAAGAGAGATGATACGAACAACTGAAAGAATTATTCATAGTGTGTGGGGAACAAAAATGGATAAAAGGAAGTTGGCTAACAAATAGGATTGAGATGTTACAAGAAAGATGGACATAAGGTATTCATATTTGTTGTCCCATTCAATAACAATGTTAATTTAGAGAATTTCTGTGTCATTAGGACTTTACCATTGCTGTTGTGGTTGTTATTTAAGTATATACTGGAGTGGCCTAACAAAAATAATGTAAATTTCTCTTCTATGCTTCTTTGAAGCATCATAGAAAGTTGAGCTTAACTGAGTTTCTGCTTCAGAGAATTATAAAATACCATTTTAAGATTTTAAATGTTTTGCATGTCCTGTCCTTTACCAGTGTCTCTATTCTAACATAGCCTCCACATTTGGTCCACATGTTAAAACCATCTTAAACTTCCTAATTCATTTTATTGTGTGTGTTGCAACTGTTGATAACCATAAATTAAGCAAGTTTTAAAATATTTTGTAAAGGATCTGGGTATTTATCCAAAGAAAACCAAAACAATAATTCATAAAGATCTATGCATCCTTAGTTCATGGCAGCACAATTTACAATAGCCAAGATATGGAAGCAATCTAAATGCCCATCAACAGATGACTGGATAAAGAAGTTACAGTTCATATATACAATGGAATATTACTCAGCCATTAAAAAAAATGAAATCCTACCATTTGCAATGACATGGATGGACCTAGAGGTTATTATGCTGAGTGAAATAAGTTAGACAGAGAAAGATAGATACCATATGATTTCACTTATATGTGAAATCTAAGGAACAAAAAGAACAAACTAATCAAATATAGCAGACAATCTGGTAACAGCCATAGGGGAGGAGGATTGGGGAACTGAGGGAAAAGAGTAAATAGTTAAATAAGTATAAATTAGTAGTTGATAGATGGTCACGGAGATGGGAGCATGGCATAGGGAATGCAGTTAGCATTAATGTAATGGCTAGGTGTAGAGCCAGAGGAGAGAAAGAGCAATTAGGGGGATCATTTTATAAACTATATAGATGTCTAACCAATGTACTGTATATTTGAAACTAATAAGAAAATATTTTGTAAAGGAAATTAAATGAATGATCAGAGAAGCAACTGTCTTAAACGGCAGTTTTAGGCATGTAAAATTCATGGATAGTCTGAGGAGCTATAAGCATGTACAATGTATGTAGCATCTACAAAGTGCTCTCATGTATATCTCTTGGAAACTTGTCACTTACATTTGAATCAGGTCATAGCAGAGTAAGGCCAAAGTGGCGAAGTTTAAGAAAAAGTGGCAACTACATGGCCTTAAACATGGGAATCCTTCCTTCCCCGCAGCCCCCAGACCACCTTAAGGTACCAACGTTCCATGAACTTGAAAAACATGAGAAAGAGGGACTTTAGAGTAAGGTCTTGCTCAGATCTTTTCTTCTACGGAAAAACAACCAATTAACGTAAGAAATATTTTCTAATTATTCACTGCCCAGTATAGAGGCAGTATAGAGTTTGGAATCAGACTTCCCGGGTTCAGACTCATTTGCTAGATGCATGACCTTGGACAAATTCATAAACCTTTGTGTGCCTCAGTATCCTTATCTGTAAAATGGGAATAATCATCTTACCTCATAGGACTATTGTATATGTAAAACACTTTACATGAAGAGAGCAGAGAACAAACTCACTAAAGGTAAAAAAAAATGATAAAGAGTTTATTTCACATGTTGTATTCTATCTTTTGCATAAACATGACATGGAGCATTGTAAACTTAACCACTTCCATAGTTCCAATTACATTGAATGGACACCTCTGGGTTTTATATGACAATGAGAAATGTATTATCAATAATGTAATTTAAAATCCTCTATAGTTTTACTGAAAACAAGTTAGTTTATGGAAGTTCTTGACATACACATGAATATTAACTTATTGGCTCTTGCTGGAGAATTTATGGACTGCATTGCAGCTCTTCCAAACCAGTGACAGCAAGCCATGTTCCCAAGGCAAGTGAGCCTCCTTGGTGACATCACACTGTCCTGATCTCTATGGTGGGAACAGGTCCAGAGGACTGCATCCAGCTCTGGATGCTCAGTTTTGTAGAGACCATTGACAAATGGAACAGTTTGGAATGTTGAAGAGCATGAAAAAATATGTTATATGAGAAACCGTTAAAGGGATAGTAGTTTTAGCCTGTAGAAAAGATAACCCAGAAGCTGTTCAGAAACATCAAAGATCTGTCACAGGTAAGAAGAATTGACTTGTTCAAGAAGTCACTGGAAGTAGTGAGTAAAAGTTATGTGTAATTTTGCACAAAAGAAGACACTTGGCAATGAAATGGGTTGTTTTTCAAGATAGCAAGTACTCATTACTAAAAGTATTTATGCAAAGTTGGCACAATGTACTTAAGTGAATGATTAAGATAAGATTCCATCTTTGTATAGGAAACTTGATTGATAATTTCTGAATCTTAGAGCCTAAGATCTCTTTTCATTTTATTTTAACTGTAATGTAATTTTAATATTGTAAATTAGTTTTCGGATGTTGCCCCTTCCTCCACAGCTTTCTTAGGGTGCATTCTATAGCCAAGAGATGTAGATATAGTCAGCATTCTCTGTGCCAACATTACCGAGATATTTTTACAAATAAAAAAAAAAAGACAAGAAAAGATATTTTTATCAAGAGGTTAGCCAGAACATCATGGAGAATTTGGTAAGATTTTAAACTTCTAATGCTTAAGTTAACATTTTCTATCATTTTATTTTGGCCTTGTGTTAACTGGAAAAGAGTTGCTATTTTATGGAAATATCAGCTCCATAAAGTCCCTTGAGTAGGAGACATTTGCAGTGTCTTTTCATTATTTTATCTCATTCAATCCCTTAGCAGGTATTATCATTATTTTCATTTTACAAATGAGGTTCCGATGATTAAGTGACATTGCACAGACCTTCTAACTCTCATTCCAGTGTTCCTTCCATTTGCTCTCACTCACTGCTTCCAACTGTTTAGTCCACGTATATCTGAAGACCAAACACGGGATGAAAAGTCTTGCCAATTAAACTCAGTAATGAAAGGAAAAAAGAAACCAGGTAAATGTTCTGCCAAAAGTAAATCTCAAAAGGAAACATGGAGCTAGAAATTCAATTAGAGAAAGCTGTTGAGAGATTTTTAAAATAAAACCCACGGGGATTAATTAAGGAAATAAAATTAGTTAACCAAACGGGTCAAAGTTTAGATACAATATATTGGAATTGAAAAAAAAAAAAAAAAAAGATATGTCCAGGATCTGGGAAACCCAGAAGGAGTAAAGATTAGAAAAGGATACAGATAAAATGAATGAACACAGTGAAGGAAAAGTAAGAACCGTTAAGAACAACACTAACATAAGCTGGAGCGGGAGCACCAAATGGAAGAGTAGGAGGATCAAGATGAGCATAAGGAGAGGTAAATAAAAGAACACTTCTGAGTGGAAAATTATTATTAAACGAAAATAAAATGATAGACACAAAAATGCAGGCAGGAGAACCAGAACCTGAATTAACAACAATAGATTTATTTTTCGCATTGTTTTCTATAGGGGTAAAATTCTATTTTCCTCTCTTCGGGTTGATTTTCTTCCCACTATGCCTCCCTCTGAGCTCTCCAAAAGGGAAATGCTGAGGGTGTGAAGGGGATGAAAAGTCAAGCTGCATATTTTTAATGTGCTTCCAAATGCCACTGAGAAAGCTACTGCAGCCTACTTGGTGTGTAACATGTATTTTAAAACTGCTAAACCGTGATAGTCATGATGATAGCACTAGCTGGCATTGGCAGAGGGAGGACCATGAGTCAGATTCAAAAGAATTTAAATTAAAAAAAAATTAAATATTGGCAGTTGGCTGCTCACATATTTGATCTTCGATAGCATTATGAGTCCGTATTTAAAACTATGTCATGTTTTTTGAAATTGATAAATTGACAAAGAACTTTTAGACTCTTGGATTAAAAAAATTACCCTATAACTAAAGCATGATATTATCATATATATGAGAATGAGCAGAACTTTTGAATCCAAATCAGAGTATCATCCAAACATACAGGTTGCCACAGAGCTCTAATGAAGCCCTGAATCAGGCAACCTGATTTACCTCTGGCCACCCATCAAATACGTGCTCTAGAAGCAGCTTCTCCCTAGGGAGCAATGTCCTCAAAGAATGTCCATAACGAAGTGACTTCTCTCCATCATTGATATCAGGAATTTTCTCCACAGAGAAAAGGTGAGCGAAGATATAAAATGGATAGAAGAGGGAGAAGAGAGTAAAAAAGAATATGAGAAAAGCTATTACATGACTCAAAAATGTTACCATCTATGTAAACTTTTTTAAACTCTCTAAAGCCTCAGTTTTCTTATCTGTTAAATAGGGATAAAGATAGTACTTACCTTAGGGTTGTGATAACAATCGAATGGCATAACATATGCAAAGTATTTAACATAATGTTTAGCATTATGCATAGTCAGTGCTCAATAAATGCAGATATCATGATTATTACCATTCCTCTGCTTCTACTTTTGCCTTCGTTCATTCTTTACTTTACTCAACAAATGTTTGTTGAATACCTGTTATATGCCAGGCACTGTGCTGGGTACTGGGGATATGGATCTGTATAAATCAGGCATTGCTCTATGCCCTTAGACTTTACAGTGTAGTAGAGAAGACATAATATGAAAATTAAATATTAAATTAATTATTTAATTACATCTGCGAAAAATGCTGTGAAAAAGAAGTCCTGGATGCCAAGAGAGCGTATAACTGGGACCTGATATAATCTAGGGTTTCCTTTAGGAATAAATTTTGAGCTAAGTTCTGAAGGATGAATAAAAATTAACTAGAAGGGGTAGGGGCAAAGGTTGAGGTTGAGAGAAAGACAAAAGAGCATTCCCTATAGAGGGAAAAGCATCTGTGAAGGCTCAGAGGCAGGATTTATAGAAAGCAAATAATTGATAGAGCTTTTACTTTCTCTACTTGTGGCCTTATTTTGATTTAACCAAACTGAACTGGTAACTCCAGAAGGAAAATGACAGTTCCCATTCATTTACTTCTTCCTGGAAGGAATAGCCAGAGCAAAACAATCAAACCTTTGTTTGCCCATCCTAAATCCAGAACTCTATTTTGTCAGAGGGAAAGAAGTGATGGAACTCAAAGTCTGAATAATATACATTGAGGTTTATAATTCAATTTTACACATTGTTCTGCATCACATCTTAAAGTTCAGAGATGAGGATCCTATAAATGGAAGCGTTATACTATCAAAATGTCTTTTATATAGAAGAGAACCAAAATAATAAATGGGGATATGCTCCATGTCTACCTTGTGCTGTTACAGTTAATGCTACTAGGATGTTTATATTATAGACACATTGAGGTTTATAATTCAATTTTACACATTGTTCTGCATCACATCTTAAAGTTCAGAGATGAGGATCCTATAAATGGAAGCGTTATACTATCAAAATGTCTTTTATATAGAAGAGAACCAAAATAATAAATGGGGATATGCTCCATGTCTACCTTGTGCTGTTACAGTTAATGCTACTAGGATGTTTATATTATAGACTTCATCTTTAAGGTTCTAAGATTGTCATAAAAT
>NW_006441067.1:648247-649120 GCF_000325575.1 Pteropus alecto | reverse complement strand
CATATAAAAAAGATCTTTGCTTAAGGGCTGAATTGCTCTGTTGCTCTTTTAAGCTGTCTTTTCTGTGACTACAACTCAGTGACTTTTCAACGCTGACACTACCACCCACCTTTAACTCTTCATGCATAGAGAAAGGTGCTACAAAAGTCACCTTATCATTGCTGCCTAGAACTTAAAAGTGGGCAGAAACTTAGACATTTCTGTAACATGGCCCCAAAATGTGACATCTGTATAATGGGAAGGAGGGTATGTCGTAGTCAGAGGATGATTTCAACGTGAAATTCCTTTTAAAAAATTTATTCCCACTCAATATTCTATAGGTGTTAAAGCTCTGGTGATAACATGATACATAGCCAGGCCAAGAAAGAAAACATACAACCTAGTAATTGTCTTAAGAAAAATTCAGTATACCTCATATGTCAAGTTTGGCTTTAATCTCAGGTATGCATGACTCCAAAGTACACTGTATAATGGAATTAGGGGAAAAGATTAGGGAACTCTGTCTGTTTTTTTTTTTTTATTAAGTTTATTGAGGTAACATTCGTTAATACAATTACATAATTTTCAGGTGTACATTATAATTTCACAACTGTATATTCTACTGTGTGTTTACCATCCAAAGTCCAGTTTCCTTCAGCTACCAGATATTTGATCCCCTTTACCCACTTCACCTTCCCTCAATCTCCCTATATTTGACCCCTTTTATCCCATCTACTCCTCCCCAACCTCCTCCCTCTGGTAACCACTAGTCTGTTGTCCGATGTTGGGAGCTGAGCTAACTTGGTGAGCTTTGAGATAAGTGGCACTAAACTATTTTAAACACTCGGTGTTTTCCAAGAAGGGAGTGGTAGGAATTTCATTGTTTTGTAGAAT
>NW_006441067.1:636817-647457 GCF_000325575.1 Pteropus alecto | reverse complement strand
TTTGGTGTGTGGTGATAGACAACAGTCTAGTTTCATTCTTTTGCAGGTGGATTTCCAGTTTTCCCAGCACCATTTATTGAAGAGCCTTTCCTTTCTCCACTGTACATTTTCGGCTTTTTTGTCAAAAATTATTTGCCCATATAAATATGGGTTTACTTCTGGACTCTTGATTTTGTTCCACTGGTCCGTGTGTCTATATTGTTGCCAATACCATGCCGTTTTGATTACTGGCGCCTTGTAGTATAATTTCAAGTCAGGCAGAGTGATGCCTCCAGGCTCGTTCTTTTTTGTCAGGATGGCTTTGGCAATTTCTGATCTTTTGTGCTTCCATACAAATCTGATGACTTTTTGTTCTATTTCTTTAAAAAATGGTGTATTTGTTTTTTCAATATTTTTTATTTTTCCATTACAGTTGACATACAATATTATATTAGTTTCAAGTGTACAACACAGTGATTAGACATTTATATAACTTACAAAGTGATCACCCCCATAAATCCAGTAACCGTCGGGCACCATAGATGGTGAAGAATGTTATAGATGTAGGATTTCCTCAGGACTTGGGGAGGGATAGAGAAGGTGGGCAATAAGGTAATGGCTGGACTTCATCCATCCAGCAAAAAAGTTGCAAAGAAGGAGCAACAGTTCCTAGCAAGCACCAGTACCAAAGGGCAAGTCAGCACTCACCTGGGGTAGACACTGTAAATGAAGTCCCAATTTCCAGCCAGAATTTTAGCATATGAGAATAAACATATTTGTCCTTTCTACCTACGTAGGTTTTGCTTCCCAGGAGATATAAGAAAGGGATCTTTTGTCCAGCACGAATGAGAAAAATGGAATGCTTTCTCCTCCATCTTGAACTTAGCCTGAACTGACTAGAGTGAAGGAATTCCCTGTGATATGTAAGTAGCTTTTCTGGAAGTTGTTTGCATATTTCGAGTAAGAGGTTGAGCGAGGAATTAGTAATGGGGTTGGGGGTGGCAATGAAGCAGTCATGGATAACCCAGATATGGCACTCTTCCTGCACTAAGTAATCTAAAAGTGGCTTGGCTCTGAGCCAAGACTCAAGAACTTGTGTTAATTTTGTCGATGTGGGAAGAAATCTCTTACAGTATCAACTGAGGGATATGAAATCAGCTGACTTATGCTGATCCTCAATTGTTAGAGTGGGAACCGGCCTTAAAATTTAAGATGATCTTGATAGAACAGTGGTTCTCAAAGTGTAGTCCAGGGCAACCCCCTGGTGGTGGACTGATACTGGTCCATGGCCTGTTAGGAACCAGGCTGCACAGCAGGAGGTGAGCGAGCGAAGCTTCCTCTGTATTTGCAGCCACTCCCCAGCACTAGCATCACTGCCTCAGCTCCACCTCAGATCATCAGGCATAGGAGCACTGGTCCCTCCTGCCAAAAAGGTTGGGGACCCCTCGTCCAGGGACTAGCAGCATTAGTATCACATGGCAGGTTGTTAGAAATGCAAATTCTCAGACACTGCCCCAGACTTACTGGCTCAGAAACTCTGGGGATGTGGTCCAGCAGTCTGTGTTTTAAAAAGTCTTCTAGGTGATTCTGATACAGGCTCAAGTTTGAGTACCCTTGTAGTAGGAGGATATTAAAAATGTGTATCAGTTAGGACTAGTTTCTACTGCATGTAAAGGGTAAAATTCAAAGTAGCATTAGTGGCAAAACAAACCACATTTACCATTTATGTAGAAGTCTGAAGGTGATCTGTCCAGAGCTGGTGTGGTGGTACCGCAAAGCCATTGGAAACCTGAGCTTTCTCTTTCGGTTTTGCCAACCTGCACTGGTTGTCTTCCTCATAGTACAAGATGACTGCTCAAGCTCTCACTCTCACATCTCTCATTCAAAGCAGCAAGAAAGGAGAAAGGGGAAAAAAGACAAAAGGGAATCTCTCCCAAATGAGTCAGTGACCTTTAAGCAGAGATCCCATACACTATTTCTGTTTACAATGCAAACTTAGTTACATGGCCATAACTATTTGCAAAGGAGGCTTGGAAATGCGGCCTTTCTTTGGATCTGAGGCAGTCTTTGAACACCTTGAATACGAAGAGGTTTCTGTTAATAAGGAGGAAGGGAGAATTGATATCAGGTGACACCTAGAAGCCTCTGCCACAAACTCTTAAGATGTAGCTGAGAAAACTCTAGAAACTTGGAAAACATCTTGGAATCAACTAAATCTTTATATTTCTATGCTAATCTTCTATTTAAGGGAGTATTTTGGATTTTTGGGTACAAAGACTCTGATGATAAATATTAGGATCTTCAGACATATGTGGAATGAGAGAGAAGTTGTTTGTAGTGTCTTATTATACCTCTTATCTCCCCTAAGATGCCAGCCCCTGGGTCTAATAAAGTTTCAGGGGCAAATGTCCTTTATTTGATCATCATAGAAGGAAGTGGTCGGCTTTCTCCAAAGAGAATTTGGTTAAAGAGCTCTTCTGACCTATTCTTACAAAAGGAAATCCCAGCCCTCACTGAAAAAAAAATATGCAACTTGGTTTTATTGGTTCCCAGCCCTCAGTTCTGCATGGAACACAGCCCCTAAGTTTTGCTTTCCCCAGAATGGAGGTGGAATTGAAAGAATTCCACCCAGCCAAAACAGGTGAGGTGCATCAAAGAATCCATGATCGTTGATGTCTCTTAAATCAGCAATCCCCAACCATTTTGGCACAAGGGACTGCTGCTCCAATGAGAATCTAATGCCTGATGATCTGAGGTGGAGCTGAGAAGGTGGCGCTAGCGCTGGGGAGCGGATGCAAACACAGATGAAGCTTCGTTTACTTACCTGCCACTCACTTCCTGCTGTGCGGCCTGGTTCCTAACTGGCCACAGACCGGTACCAGTCCATGGCCCGGGAGTTGGGGACCCCTGTCTTAAATCTTCAGTTCTCAAACTTCAGGTGTATGAGACTCACCCGGGGAAACTGGTTAAAAATGCAAATTCCCAAGTCATAAGCTAAAAGGTGCTAATGCTACAGAACAGCAATAGGACCTAGCAATTTGTGGGGTTTTTTTTCAAGTACTCCAGTTGATTCTGATGGGCCTTTGAGAAACTCTAAATACCTAACAAGTACCCAAATGTGCATGATACTGTAGCAGGCAATGTGCGGAACAAATTCATTCAAAAGCTGACGTTTGCATCTTCCCCAACGCACAGCAAAGTTAAAACATCTGGTTGATTTGATGAAAAAGATCAAATCAGCTGTTTGACAGCATTGCTCGGTAACTTTACTTAAATGAGGGAAGTAGGGAAATTCTCCATGCTGTGAGTCCACCATTAAGGAATGCCAGCTCAACAATGATAACAAGGACAATGACAACAGACTGCTCAAAGACAAGGGCTGCCCCAAATCCCACCCTGAATCCTTTTTTAACCTGGGTGCTATTGCTTTCAGTATTAGGTAAAGTTTAAGTTTCCTTCCAGGTCTAACAAACTATAATTTTACTTTCAGGTCTTTAAACAAGTGCATGTTGCTGTGTCCTGGGAACCTTGACACTAAGGAAAAACAGCAGAGAGGTGAAGTCTGGATATCTGAAAGGAAGAATGAGGAGGAGAGGAAGGGATAGAAGGGGGAGAAAGGGTACCCTTGGCACAAAGCTGTTAACTCTTCAAAAGAAAAAACAAACAAAAACAAAAACAGAAAACCACACACACACTGCACAAGCGCAGACCCATGCACGAACCCTCATTATTTTTCAGCTACCACCTATCTAGATCAGCTGCTCTCAAGCCCTGCATTGCTGACATGAGTCAGAAAAGTAAACTCTCTAGTCTAGGCAAGATTAGGAGTTCTGCTTTGTATTACGCTGGCTTCCAACTATGATTTCACTGCAGCAAAAATGACAGATGAGGGGAAAACACCCCACCCTACAACACAGGGTGCTGTTTAATATAGGAGATGTGCTCCATCTACTGGTACAGACGACAATCACAGCTAGAGAGGCAAATACCATCAAACAGAATTAAGGCACATATTTTAAATTGTATTCTGATTGTTTAGATTAAAAACAACCGCTTTTTAAGTGAGAAAGAAGGAACCAAGAAAGCAAACCATGTAATTTACAAAGATAGAAGCTAGGAGGAAAAAAAGAAAAACAGACTGGACAGAGACACAATGGGAGAAGTAGCATAAAAAAATAGGGAAGAAAGTGCTAAAATGGCAAAACAGTAAGAAACATGCTATTTAGTCATCATTTCAACACAGAAGATTCAATAAAGCCCCCATACAATCTGGAAATAACATACTATGTGCCATGTTTCAGATCCTTCATTTAAATAATCTTTATAAGGACATATTTTATCCCTATAAAATATCCCCGTCCACATTGACACGATCAGCTTGGATAAGGCTAAGGCTTAATATAGAATCATAATACATGTTGTCATTGTCTGAGGACATACAGACAATAGTGCTGACGCCGGAAGTTCACAGCAATTTGGAAAAGACCGGAGGGGTTGAGGCATGACCAGCCCTTCTGTGCTTCTTGTGCATGTAGTTGGTCTCTAATGACAACAGCTGCTGCTTACTAGGCCTGTCACCGTTTCCAGTCATGATTCTTAGACTTCTGAAGAATCCGATAACCTTTTTTCCTCCAACAGAGCCATGTGCTTTCTGAGGTGCTGATGATTATTTGACCAACACTTCTCATTTATAGGTATTGACAGAACCAGTCTGCAAAGCATTCTAGAAACAATTTTTCCGCTTTTCATAGATTTGCCTTATAAATGGATCCTCAGCTTCTCAGGAGGAAGAGAGAACAAAAATAACACTTACTGAGCATTTACTAAGTACCAGGCTCAGTGCTTCACAGGTTATTCATTTCATCTTCACACCAGCCCTGTGGGTATCTTTCTTATTACCACTATTTTACAGATGTTAAGACAAAGGCTCAGAGAAGTTAAATAATTGTGTCAATGCTATTAATTTATGGATCTTGGAACTGACCAAAGGAATCGTAGTATGTGGGCTTTCTGTTACAGCATGAAAATGTACAATGCTGGGAATACACAGTATCATGATGTAAGCCAATATTTCTGACTGTGAGAAGCTGCATCAGATCTCCTGGGCTTGCCTGTTAAAAATGCAGACCCTGGATCCTCAGCAGACTTGAGTGAATCAGAACCTCTGGTGGAGCCCTGGAATCTGAATTTGAACAAATACCAGGAGATGACTCTGATTCCTATTAAATTTGGGAACCACCTGATACAAGAAGCAAACAGATACCAAGGGCATGCTTTTAGAGCTAATGGTTTCTCTACTCTTTATAGCTCAGGATGCTATGTTGTGGCCCAAGAATGCTATTGTTTATTATCTGGTTAAGCTACTTAGATTATCTGAGCCAATTTTCTCATCTGTAAATGAGAATCATAGTTTCTGTCTCACATGGTTGTAGTGAGGAGTAATACATTTTTAAATGAACTCTGTAAATTCTAAATGACTCTGTGGTAGGTTGTAAAAATGGACAAAAGTCCTCCTCCAATCACTACATCTATACCCTTGCAATATTGATGTTGCGAGTCTTCTGATCAAGATGTGAGGTGCTTTCCTCCATTCTTTGAATCTGGGCCGTGTGATTTGCTTTGGTCAATGGGTCAATAGCCACAATGACTCAGGCAGAGGGCATATTGAAGTTTACCCTGCTGGTGTACTTAGGATCTTGAGGCCACTATGTGATTGAATCTCAACTAACCTTCTGGAAGATCAGACACCACATGAAGAAGAACCACAGTCAGCCAGCCTCCAGATAACTATAGACTCGTGAAGGAAACCAGAAGAAATCAGTAGAGCCAGTCTAGACCAGAAGAACTGCCCAGCCAGCCCACCAAGTTGTGAGCTAAATAAATGACTATTAAAGCCACCAAGTTTTAGAAGTTTGTTATGCAGCAAAAGCTAACCAATACAGGCTCTATGCTTATGCAATTAGTTAGATTGTTTAGTGTTTTGATCATGGCTTCTGTGGTTTTCTAAGATGCTACCCAGAAGGGCAGACCCATAGTTGAGCAGGCATTATTATACAAATTGTCAGTCAAGCTCTTTCGTAGCATGGATACAATGCCCACCAGAAATTGTTTTACAGTCTTTCCTGACCAAAGCACACTCTGAAGTGGCAAGGGGCTGAGATGAAAGAACCCCTCCCGATTTCTCTACCTCTCATTGTTTCCAGAAAGGCAGTTCAGCAGCCTTGCGCAGAAGGATATATAACCTAAATCTTCTCCAAGATAATTGTCAATAATAATCTCCTGACTCCACAAATGCGTGCCTAATCTGCTGCATACCTTCCCATGTGCACTCTTTCAACATCCTGCTGCTGGCACCAAGATAAATGGCTTCATCAAAGGCAGCCATGGAGGTTTGTGACCTGTTGAAGCAGAAAAGTTTCCTGGGGGATCGGAAACAGCCTAATGCCCAAATCAAGCATCCTAACTGCCATATGAAGCATTATTGTGCAGAATACATTTAAAAACCTGTAACAGTGAACAGGGCAGGATTGTGCTACCCAGGCTCACTCCAGGAGTCTTTATACTATGATTAAATTCCTTTGATAGGCATTTTCAGAGTGTGTTGTTCCTCTTGCTAAACATGTTTGGCAAAAGAAGACTCGTCATCTGTAAACATTATCTGAGGATCCTCATTCAGTGAAACAAGGTGCGAGGGTTTTCTATCAAATCCATATTCTACAATCTGAAAAGTAAGTATAAAACCAAGAATTTTTTAAACCTTCCTTTTCTTCCCACAAAAGATTTAGAAATCATGCAGCGAATGAATACAACCATTTTACTATTCATTTGACATACAGCGAATTGCAACTTGCTCTGGGAGTAAGTTACTATTTGTAAGGCTGATATACTGTATTCAAATCACATACTCATCCTGCACCCCATCTGCACACACATTTTATTAAATGGTTATGGTGCTATTGTTGGTTGAGGATGAACCTATAACCCATTTTCTTAAATCTATCTCCAAGCTATAATGAATCAAGGGGGCATCTCAGAATGCCATTGGTTAACCCAAAATAAGTCTCAGGCTCCTTCTGCTTATTATACACAGGCTCGAATATGTTCATATGCATTGAAGAATTTCAAATGTCTTTTTTAAAGCCTAACAGATTTCCTGGATATAATTTGGAATTTCAAGCTTCATTCAAGAAATCAAAATTAGTCTATATAAATGATCACCATTAAGTCAATTAATATTAATTCTGGAACCAGGATATTACTGAAAATTTTCTCATACTAGATCAACTGCCATCTAACTGTAGTTAGTTAACAATAAGCTTTTATTTGTCCAATAGATGATAAAAAATTAGATGAGGTTTTGTTAGAAATATTTAGGTGCTGGATACTTCCCTTGGATGAAAGTGGTCCAGGCACCAAATGATGGAGGAAGTGGATAACCAGTAGAGAATAAAGAAAAAAGAAACCATCACGTAAACAAAACCAGAGAGAGATATGGAGCCATGAAGATGATAATGGAAGCCATGAGCATGGATGATCTCTCCCCAAGACATTTATAGAATAACAATAAAAAATTGCCAAGGGTAGAACATCAAGGACGACCAATATTAAAAGTAGAGGCTGAGCAGAACTGAGAAGGAGTGACCAGAAAAATAGGAGGAAAAGCAGGAGTAGTTTACATCACCAAACTGAAGGAAAAGAGTCTTTCGATACAAAGGGATGACAAGAGAGCAAGGAAGAAATGAAGGGAAGAGACTTCTGGATTTAACAATAAGAAAATTTATTGATGACTTTGGCCAGAGCAGTTTTCATGGTGTGATGAGGACAGAAGCGAGACTGTAGTGAGTCAAAGAGTCCATGGTAGGTAGGAAATGAAGACAGGAAGTGTGAACAATCCTTTTAAGAAGTTTAGCCTTGAAGCATGGGAGGGAAGGGCAAAAAGAGAAGTGCGGAGGGGTGGGGAGAACATGGGATGAGGAAGGCTTAGGAGTAGAAGTGTTAAGTGTTTTTAAATGTTAGGAAGGAGGGACACCTCTTTCATTCTTACAGGAAGGAATGAGAGAGGGGGTACAGTTGCAGAGATATTTATCAGTCTGGTGAGCAGAAATTTTGTGTGCTCCCACTTGATGACTTTTTTCTTTTTTTTCTCAGGGAAGTAGGAACCAAGGTGCCTTTGCAGAGACTGAAAAGGCGAGGGAGAAACTGGAGGTCAGATGAAAATGGAGAAGATTTGAAATAGTCGCTGTGGCAACTGAAAAGTATGGAGTTGACTGTGGAAACAGAGAGATTTCTAGGCCCCATGGAGAGTGACCTCAGGCGGAGTTACTGTCATGGATCTATGGTTGCACCAGTGGCGTGATTTTTTCCAGCAGTGATCAGCTGTCTAGATGTAAGCAAAAAGTAGAAGTTGGGTCCATCCAAGAATGGGGTTTTGGCATATGGATTTGATGGAAGGGATGGAACGAAGATGTTAAAAATACTGGCTAGAGAGATTAGAGTGCTGAACCACAAAGTATAAGCTGGACAGAAAAAGGAAGGTAGAAGGGAGCTGATATTATGTAGGGAGAAATAAGTGGGTCAGGTGAGGAGAGCTCTTTGAGGTAAACAAACAGGTATGGTGGGAGTAACTGAGTGAAGGGGAGACATTTAGGCGACTGTAATCAGTGGACTGTGTGAACATAAGACGTCAGAGGTGGTGCATTTCTAAGAATGACAAATTCCAGAACAAGGCCATGCAGTGAGTAAATGGAGGTGAGTGTAGGTGAAGGTCACAGAAGAAGAGTAGGCGTATAACTTGAAAGGATAGGAGTGCTTCACTACATGGGTGGTAAAGTTCGTAGGATAATGGCAGCACTGCGATGGAGAAGAAACAATGGGCAATCACTGAATGAAGGAAAGTGACCAGCAATCTGGAAGCTGACAGAGATGAAGAGATTTAGAGGGTGGCATAGTGAAATCCTGTGAGTCTCAAATGCCCAGAGGGTGGAGAATGGGGCGGAAGAAGCATGAAGAGCCAAGTGAGGACCTGCTGCACCTCCCAGCCACCCCTGCAAGTGAGAAACAGAGCCATGGAGGCTTTGACTGGCTACAAAGTTTGTAATGGAATTACCCCAGCTTTCTTTTGATGGCTGGGAAGAAGTGTTGGGGCCAGCTCCCCTGACATCCAGCCATCCCACAGACGAGCTCCAAGGTTACACGTGAATAGTATTTAGTTTGAGGCACATGCAATGGCTACTATTTACTCTTTTTGTCCCACAAAAAGTGACAATGTCAGATGCTTTGACCTCAAGTCTCTGCATACTAAGGGAATGGTTTTTTAGCAGTGGCCTGGGATTAATGGGCTACAACTTTCTGTTAATTTAAGATGTCAATAGATGGAGCTACAAGTGGAGGTGGTAACTCCGGTCTCTTAAGTGAACATAGCAGGGAGCACTCATCCCCACCATCATACCGGGTCCTGGTATCCCGGATACTTAGCAGCAGAAGTGTTTGAGAGGAATGGCCACTTCTCAAGGAGAAACATCAAGCTGGAGCCCAGAAGTGAGGGAATGATCCAGTTAGGGATGTGAGACCAAAACGAGAGCTGTGTGGGATTTGAGAACAGAGGTGGGGAATGAATGGGTGGGTGCAGGTCTGACTAGGAGCAAAGAAATGGATGGTGACAGGAGGCCATAGGGAATGAGATGAGAAGACGGAAAGCAAAGGAGATATAAAGGTAAAACCTCAGCAAGTGCCTCATATCAGAAACAGCATCTTCTTTTCCCTAGGAAAGGAAGTGCCGCCTCCCCGCAAAACCAATTACAGTGGCAAGAGAGGGAAGGCATGGCACACAATAAGGAGAGAAAAATGACTGTAAAGCACTTTGCAAAAATAAAGAGTTATATAAAGTCTCAATAATAATAAATCACCTTGTCTGAGGTATGAAAACCTTAAAATAACCTGAAAAATCAAAACGCGAAGAAGCAGAAGGCATCGATGAGCTTCCAGGTTTGTATGCTTGCTTTAAATTCCTCCCCCTCAACATTTCCAGCCAGGTTCTTTAAGGGCAGACCTCAATCAAGTTCTCAGATGAAAATGGGTCTAGCTCCTGTTTAAACCTGCCACTCCTCACTGCGGTTCTCCCCTCTCCCCCAGGTCCCTCAGAGGAGGGCACAGATGCTGGGGAATCTCGTTGCTGAATCTGGCATCTGCCTTCTTGAATACCGATGCATCTGTTTGTGAAGGTTTTCTTTTCTTTCTTTTGTTCTATAAAAAGGGAGAGATTGAAAAAAATAATCTTCATTCCTGGAAAAAAAAAAAAAAGAAAAATAGGTCTTTCTGAATTCTCGGTACTGGAGCTCTGTTCTTTATATATCTACTTGTTCCATTGTTAAATAAACCTACATATTTAAGGCTGACACATTCTCTTAACTAATGCCTTGTCAGGCCCATGTGTCTGGCTAAAAATGGACCTTGATGACTGCTGGTTCCATTTTTTTCTAAGAAATAATTTGATTATTTTTATCCTGTTTTTCACAAGAAAATGGTTATCTTTTCACAGAAACCATTTTTAAATAAGTTGAGTGCTCAAGCATGTACAAGACAGAAAGTTTTCTTTAAAAATATGTATAAGTCACACACACAAACTCACTGCCCTGTGAAAATTAGCTTTAAATGGTGTAAAT
>NW_006441067.1:632543-636777 GCF_000325575.1 Pteropus alecto | reverse complement strand
ACAATATTATGTGTATCCCTACACCATACTTTGTGCAGACCTGAATATCCACAGAAAAAAATGATAATTTAATAAAAGAGGGTGATATGAATCACCCAGGGACAATTTGAATTATTATCTGTAGAAAATTCATTATGCACATATTTCTAGCAAGATCCTTAAATCAGCAGGGCTTCTTAATCAGAGACTTTCAAATTTGGTCTGTAATAACTGGAGACTTGACCCATAAATCAGCAAATAGACCAGCGGGCTCACCACATGCTTCACATTTCTTCTTGGGAGAAAAAGACACTTAATTATCCTGAGGTCACAGAAGAAGGTAAAAATGGACATGAAAAGATGTTTGGGTTTTATAGCAAAGTATAACTAATTTCAGCATTGTCTTAAAAGTGAGCTCGTGAAAAGAAGACAATGAAAATATCTGAAATCTAGTTAGGTGTTATATACAGAGAAAAAATGTTTTAAACATTTACAGGAACAACTTTATAAACCAACTCTGCTTCCCATCTCTAATAAGACAATTGTCCTGAACTTGTTTTTTTTTCACATTACCAGTTTTGCAAATTAAATTTCTAATATGGAAGACGGGTAATGAGGCTGACTATAAGAACGAAAATATCTTGTCACAGACTTGGAACATGGGACTTGCTGTTTTAATCAACATAAGTAATGTTAATAAAAGAATCAAGTTTATCTTCTATTTCTAGTATTTTTCCTTCCCCCCACTTCACTAGAACCTCTTAGTTGTTACACTGCCTTCTTCCTACTCTTATTCTTCCATCTTCCATGGTAAAAAGCTGCACTCCGTTAAAGACCCCATATTGATCTCAGAGTGCAATGTGAAGCTAGCAAGAAATTCTATGGGATGGAGCCCCAGAAGACTTGGGTTCATATCCTAATGCTCACGAGCATTGTGTAATAGATGCCATTGGTGCAAGATACCCGTTCCCCTGGTTGATATGCTTGTCTCCTAGCTACTGGAAGCGTAGGCAGCTAACAGCTCACAGCTGTCCTCTTCTCCAGAAAATTGCTTTCAGACAAATGGGAGCCCCTTTTCCCAGGAGATTAAGACCCCCTCCCCTCCCAGGGGCAGCCATTAGCCAATAAGGGCATAAAAAAACCAACCATCTCAAGGAGAGACTGATTCTGCGGTACTGTTTGTGCCCCAGGGCTTCCCTGGAATCAGGCTGAAATCAGCTTCTAGTCTAGACCACATTCTTGTTGAAGTCTCTTTTCTCCCTTCTTCTAAGAGCACTTGCTCAATAAGCCCTTGAACAATAATCTCCACTTCCAGCTCTGCTTCTCAGGAACCCAATCTAAGATGTGCTGAGACCTTGGACACTCATTTAACATGTCTATTAGCAGTCCCCTCACACGTGAAACAAAGATAATACTGCACATCTCACAGGATTGTTGTACAGGTTAAACGAGAAAAGTTGTACAAAAACCCTTGATCAACTAAAGTGCTATTTGAATTTAAAAGATCATTATGACCTAATGTAAATGTGAGACAGTGTGTGTATTACTTTTCCCATAGGTGGAGTAGCAGGAAGTGTACCTCTTTTTTTTTTTTTATTTAGGTGAGGCAACCCTTGGTTGACCTCACAGATTGCAATGACCTTGTCAGCTTACAATCTCTTATTTTTTATTTTTATTTTTTTATGCCTACAGCACCTGGTCTTCCTAGTGGTCTCTCAGCCAAGTACTAACTAGGCCCGACCCTGCTTAGCTTCTGAGGAAGTGTACCTCCTTAATCAAAGAGCTTCTTCACTTGGCTTCTGGCTCTACTTTTACCCCAGGAGTTCTCTGTCACTGGCTCCTACTTCTCTGTCCAGCCTCTTAATGAAGGCAGCACGTGCAAAAGGAAGACCATGGACAGCCTCTTTCAGTCCAAGTGTATGCTGAGGTTCTCCATACACTGAGGACTTCCGGCTCTAAATCTCCAGCTCTGACCCTTCTTAGACCTCCAAACTCACCAATAAACTCCATGCGGCTATCTGACAGACAACTGACTTAACAGGACCAAAGCAGTATTCTTGATCCCCTGCCTCCCTCCCAGTTGGCTTCCCACCCGCCTTTTTCAATTCAGTAAATAGCATTGCCTTTCAAAGAATCGCTCAAGTCAAAACTCTAGGAATTATCCTTGATTCCTTTTGTTCTTTCACCCTTTATATCTAGTCGATGAGTAAGTTCTTCCAACTCTTCCTTCAATTTCCACTTCTCTTCATTTCCACTACCACTGACATAATCCACATCACCATCACCTCTTACTTGAACCACTGCACCCTGGCAACCCACTCTCCTTTAAAACATCAAGACCATGTCAGTGACCTGCTTAAAATCTTCAAATAGCTTCCCACTGTTCCTGGAAGAACCTCTCTGTGTCTGTCTCTGTCTTTGTCGCTCTCTCTCACTCCCTCTTCCTTCTCCCCTTATCTCTCACCTTCTCCTTCTCCTTTTCCCTTCCCTCTCCCTTTCTTCTCTCCCTTCTTCCTCCTTTTCTTTCTCTTCCTCTTCCTCCTTCTTCTCTATTTCTCTCCCTCCCCCTCTCTCTTCTTTCTTCCTCTTTCTCTTCTTCTCTCACCTAATACACACATACTCACACATAAGTACTATTAGCTCAGTCACATTGCTTTCTTTTTGTTCTTTGAAAATGCCAAAATAGTTCTTCCCTTGGGGCTTTTGCATTTGCAGTATCTTCAGCCAGAAATGTTCTTCCCTAAACTTCCATGGCTGTCTCCTTTTTGTCATTCAAAGTTTGTTTTAGTCTTCTCGATTTAAAATAGTCACCCACGTTGGAAAAGATATATGCACCTCTATGTTCACTGCAGCATTATTCAAGATATGGAGACAACCTAAGTGCCCATCAATTGATGATTGGATAAAGAGGAGGTGATACATATACAACAGAATATTACTCAGCCATAAAAAAGAATGAAATCTTGCCATCTGAGACAATATAGATGGACCTAGAGAGTATTATGCTAAGTGAAATAAATAAGACAGAGAAAAATAAATACCACATGATCTCACTTATATGTGGAATCTAAAGAACAAAATAAATAAACAAACAGAACAGAAACAGACTCATAGATACAGAGAACAAATTGGTGATTGCCAGATGGGGGTAGGAGGGTCTGCGTGAAAAAGGCAATGAGATTAATAAGTACGAATTGGACAAAATAGTCACAGGGATGTGGAGTACAGCATAAGGAATATAGTCCATAATGTTGTAATAATAATGTATAGTGTCGAGTGGGTACTAGACGAATCGGGGGATCACTTTGTAAATTATGTAAATGCCTAACCGCTATTGTAACTACACACAAATGTCACTTCATTTCTTTAATATAGTTTTTTTTTAAATTCAAGCTGGTTTTGCCCAGATAATGGCATTGTGACTTGCTTGCTTTTTCTACCCTTCCTCCCTGTATGTCTCCTCCTTTGATCATTAAGCCTTAAAACATAAGATTTACCAAGATCCAGGTCTGTAATCACGGGGACAATAAGTTTCGGTTACACTAAGGATAACTTCTTAGCCTTAGATGCGTTTCAGCCCTAGGCCCATCGAGGCAGAACAAGAACCCTACCGGCCACAAGACCCGGCCACCGGACCAGCCCATGGCCACAGGACCAGATGGGATGGCGCCAGGCTGACTCCAGAACCGAACACAATGACCAATTACCCCAACTCTCTTAGTTTCCGCGATGACTGATTTCCCCTATAAAATCTATACACCCAAAACACCAGGGCCAGGTTTTTGAGAACATTACCTTGCTTGAGTCTGTGGGACTTGCAACTCCCTGAAATAAATCCTTACTTTCTTTGCTGCAAACCTACCCATATTTCTTCTTTGACTCGTAAGCAAGCAAATGGTTCCTTTTTGTTCCTGTAACACTATACTGTACACCTGAAATGAATACAAAATAATATTGAATGTCAAGTGTAACTGAAAAAAATGTAAACATTTAAAAACACACACAAAATAAAAGGCTATCGTTCATTGTGAAAAATAATAATAATAAATAAAATAGTTACTCAGGCTACTCTGTTTTATTATTTTTTTTTTTAGGTGAGCCAACCCTTAGTTGACCTCACAGATTGCAATGACCTTGTCAGCTTACAATCCCTTATTTTTTTTTTTATTTTTTATGCCTACAGCACCTGGTCTTCCTAGGTGGTCTCCCATCCAAGTAGTAACTAGGCACAGCCCTGCTTAGCTTCCAAGATCAG
>NW_006441067.1:626240-632438 GCF_000325575.1 Pteropus alecto | reverse complement strand
TCTGTTTGTGTATCAATCTGTCTTCTCCACCACTCTGATTTTCATGACAACAGGGATCTTGTTTGTTTTGTTCAGAGCTATATCTCAAGGACCTAAAACTGCCTGATATATAGTAAGCAATCACTAAACATAGGTTTTTAATTTTTTTCTATCAAGTTATAACTGACTTATAACATTAGTTACAGATGTACAACATGATTCAAAATTTGTATATACTGTGAAATGATCACTACAATAACTATAGTTAATATCCATCACCACAGTTATAACTTTTTTTCTTCTGAAATACAGTTTTTAGATTACTAAATTAATGAATTAATGAATGAATAAATAAATATAGCACTGGACCAAAGCTTGAGTTTCAGCTCAGCTATACCACTTGTTACCTGTGAGACCTTAGGCAAGTTAATTGATCCTTTCCAAGGGTGTTTTGGATGGGGCTTGCTAGACTGGTGCTAACATGAAAGAGGCAACTGAGGTTTTAGCCTCTTAGAATGCAGCGAGGATTTGAAACCTCCTTTTTCCCCTGGGTCCTGGTCTCACTCTGCGGTCTTTTGGTAAAAGCTTAATCATGAGGTAAGGTGGTTGTTTTGTGCAAGTCTCAGCTTATCAATAACCAGTGTTGTGGTCGGACTGGCCCTTGTGGTTATTACGATTGCAAGATGTCCGTCAGCAGTAACCATTAGGAAACTTTGAAAAAAAATAAAGGTTTATTACTCATAAGATCTGGAAATTAAATAGCACACCTGGGGCCACCAGGGAGCTGGAGGGTAGGAAGAGAGAGGGTTTAGAGAGAGGGAGGTAAAGAGAAGAGGGAGGAAAGAGGGGAAGAAAGAGAGAGAGAGAGAGTGCCCCTAGGGTTTCATGAGCTCACTCTTTATTGAATTCAAAACATAAGTGCAGAAATTTAGAGTGCAGGAAGAGAAAAACAAGTGGCCCAAATGGTCAGTTATCCAAATCAACCAGGGTTCCAAAACAAAGGAGCCCCGGGGTGGATAAGGGGGAGGAGTGGCGAGTGCTCACACTTCCTGGCTCTTTATCTAGTTGTGAGGCTGGCGATGTGCTTATTCGAGATAGTCCTCTTAAAGTGGCTGCCTCTTTGAAATGGATGGCTCCACAACCAAAGCTTAAGTCAGGCGCTTGCATTACAGGAAAAAAAAACGGGGTAAAAAAAAAAACAAAAACAACTGTCAGGGCTTACTTATACTGCAGTGACTAACTGTTCTTGCCCAGGACTGAGGCTTTCTTGGCACAGGAGACTTTTAGTGCTGAAACTGGGATAGTCCTAGTCAAAGCGAGACAGTTGGTCACCTCCTGCGGGGTGCGATGGAACATTTCCAGCTCCAGGGCTTGTAGCACAAGGAAGAACCTCAGTAGGAAAGCAGCATCAGAGTGGCAAGAGGGATGAGTCAGGAGCCTGACTGGGCGTGGAACTGAATGGGGAATGTCCATGGACAAATTTTAATCTTGTAGAGCTTTATTATTATTGTTAGTCTTATTTTACTTTTTAGTTTGGAAAAAGTTTCAATCAGAGATAACAACAAGAAGAGTACAAAAACTTCCATGTATTTTTTTACCCAGATTCAACAATTTTTGACATTTTGCCGTATTTGCTTTATTATTCTCTCTCTTTGTCTCATTTCTTCTGGACCATTTGAGAATGGACTACATCTTGATGCTTCTTAAGCCTTTAATATTTAAGTGTGTATATCCCAAAAACAAGAGTATTCTTTTACATGACCATAACCCACTTATCAAATTTAGGAAATTTAACATTAATGCAATACTTTTATTTTATCATCAGTGTATGTTCCAAACAAACCAATTGTCCCAATAGCATCCTTTGTAGTAAAAAAGAAGAAAGATTCCATTCCTGGATCCAGTTAGGGAAAACCGAGCAACATATTATTCAGAGATACATTCATGTGTGATTAAGAAACCTATGAAGAAAATGAGCTAATTTTCAATACAAAATTCAGGATACTGGGAGTTCTGGGACAGAATTCCCAGGGAGCTCCTAATGGTAGTGGTAATGTTCTATTTCTGAAGCTGAGTGGTAGGTCCATGAGTGTCCATTTTATTATTATTCTTTAATTTGTATGTGTACATTTTACACCCTTATGTGTATAATTTATGGGTGTGATGTTCTTGATAATTTTTTCAAATTAATGGGCATAACCGTATATGAATTTTATATGTAACTACTGTACTAATATATAGGAATTATAAAACACATAACAACAAGCATTTTTACAGGATGGGGTAAAATAAAATAAATATTCTTCTAATTTTGTTCATGGTTCCAGAACAACATGCTTCTGTTATTAAATTGTAGAAGTTTGGCTTCATGTTTTGAACACTTACCTTTTATTTTTATTTGCTTAATTTTAATTTTGCAATTAGAATTGACATTCATTATTATTTTATATTAGTTTCAGGTGTACAGCATAGTGGTTAGACATTTATATAACTTACAAAGCAATCCCCCCGATTAGTCTAGGACTCATTTGGGACTATACATAACTATTACAATATTACTGACTATATTCCCTATGCTGTACTTCACATTCCCATGACTATTTTGTAACTACCACTTTGTACTTCTGAATCCCTTCCCCTTTTTCACTCAGCCCCCCAACTCCCCTCCCATTCTGGCAATCACCAGTTTGTTCTCTGTATCTATGTGTCTGTTTTTGTTTTGTGTGTTTATTGTGTTCTTTAGATTCCACATATAAGTGAAATCATATGTTATTTGTCTTTCTCTGACTTACTTATTTCATTCAGCATAATAACCTCTAGGTCCATCCACGTTGCCACAAATGATAAGATTTCATTTTAATGGCTGAGTAATACTCCATTATATATATGTACCACCTCTTCTTTATCTGATCGTCTACTGATGGGCACTTAGGCTGCTTCCAAATCTTGGCTATTGCAAATAGTGCTGCAATGATCATAGAGGTGCATATATCTTTTCAAATTCGTGTTTGGGTTTTCTTCAGATAAATACCCAGAAGTGAAATTGCTGTGTCCTAAAGTAGTTCTATTTTTAACTTTTTGAGGAACCTCCAAACTGTTTTCCTTAGAAACTCTTAACTTTTAATGTCTTGCTAATCATGAAAGCTTCATGTTAGCTAATTTCCCAATACAAACATACACTCAGAGTGATGTATATTAATAATGATAGTGGGTGTGTGTTAATATTTCAAATAGTCTTTAGCAATTTCTATTTTTTGGATAAATTCTTGTTATATTTTATAAGATCGTCATTATTTTTTCCTCATAATATGGCTGATGAAGACCTAGTTCTAAGTGTAGGAGGAGCAAATAGCTCCTGTATTTACTTAGGTTAGTTTTGTATTGTATAATTGGTATTTTCAGCCATTTGATGATTCTTTCTAAGAACCTCTTGAGGCCCTTATCAGTGTCTCAAGAGTTTATTTAAACTTTTTAATATAATCTGTAAATCCTCTCAACTCGGTTTACAAAAACTGTAATTGTTTCTACTATCTACAGCTATATAACTACCCCAAAGCGTCGGAGCTTAAAATAATAATTTATTATTATTATGAAATATTAAAAGTTTATGAGTCAGGAATTCAGACAAGACACAATGGAAACAGCTTGTCTCTGCTGCCTGAGGTTCAGGACCTGAGCTGCTATAACTTGATTATCTGGGAATTGAAAGAGTAGTGCCAGCCAGGTATCTCTCCCTCTGCACATTCTCTTGATTTGGCTGGCTTGGGCTTCCTCACAGCATGGCTGCCTGAAGTTTCTAAAAGGGCAATGAAGACATTGTTAGTCTTCTTATAAAGCTAGATCCATAACTGGCATAGTGTCACTTCCACCATGCACTATTAATCAAGTAAGTCACTAAGGCCCACCTAGATTCAAGCGGCATAGCGATTAGATTGCACCACTCAAGAGCAGAAAAAAAATTGCTGCCATATTTAGTCTTCCATAGAAATATATCACTGAAAGGGAGCCATTGTAAACCCTCTTCACTGTAGAACTCCAAAACTTCCCCCAAAAGTGGGATATGGAGGTCTCACATTGATCCAGTAAAGAAATCAGTGTTGGTTAGTTATTATGTATTAGCAAAGCTTATTTCCTTTCTTTTTTAAAATAAAAATAAATACAATTAGAAATTCCTACATCCCTGTAGGAATGTAGAAAGAAGCGGGAAGCACCCGCTTCTTTCTAAGTATAGGCAGGCATTATAGATGCTTGAAAGAGACAATGATCATGTTGAACTGAAAGATGCAAATTGGCAATTTGCTATAGCTCCACAACCCAAGCAGCTGGGTTGCAGAAATTCGAACATTTGAAGTAAATGCTCTCAATAGGCTTCCAAATGCCAATCTCTTGTTTTCATCACACAGTGGCCTGGCTTAAATGCTGGCCTGGCTGCTAGGTACAGCTTTAGCAGTCCTGCTACACACTCTGACAGGTGGATGGCTTACTTTGATGGAGCCAGAGGCCTCACAGCTGCTAATAGTAATTATACTTGTCAGCAATGCATTCCCCTCAGGAAACTCCTGCTGCTTCATTAGGGCTAATTGCCAATAGGCAGCACAATTTCCTAGAAGAGGAGGGGACATAAACCCACAGGGAGTTGACGGAACAGCTGTGTGAGCTCAGAGAAGCCAGATGTGGCCATGTACCATTAAAGTGTAGCTGAGGGCTGCTGAATTCATTCAACCCAGTCCTGCGAACAGAAGAACATAAAGAATTTGGTGAGGTAGGCCAAACTCCTCTTTATCTTTACTCTCCTACCAGCTTTTGTGAAAAAAATATGAATGCGCCTTGCTGGACTTCCACTAAAAAAAAAAAATCCTCTATTCTGAAAATATATTTCTTAACTTACATAGGACTTGGGTTTCAAATTTTTCTCTATAGCGAGTTTCATTCATTAATCAGACAGTAGATATTTATAAACCTACTATATGTCTGAATCTGTGCCTGCACTCAGGGTACAGTATGAGATGCTCTCTGCCTGGTGGGAGCCAGATCATATATAGTCTTATTAGTCAAAGCAAGGACTTTGGCTTTTAACATGAAATAAAAACCACTGGAGCAGAGAAGTGCCATGATCTTACATTTCAAAGTATCAGTCTATTTCCTATGTTGACAAGAGACTAAAAGGGAGCAAAGATGGAAGCAAGAACACCTATAGGTAGGCTACTGCAATAAGCCAGATGAGAGATAATAAAGTGATGTTTTAAGCAACAAACTTTGGAGGTAGTTAGTTTTGCGACAATGGATAAGTGAAGTGCATTGGAGCAGGGAAGTATCCTTCTCCCATGGAGGTGTGTGGAGAGGAAAAGAAATATTTTTGAGCAATGGTACAATTTAGCACAGTCTTTCGGTAACATTGTGAACTACTTCAGCTCTCTGTGTCTCTTCTGCTCATCTGTGAATGCCAGTGATTTAAAACTGTAGCCATTTCATTAGACTGTTGTGAGGATTAAATAAGTAAATAGAGTTAAATAAATAAATGCATGTGATGCACTCAGACTTGGAACAGAATGTTAGAGATGGCTTGTTCCATCCCTAATAGGCCTCTGTTTCTTGCTGGTATTGCCTTTTGACACACATAAGGTGTCATTTGGAAGCTGTGACCCTTACCCCAGTCCAGATCTCTGTAGGCCACAGCTATTCCTCAAAGAAAGACAACACTACTCTAGGCAATTATTTAACTGTAACCGAGTTTACATTCACAGGCTCAGTTATTGTCCTCAAAGTACCTTTTGTCAGGACAGATCTCTATTCTGGACCACATGCTGTGTCAGAAGCAACCTCTCATCCACCCAAATGTGGGACCTGGTATTGGACCCTATCACCCATCGAGGCTTCTTCTCTTGTGGTGAGTCCTTTTGGGATTTTTCATGTCCTTTCCAGTGACAAACTTTTACTGGATCCATTTCAAACCATGAAAGAAATGTGACAGAGGTCACAGTTGTTTTTCTCCCAGGAAATTCTCTGGTTTCTGAGGACACTTACTCATTTACCCCAGAAGCAGCTCTGTGTTGTATGGAGTATTGGGAGTGAGAGCTTTTGCCAGGATCTAAAATGGTAACTGTAATTATTATATGATAGAGAAATTTCATCTGTTTTCTTCCTTCTTTCTTTCCTTCCTTCCTTCCTTCCTTCCTTCCTTCCTTCCTTCCTTCCTTCCTTCCTTCCTTCCTTCCTTCC
>NW_006441067.1:602716-626192 GCF_000325575.1 Pteropus alecto | reverse complement strand
CTCTTGAAATATTTTGTGCAGCTTTTAATTTTTTTACTATAAGAATGTATTATTTATAACTAGAAAACAATCAATTGAAGGAGAAAAAAAAAGTGAGGGCTTTTTAAAAACATCTCCCAGTGATGATTTTACAAACTTAAGGTTGCTTACCAAATTGCCTATAATTCAAGCCATGTTCAGTTGATGTTGGAGGTCCCACCTACTGAATTAGAAGAAAGCCAATTTTTTTTTTTTTACCAAATATTTCTGAGACTCTCCAGAAATGCTTATCAGCATCTTTAAATCCATCTTAATAGTCCCTACATTTTATATGGGGAACAAATCTTCCCTTCTAATGCTTAGACCCTGGGCAGAATAGAGCCACCTGTATAGACTCCTGGTTCCCTTCCTCTGTGGAAACTTGTTCTGACTACAGCGAGTTGTTTTCAGGTAATATATAGTGAGGCCAACAGATCAGGAGATGATTACTATTGAAAAGATGTTTTGTTCCTCACAGATCCCAAGAGGAGGAGTTGCACCATACTGTGCGTGGCCACACAGAGAAAAAGCAGGGATGATCAGGAGGCAGAAGAAAGAGCCAGGGGAAAACGTGGGCAGAACTTTTCGTGTGGTTTCCTTGGGAAGGAACAGGCGAGGCAGGGTGAACAGGCTTAGGATTCGCTAGTTTGAATAAGCTCTGCAGTCTCTGGGGTGAAGAGGTTGGCCTGAGGTGTCTGCTACCTGGCCCTGGGGTGAATAACAGGGGAATTTTGGCCTGGAGTTTTAAGAGCCAGAGAGGAGATGAGGGAAGTGTGGGCTCTGAATTTGTTAGTTTGCATATGAAAGGCACACTCTGCGAGGAGTTGTTTGCTATCTCTAGGAATTAGCTAACCCTGAGAAGGACAGTCCCTTCCTGGTGAGCTCTCATCCAGGTCCCACAGGCCAGAGTATCAAGAATACAGAAAATAAGAAAATATAGTTAGGGACCATCCTGATGCGTTAGAAACATTTCTGCATCCCTGAACCTCAGTGGGGTAGGGTAGGGGTGGGAGAACTAGCCAGTTCTGCCCACCAAAAGCCCCGTCCCTCAAGGCCCTCAAGTCAGAGTGCCCCATTTCATAGATTGTCTTTTTTAAGAAAGAAATTTGCTTCTTTTTCTGAATTAAGAACTAAACTTGTACTATTATAGTATTTCTCAGTATCTTTTTGTAATTTCTTGTCCCTTTTTATGTTTCCTTCACTAGACTCTGATTTCCATGAGGCTCAAACATGATTTCCTATTCACCCTTGCATCTCTAGATGCACACAATACTAATTACTGCTTAAATAATTGTTAAATAATTTAGCTAATGAATTAATTTGGGAATTAATAGGACATCTGGGGAAAATATTATATGAGTAAAGGTCTATAATTCTTTCTCCAGTGTTTATGATCCTTAGAATTTTACCAACCAGATTTAAAATAGGAGAAAACTGTTTCCTAAAATTAGTGCTGACTCCCTTCCCTGGGCCAGGGCTAATTTTTAAAACAGCTTTATTGATACATAATTTATATATCACTATAAAGTACACCCATTTAAAGTGCATAAATTCAACGGTTTTTAGTGTATTCACGGATCACCATAAGCATCCCTAGAGATCTTCAGAGTATTTGGTTAAAAAAATATCAGACTTTCTTCCAATGCAGTAGGTGGGGAGTCCAACATCAGCTTAGCATGTCATGAATCACAGAGAATTTGATAAGCAACTTTAAGTTTTCTTAATTACGTAGACACCACTGGGGGATTTTTTTCTAAAGCTCTTACCTTTTTTTCCTTTGATTTATGTTTTCTAGTTATAAATAATACTTTCTTATGGTAAGAAAACAAAAATAAAAAGCTACACAAAATATTCAGAGGGGGAAGAAGAAAGAGAGAGGGGAAAAAAACAGGTGAAATTTCCCTATCGAATTATAAGTAGTTATCACTAGGTCCTGGCAAAAATTCTCTTTCCCAACACTTGGTACAACACAGAGCTATTTCTGGGAAGGAGATGGGTAACGTCTTTAGGGACCAAAGAATCTCCTGGGAGAAAAAAGACTGACCTCTGTCTCACTTCATCCATAATTTGAAATGGTCCCAATGGAGTTTTGTCAGTGGGAAGAACTGCATTTTAGGAAAAATAGTGGAGGAAGGAAGGTACTTTAGAGGAAGATTAGTAAAAGAAATAGAATATGAATATACATACATATGTTTGTGTGTGTATGAATATATATATATATACATATATGTATGTGTATATGTGTGTGTGTGTGTATGTATGTGTGTATATATATATATATATTTCTCATAAATGTTGAGAAAAAGCTTAAGGAAAGAACAGGTTTGAAAAAGGCAATGTATAAATCAAAGTGTTCATATATTACTGGTGGGACTGTAAAATGGTACAGCCACTTTGTAAAACAGTCTGGTGGTTTCCTCAAAAAGCTAAACACAGATTTCCCAATTGACTCAACTACCAAATGACTCAACGATTCCATATCTAGGAGTATACCGCCAAAGAGTTGAAAACAGGTGTTCAAACAAAAGTTTGTATACAGAAGTTCATACAACACTATTCACACTAGCCAGAAGGTAGAAACAACCTAAATAAATAGGCATTTCATATAAATGAGACAGCACATTATGTGGTCTTTTTATAACTGGCTTCTTTCATTTATTATAATATTTTCAAGGTCTATTCATGTTGTAGCATGTATGAGAGCGTCATTGCTTTACATGGTCAGATAATATTCCATTGTACCTATATACTACAATTTGTTTATCCATTCATCTCTTGATGAGTGCTGGGTTGTTTCTAAGAGCTTTCAAAAGCTCTTAGCTAAACAAAATTTATATGAAATGTCCAGAATCAACAAATCCATAGAGACAAAAAGGAGATTAGCGATTGCCAGAGGCTGGGCGGTAAAGAGCAGGGGCAAGTGAAGGAATAGGAGAGTTACTACTAATGGTACAAAATTTTCTTTTGGGGTGATGAAAATGTTCTAAAATGAGATTACAGTGCTTTTGTTAGGTAGTTAGTCAGACATGAGTGACAGGGAAACAAAGGAGCAAAGGCCCAGCCCAGAGCCAACCCAGAGACCTCCCGCCCCAAAGAACACCCCATTTGTAGTTAAAAGATCATTCCTGCATCCTGAGAGACAAAGGACTGGAGGGCCATAAACCTATATTTGGTTTAATCTGGCCACAGACGCTTACACAGAAGGTATTACCCTAACCTGTCCACAACCTCAGCCTCATTATACCATCATTATAACATTATTCCTATGCCTGGAAGTTCATGAATCTAATTATAACAGACTGCATTCTTGGTAAGCACATGTGCAGTAGGCAGGGAGTTATATAGCAACCAAGTATCAATCAAAATGACCTCACATACCAATCACCTAGGAACACCTTTGCAACCATGCATCGGGGCCCTGATATAGACAGACCTACCCACTTCTGCGCTATTACAGCCCTCTTCACTGAAAACTCACTCCTCCCTTGGAGGTTACTGTGTCTTTTATCTTTTCACTTCCCAAATTCCACAGGGCTACAGGCTTTCTTAGCATGGCCCATATCTTTCTACAATATACTTTTAACAAATCTTACCTCTCATAATTGTGGCTGAATTGGAATTCATTTCTTCGTCAGTGAAAAGAACTGAGAATCTCCAGTGTTACTGGGGCAATGCCGGAGTTCAGATTGCCCCCACAGTAACACTTTTATGGGGAATATATACATATATAAAATTATTTCTCCTTTACTCCTTCTCCTGTCTTAGATTTCTCTTACTAACCTTCTTCTAAGTCATCTTCCTTCCCCTCTATTTTTCCTAAAATATAGTCACAGAAAATGTTTAAAGGAAAGGAAAGGAGAAAGAGAGAGAAATAAGGAAGCAGGAAAATGCTGGCGCAGGGACCATAGCAACTTCTTCTCCTGCCCACTGTGGTGCCTTTCATAGTCTGGGATTCTCAGAAAGCAGAGTTTGAGAAAGGAGTGCATGACTTGCACCTCTTTCTCAAACTCTGCTTTCTGATGGGGAAGGAGAATTAACTTTGTTCAGCTTACAGGAACTGGGTTCCACCAAGACCGCTGAACAGCTTATAGAAGACCTTCTAGAACTGTCCACCTGACAAATGGGAGTTATTTATCCATGGGCTCTTGATCCTCATTGCTTGAGTGTGGCCCCAGGAATGGTAACTCATGGACAGTGCTTTAGTTTGGGTTTAGCATGTTTCTGATATTGGAGAAGGCCTGGGGAAGAAAGTGGAAGCAGCAGTGAGAGGCGAATCAGTACTGTCCCCAACAACAGCCGCTAAAATAGGGAGCATAACTCGGACAGCAGATTCATATGCTACATGCCCCATCTCACATACTATGAGATTCTTTTAAATTTTTTTTTTTGCTGAAGTATAATTTATATGCAATAAAAGGCACAGATCATAAGAAGATGCAATGATGAATTTTTACAAATGTATACACCCATGAAAACACCACCTCATTTGAGATATGGAACATTTCCATTATCCCAGGAAGTTCTTTGTGTTCCTTGTAGCTAATCCCTACCCACTCTCCCCCACCCCTACTCCCAACCCCCACCCAGTCAACCACTGTTCTGAGCTTTATCACCATAGATTAAGCTAGACTGTTTTAGAACTGCACATGGATTGAATCATATAGTATATACTTTTAATTCTGGCTTATTTTGCTCAACAAAACATTGTTGAGATTTATTCATAATTTTGCATGATTAGTAACTTGTTCCTTTTCATCGCTGAGAAGTTTTCCATTGTATAAATACAGCACAATTTGTTTATCTATTTTCCTATGGATGGAAATTTGGATTATTACCAGTCCAGGACTATTAAGAGTAAAAATTATGAATATTCTTGTACAATCTTTTGTGGACAATATTATAAGTTTTTAATTTTTTAAAGTTTCTTTGCATTGTGTGGACTTGTCTTATTACGTAGTCTTTATCTTTGCCTCATAAATCTTAGTGGAAGGTAGAGAAGGAGCCAGAAAAAAAGCTCTGTTCCCCAGAAGGCCCACCACATTCTATGGACAAGCAGGACATTTGCAATAGAGAATGTACTTAATACATGTATTTAATGTTGTTGTTTAAGAAGTAGTCAGAATACTTCTTTTAAAAATATTCCCTTTATTGTCAAAAAATGTGAGCAATAGGCATCCCTAACTCCTGCTGCATCTTTAACATACACTCCAGGTATAGAGGGCTTTCACTTTCTACTTTCTTTCTGTAAATTTTGAATTTGTTATGAGTATGCATTATTTTATAATCAGAAAACCAACAAAGATGTTTTAAGTCTGTTCAATATGGGTGAGTCTCTAAGAATGTGTCTCTTCTCCCTGAAAATCACCATTATGATAGAACTTAATGATCTCAAACGCTATATATGTATATACACATACAACATTCTTGTATGTATATATAATATATATGTATGAATATAGAGAAAAATATTATAAATTTAACAGAAAAAAAACTTGAACAGACTGTAGCTGAGAATAGAGCATCAAACTATGACCCCATTACCCTCTCCCACAAGAAATCACTAAAATATATTCAAATAAGATTAGCATAATAAGGAAAATACAAACAACAATGATTTTGAAATGTTAGGATCAACATTTTTTTTTTAATTCCTCAGATGAAGTCAGAGAATCTGAGGTTCGAGCCATCAAGGATCCAAGTGGCTTCTCAGCAGACACTTTGCTCTTAAGCCCAGCTCTGCCTTCTAGGGCAGTGGTCCCCAACCTTTTTGGCACCAGGGACCAGTGCACCTATGGGAAGCTAATGCCTGAGGATCTGAGGTGGAGCTGAGGCGGCGATGCTAGTGCTGGGGAGCAGCTTCAAATACAGATGAAGTTTCACTCACTCACTGCTCACCTCCGGCTATGTGGCCCTGTTCCTAATAGGCCACAGACCGGTACTGGTCCATGGCCTGGAGTTTGTAAACCTCTGTTCTAGGGGGTCCAGTGGGCCTCCCCATGCGTCCTCTCCAGGCCTAGGCTCTTCTTACCACTGGTCCAAGATTCCTTTCCTTTCCTAACGTCTCCACTGCTGCAGTCTCCTAGCCTTGCTGCCTCTGTAAAACCCTCTCTTGCTGTGCCCCAAGCACTGACTTCTCTTGACTACCAAGTTTATGACTTATTAACACTATGGGAGATGGCTAAATATCCTCCCTCTCCCTGTAGGAAAACAGTACATTTCAGCAGTAGCCTTCCAGAGGCATCTCCCCTGCCTCAGTGGTCTAAGCTAAAATGCTAGCTTTTAACCATGGTAGGTGTTCTAGGTCTTCTACGAAGAGGGTGTTTAGGGCAGAGCTATTTAAGGGCCAGGCAGAGCTTCCAACAACAGCATGCAGATGACCACCTCCTCTGCTTATGGTTTGTCCTGCCTTCACTATTTACCCTCAAGAATAGATATTCTAAAGCAGAAAATCATGAATAGCAATTTTTTAGCTGCCACTGGCACACAGATGAAAATTGACTCAATTCTCACTATGGAGCCAGGATGTGTCATGCTTGGAAAAGCGATTACAGCAGTAGGCTGATCTCATTAAAATCATAAAATAAACTAAAGCAGTCAACACTGCATCCTTGGAAAGCTGGAATAAGGCAGGAGCTCAGAAATTGCTGGTAGGCAGAAAGTTCTTTTTTCACATGGGGGAGAAAAGATTTTGGCTCCTAGTCTTACACTTTGGTGTCTGAATGCACACATACTTGCCTAATCACACACCTTGCTTCTTTGGCACTAATGTGTACAAACTCATCAGCCTTGATACATTAAAAAGCAGCAGCATCTAGCAATTTTTATCTTTGGTATGTACCCAACAGAATAGCTTATGTATTTTCATGAAGTGACATGTGCAAGAATTTTCATAGCAGTGCTAGTCATAATAGCCCCAACTGGAAACCACCAAACAATCATCAAGAGGAAAATGGATAAATAATACAGCAATGAGAATGACCTCCAGCTTTACACATAATACAGTTGGATCTGATGAGCATAATATCGAGGGAAAGAACGCAGATGCAAGAATACATACTGTAGGCTGCCACTTACATAAAGCATACAAATGTTAGTTTAATATGCTGTTTAGAGTCAAGATAGTGGTTACCCATGGAGGTGTGTGGTAACTACGCAGGAGACATGAGGTGCTTCTGAGGTGCTGGACATGTTCTGTTTTTTCATCTGGGTGCTGGTTTCATGGCTGTAATCAGTTTTTGAAACCTCACTGAGCTTTACACTTATTATATGCGCACTTTTTGCCATTATATTATAATTTAACAAAAACCCATTTGACAGGCATAAAGTTTCAGTTAGGCAAGATGAATTAGCTCTAGAGATTTGATGTACAACATTGTACCTATAGTCAACAATAACATATTGTATACTTAAAAATTTGTTAAAAGACGAGATTTCATGTTAAGTGTTCTTACCACAATAAACTTTTTTAAATGTTTTAAATCATTAGAAAAAGTCCTCAGCATAGGACTGTGACTTGCAGGAAATCTAGAATAGAGGTGAACAGATAAGTGGCATAACAATGTTTTCTGTGTAATATCTACATCTCTTGAGAAAAGAACTTGGAAAAGTAGAGGAAAGGAAGTGAGAAAGTGTGTCAGGTTTCACTATGTCCCTTCTTGGAGATACCAGGATACACCAGTGCAAAAAATGTCTCTCACCAACAGACTCAACTAGCAAAAAGAAGGTCATGTGTCAATGCAAGAGGTAACCAACACTTGCGATTTCTTCACTTCACTAAAAGTCAAAAACAGTGTCATTACGTTTTTATTTTAAAAAGCAATGAGAATTTTAAAGCAATTTCTTTCTTTTGTTTCTCATATTGATAACTCTGTGGCTCCAGATCCCCAGGTTGGAACAGAACAATATGTCTGAGGTCTGTGCATAGGATTCCTGAACCCAAGAGGAACTACCCAGATCAATGATAAAGGTTGATGAAGATGGTGGCTGGGGAGAACTCTGGTGCTACCTCCAACTGAGGGCACTGGGCCAAGGCATAAAGGAAGGCAAGTAGAGGTCAGAAATACGTGTGGCATGGAGAGGGGAACAGCAAGATAAGGAGTTTGTGGAAAGATGACTAAGAAGACAGCAACTTACCAAATTCTCCTGATATGCAGGCCTTGGGATTGACCAACTCCTTGTTGGGGCCATGTCACCAACATTCTGGTCCAGACATGCTCAGGCAAAAGTCCTAAAATACTAGAGATAGAGGAGATAGAGGCAAGCATTCAGAAAGCCATAAATGTCTGTCCCAGACAATTGCACATCATTTCACACATTCACAAGAGTAAAACCTCTGAGGACATTGTGACAAGGATAATGAGAATATAATGAATTAACTTTCTCTCCAGAGAACAAAGAACTCCTTGGGGATAAGTTGGGTACCTTTGTAACCCACCATCTTGACACTCCTTAAGGTCTCTTTTCCCTAAAGCATTGTTTCTCACACTTTTAGGTGCTACGAATCCCCAGGAGATCTTGTTAAAACACAGATTCTGGTTCGTGGGTCTGGGCTGGGGCCTGAGAGTCTGCATTTCTAACCAGCTCCCAAGTGATGCTCATGCTGCTGATCTGTGGACCACACTTTGAGTGGCAAGGTCCTAAAACAGGGATTTATTAGTGATCCGAGAATCCTCATAGAATCCTCTTGTTGATATTTTCAAATTTTATTTGCATGTATACTAATAGTTTCTGCAAGATACAAAGACACCATCAACAGTAATGTTGGGAGTGAACACTGACTGATGGAGGGCAGAGGTAGGAGAAATACCATTGCCTGTATATTATTTATACTTTGTGATTCATGAGTCATGTGAAGGTATACACATCCCAGAAATTAAATAAATAAATTTACGACAGGGAGAAAAAAAAAAGTATTCATTTAGTCTATCCGCTTTGTTCCTAGGGAGTAAAGCAGGTACCAGTATTAATCTATCTGCACATTTTGATTCATTCCTTAACTTAGTAAGCAAAGCCTGCTCCACTGTGTGGAGACTTCATTAGTATCTGGGAAGCACTAGGCTTGATAGCAAGGGTCCCTCGTTTTGTCCTGCGGGTGTTGATAGTGAGCCTGTCACGGAGATCTGGAGCCTTTCAGTAACTAACAACTGATGGAAGGCTGCATATTTCAATACAAGCGTGTATCTAAGATATAATTCGTCAGTGAAATAAAGAAGACTGGTAAGGTTATAGCTCCTTGCAAGTCATGGCTTTTCCAGCATTAAGCACAATCAAAGCAAAGCTGTTAGAATCAGGAACAGGAATAATACTCACACACAGCACTAAAGTCTAAGTGGGAAAATGTGAATTTTAGAAGAGAAGGGGGGCGATCTGTCCTTTAATCGAACAACTGATTTTCAAATACATTTTCAGACACCTATTTCTTGAACTTACGAGGTATTCATAAACAGAAAACTTGATTTAAAAAAGTATTTATATTTGGCAGATACTTTTTGGTAAACTTGTTAATGAAGTATGGTATACCAAAAAAGTGCACAAATCATAGGAGTATAGTCAATGAAATTTCACAAAGCAAACAACCCCAGAAAGCACCCATTATGCTTTCTGCCAGTCACTAACCCCCACCCCGAGGTAACGGCTGTTTTGACTTCTAACAGCATAGTACTTTTGTCTGGTTCTGAGCATTGCAGGATGAAAGCATACGCTATTGTACTTTAAAGATTTTAATTAGCAACCTCGCGCTCCCCTTTTGTGATCAGTAAATTGTACATCTTTGTCTCTCTACTCAGAAAGGGTGGCCATGAGTGTATGGCTGATTAACTCATTGATCAAAGTACATTCCTAAACCACTGTGGTTTTTTTCAAACAAGTTGCATGAGAGTACATTGCCCCCCAAATTACAATGCCTCTCTATAAAAGGACACATCCCAGGACAGCGTCTTTATCTCCATTCTCTTTCCAAGTCATCAATTTTAAATTACCAAGTGACCCAGAGGCACTGCAGATTTCATGTCTGCAATTCTCCTCAGAGTCAAGAAAAAGAATGGAGAAGATAAATCTTCAGCCTGTCAGCAAACCCTGAAACCACAATATCCCTGTTAACCTCATTAAGAAGAAATTCCATTCTCTTATCCTCTAGGGAAGAGAGAAGATGCAGCCCCTGAAATTAGATTCTCTTCTCTGCTGGTGCAAGATGGGGCAAGACCAGCAGCAACTTCACTTTGGATTTAACGGGTGACTAAATGGAGTGCCTAAGGGATGTCTTTTGGGTGAGGACACTCTAGGCAGGGAAGATA
This sequence comes from Pteropus alecto, assembly GCF_000325575.1. Lineage (NCBI taxonomy): Eukaryota > Metazoa > Chordata > Mammalia > Chiroptera > Pteropodidae > Pteropus > Pteropus alecto. Next base: position 615,882 of record NW_006441067.1, on the reverse strand, counting down.
TATAAAGTGGCACAAAGAAGACTTCAGAAGAAAATGCTATAACAGCAATTGATGAAGTTGTTGACAGAACCAAGACTTGGAAATCTAGTTATGTGGTATGGATGTCAGGAATCAGTGCTATTTATGATCACACAGAGGATATTGGAGACCAAAAGGAAAGCAGTACCTTTACTTTCCCATTTTTTCCCTCAGAATATCTCTCTGGCTGAAGTCTGCTTCACTCCATGTCAAACCAAGCAAAACTGAGGGGATAATAATAGCCATAGGAAGGATTTAAAGAACAAGATCCCATTTTATCATAGCAGGAGAGATGAAAGCTTCATTCTTGTTCCAGAATAAAATCGTCATGGTTCTAGAATGTAAGAGTTTAATACAAAATGTTTACCCAATATAAAGTCCTTTTATAACATCCATATATACATTACAGACAGAGCCTGATATCTTGATTAAGTAACATATCCCATCTTATTTTAGGTCACCAGAGTCTACTGGTGGTGTCATGGGGCCATAAAAGAAAGCTGTGACAACTGCGAAGCTTTCAGTCAGCAGATGTTCATAGGGTGCCTATTTCACAGTTGGCACAAATTGAGGTATATTCTCTGGTCTTAGGGAACTCACCATAGGGATGAGAGAAGAGCATCACCTGGGAGTTAGAAATGCAGAGTCTCGAGCCTTTCCCCACTCCTGAATCAGAATCAATAACATTCCCAGGTGGTTTACACCCATATTTAAGTTTGAGGAGCTTTGATTTTAAATGACACTCCAGCTCAGTTATTCTCAGCCCTGGCTGCACATTAGAACATCCTGGAGAATTCGAAAAGTCTTGGTTCCCAGTAGAGCAGTAAATCACAAGGAGACCTGGGTTCAGAGCATTCCAGGCACAGGGAATAATAGCCAGGGTAAAGGCCATGAGGTGGGAACAATCTTGGTATACTCTAGGAACAGCAAGTAGGGCTGAGTGATGGAGAGAGTGGTGGGAGTTGAAGTCAGCAAAAAGGACATCCAAAAGCGACTTTCAGGCTATTGGGAAGCCATTGGTAGGTTCCGTACAGGGACTAGTTTGTGAGCATTCAGTATAACATACTTAAGCCCTGAGCTAAATTGTGATGTTTTTAATTGTTGGTTTTTTGACTCCCTTACTCCCTTACCCCATTAAACAAAACAAAACCAAACCCTTGTATATTAACTGAGAGTAGTCTATTGATGCCACATAGAAACCACAATTTTGTAAAGAAAACAGAACTCACAGAGGAAAATGAATTAAGTAAACTGACAGGTTGGAGGCTTTGCCTGCTGTTGCAAGATCTAGTTGATCAGTTGGGGAGACAGAGACACAGAGAGACAGAGAGACAGCGAGAGACAGAGATCATCTATGAATGGGAGATTATTTATAAGGAGCATAACAGATCGAACCCTCTTCCCAGGCTTCTTCTTGGGCTGGTCCCTCTCCCACCTCCAACAATTGCTCTACTAAGTCCTTTTCGGCCAGACCCGCACTAAAATCCCCCTGAGAGAAGTCACTTAACATTAGTTAAATGACCTCTGAGTAAAATCTGTGTGCATGGCCCTTATCTTTATCCTGAAGTGGGTCAGCCTAACTTCTCTCTCAAAATCACAACTCTGGGTGAGGGGATAACAGTGCAGAGTCAAAAGAAGTGAGGGATGGAAAAAGACATGGTCTAAAGTCTGGGAGAGAATTCTGAAAGACTGCTAAATTCAGCAAAGACAGTAAACACCATTCAACTCAGTTCTTCCCACTTCATAGATTTGGAAACTGAGATCCAGAAAAGTGAAGTTATTTATTTTGTTGGGAATGTAGTAGAACCTGGGCCATCAATGAGATCGCCTCTCCTCTGAGGAGTGCCAAACCCCTGCTTCATGAGTACAGTTTGCCTTCAGAAAGCCTGGCACCATCCCACCTCTTGAGCCTATAGTGTGGATGTCTGTCCTTGTCCCTGTCTTTGGAGCTTCTGTGATTATCTCACTAGAGTCAGGGCAAGTCCAGGAGACATATGTAAATGTCAGAGGACTCTTAGAAGCTGTAGAGTAAAAAAACCTCTCAACTGGTGGGGGATTTCTAGGGGCTTCCCCAACTTCATGGACCTGAGCCATTCCAGCAGACCAGCAGGAAATGCAAAGGAATCAGAATTTATAAGGCCCTTCAGAGAGGTGGATGCCAGCCCGAAAAGATCCCCTAAGAATTTTCATTACTCCTTTTTACCTAGGGTAACCCCAGACCCCATAAACAAGTCCCAGCAATCAGCATGTAGCCCAGCAGCTTTCACTGGACTTGGATATAATGGCTCTCGCACTGAGGCATATTCTGGGCAAGGGCACTGTGAATGGACCATAAACACAAGAACCACTCAGGGTCCACTACCCCGATACCTACTCTAGCTTTTGCTGCACAACGAAGCACTCCAAAATTTAGTAGCTTAAAATAATAAGCACTTATTAATTCTCCTAATTCTGCGGGCCAGCTGAGAGGTTCTTTTGGTCTGGGCTGCCTAGTATGATCTCACTCACTTGTCTGGTAGCTCACTTGGTTGGGCTAAGGAGCCTCAGCTGGGAAGGTTCGTCTTTGCTTTATGGAGTCCAATAGGCTAGCCTGGGGTTCTTCACATAGTGGACTCAGGGTTGCAAAGACCACCTAGAGACGGCAAACTCCAAAGGGTAGGGGCTAATCAAGATTCTGTTTGTTTCATATTTGCTACTGACCCATAGCCAAGTCCAGATGCAAGAGGTGGGAAAATAGATTCCACCTCTTGATGGGAGGAGCAGCAAAGTTAACTTGTAAAAGGCTATTAAAGAACAAAATTCAACCGAGTAAATTTGAAGATTTAATTGGCTTTATTAAGCGATTCACGAATCGGGTAGCATCCCGTCTAGTAATAGAAGGGCACTCCTAGGGCTTGTACAAAATGGAAGGTTTTTATAGGAAGAAGAGTGGAGCAAGGGAGCTATTAATGAAAAAGAAAGAAAGGATTATTTTTAGAACAGGACAACTTCTTGTAGAGAGAGGGAACAAGGGTTTGTATCATACATACTGCCTCTTCTTTAACGGGGAGTGGAGAGGTAGCATCTGACAGATTACCTTACAGATGTTTGACCAGAAAATTCTAGACTGGTTGATTAAGACTATGTTTCTGGGAGAGGTCGAAACAACAATTAGGTCAGGTATTAAATCTAGGTTTGGTATCATCAGCTATAGCACAAGTGATGCCATTTTGGGCTTTTGGTTTTCTCTTTAACAGAGGGCATACCTACAGAGATGGGAGGAATTTGGAGCCTTTTTGGTAATCAACCACTTGGTCTGTGACAGAAGAAATGCTCTCTAGGAGCGCTTTGTGCAGAGCCCTGTGGGCATAAACCTCCTTCCAAACCTCATGAACAATAGAGTGCTTCTCTTTCTTGTTTCCCAAGGTCACTTGCCTCTTAAGTTATTGGGTCCCACAAAGACATTGCAATATCCCAACCTGATAAAATTCCAATAAAAATAGCTTGGCGTTCCATATTATCCACTGATTTATATATTACATTGCACTAGTTTTTGTTCTCAGGATCATTCATGTATACAAGTAAAAATTTTTTAAATGTATTTGTTTCTTTATGAAAGAGATTTTATGGGACAGTTTTAATTAGAGAACCTGTTTCTGGGCAGTGGCCTTCTGCCCAATAGCAATGCTACAAATTATATTTAGCAAATCAACATGCTCTAAGACAGTAGCAGACTAAATTAGAAATGTAATGCTTGGCTGGTTGTTTATTGCTTGTATTGTATATTTTTCACACATCATAGTGTGGTGTTTAAAGGTCAGGATTACATTTACACTTGAATTGTCTAAAATAAAAAAAAGTCATAACCAGAAAATTCAACAATATATTTTCCTGTGCATGCTCCATTTTCTCTCTGGCCATTCCTCAAATATCAGAAAACATACAACCTAGCATGTATTCTGGGATATGAGAGTGAGACGCTGCCAGGGAGGCTGCAATTTTTTGTTAATGTTGCAAGTTTCTAAGAATAATTAGGTTCTCATTGGTACTGGTTACATTCAACGTATTTAAATTTGGAAAGTCCTAAACGTGGTATTCCTCCTTGCTGTACAAGTCTAGAATTTTATGAAATAGCTCAGTCAAATGCAGCCCATCTATTCCAGTCATAAAGAGAACAAAGTAAAAAAAAAAAAAAACAGGCTTTGTTCCAAATTATAATCTCCTCTCATAAGTAGCTCTCCAAGTAATATGTGAATTCACTCTTCCATCAAAAGCATCCATGAGCTGTATTAGTTGTCCTTACAGGTCATCTGTAGCTGTCCCACATGTGTGTGAACAGAGGTAAGTGTATCTGCACAGGATAATTTTTTTTTCGGATGTAAAGTCACATGAAGTTCCAGCCTCTACCTAAACATGTACTCTTTCTGGGTTTAAATACATATGTCATTCATAATATAATATAGGAGTTGCTGAACTTTTTTCATAAAGGGCCAGATAATAAACGTTTTAAGCTTTTCAGGCCATAAGGTCTCTCACAACTACTCACCTCCGCCGTTAGCGTGAAAGCCACCATGGACAATCTGTAAGCACACGGCTGTGGCTGTGTTCCTACAAAACTTTATTCATGGCCATTGAATTCTGAGTTTCATGTAATTTTCACACATCAGGAAATACTATTCTTTAAAAAACTTTTTTCAGCCATCTACAAATGTCAAAAACACTCAGCCCTGGGGAAGTACAGAACCAGGCTGCAGGTCAGTCAGATCTTGCCCTGAGCCAGTTTATTGACCCCGGACCTAGTGTGTTAATTAACAGGGGAATCATCTGACAAAGGCAGCGGACCTTCCAAACTTGAGCTCGTCAACTCCATTTTAACTCCTCTACAAATACATTTCTCTAAGAAAGCTAATTTCTTAAAATTTTTAAGCAACTCTGCTTTTATATAACCACAGGGAGGAACTGCTTCTTTGTGCCTCTGTATTTAAGTGAGGATAAAAGCCATTTGATAGCAAATTAGTTTTCTCTTTCTTTATTTGCACATAATGTTGTGGGTTTGAGTCTTTCCTTTTCCTTATTTATTCTTTACAAAGCTTCAGATTTCTTTGTCTGAGTGACGTGACAATGATCTGTGAATTGGCAACATGAGTAATAAATCACTAAGTTGTAGAACAAAACTCATTCTGATAATGGCAGCTCATTCCTCCCTCCCAGAATCAGCAAATTCCATTCTTCGAGACCTTCCATTATGCATTGTAGTCTTAGCCCTATATTGTCTTTGATTATAGTATATCATAAAGACCTGTGTTCAATCTTATCCTTTTTGATTTTCCAATTTAGATCTCAAGAAGTGAATAAAATCAATGTCAGCATTTTGACAGCGGTAGTACTTCAGACTTTGTTCAGCATTTTTTTTTTATAACTTGTGTTGCTCTGTATTCTGATGATACATAATGTTTTGCAGTGTTTGCATTTATCTCATTGGATTGAATGTTTCTGTTTGATACAGAGAAGGCTGGATGCCTCCAATGTCCAGATAAAATTGCTCCCCAGTCCATCTCATTCCGTATGGCTTAAGTAAGTCTAATGAATCTTTTAATGTTATTTTGCCATCCAATGCCTTATGACTTTTTTGGTAAAAATATTATGCTGGATTTATTTAGTAGCAGCTTTAACTTTTAAAGTGGCTGTTTGGTTACTAAACCTATTTTGATTTTCTTTCCCCATAGTCAAGATGATATGACATCAATCTTTTCTGAGTGGTTAAAGGCCCCCTTGAGGTTCTTTTAAGGCACTTCCGCTAAGATATTATTTACATCCTCCTTCATTCCTGTGTTATATAAATATTTACTACCTAAAAAGGGTTGTATGAATTTATATTTCTCAGTATACGTTTTTTTTCCATTTACAGGTTAGTTAGTCATGAATTCAATTCAATTCAGTGATTGTTGGGGACTTACTGGGCACAGAATTTGGTGCCAGGTATCGTGAAAGGTATAAATATGAGTGGGACATGTCCAATCTCAAGACATTTACACTTGTCCTGAGGGAAAAGAACCCAAACAGCAATACCTATTAAATGGAATAGACTATGCACACTGGGGTTTAGATAGAGGGTTGTAGATAATGGACAAATTACTGCAAGCCTCAAAGCATCAACTTTAAGTCTCCTTTGCTGTTCATATTAAGTATTGCCAACTATTTCCCACTAAATCTGATAAAATGGAGCAGCCTCTTTCTGCTTTGGGGTCAAACTATGAAGCTTGAAACTATAAAATTAAAAATTAAAAATGATTCTCTACATCTACCAAATTGACTCACTATTCTTGTTGGGGGAAAAAAATAGCTAAAAAAGGAGGCTGTTTGTGACATGACCAATATTCCATTTTGACTTGATCATTTAGTGCAGTCAAAATTTGCTCATTAGTTACAAAAAAAGTAAACCCATTGAATTGAAGAACTAGTGCAAGTGATTTGGAGAATGTAAATTGAATTGATTGTTTGGCTAAACTGACTTCTTGGTTCAAACAGGTAGAACTAAAACCTAGTTAGGTTCAGCCTGGGCACAGATCACTGCAGGTTTGTTCTGTCTAGGAAAGCAGAGGCACAGTTATTAAGAATCTGAGATGAGAGAAGGTAATGGAGTTAAGAACTGAATAAGCAATCAAGATTTGGAAAATCTGAGATGTAGCTAGGATGAGCAGTGGGCCCAAACCAAAAATCTAAACCAGAGATCCCAAAGGAAGACATTTTAAGGGACCTAAGGAAAGGAGCAATTCAGCAAAGAATCAAATCAAAGGTGAGGAAAAACCTTAACACAAAGAATCAAAGCCTTGTCCTCACCTAGGACTTTTTACTCTCCTCCTAGGAAACCCAGGACCAAACCCCCGTGCTCTTCCAAAGGACTGAAGATCATGAACAGCTGACTCCAGTAAAGAGAAAATTAAGAGGATGTAGTTTCCGAAGCAGAAGCTGAAGAAAATATTCTTTTACGTTGTTTCTTTAAGCCTATCATCGGAAAGGCATTTTTTGAAAGGCAGACACCATCGTTAGATTAATTTACACTTAATTTAACAAACTATGAGGTTTAACTATTTGGATTAAACTTCAGCTAAGACTGGATCCTGACACTCCTGAGAACGGCCAGGAGAATATATTATAAATCAAAACTTAAAGCTTTTAGTTCTAATTCTACAAGTACTTAAATGGCCACTACAGAACTTGAAATAGGTATGTATTTTCTTCTCCCTTTCCAAGCTGGCACTGTTTCTCTTCCTTATAAAGGACTTTATGTGAGAGTCCTCTGATAAAAGGTATTGCTCTGATAAGTGCAGGTATTGTTGGAACATAGCCCATCACCACCAGCTCAGCCATGAAGAGTTGTATCTACAGATCAGAGTGAAATCGAAAAGAGTACGAGCTGGCCCATGGAGGGATCTAATGGACCGGCAGCTGTCAGTTCATTGTTTAAACACTTGCTGTTTCTCAATGGTGTTTTTTTCCCCTCAGAAACCGGCTCAAACCAACATCTGACCCTTTTGTATAATCTATATAGACTGTTGGTTTACTGCAGAGCACTTGAAATTGAAAATACAAAAGCTTTCTTTGAGTGTTAAAACAAAGCAGCTTCTGACTTGCTCTGAAAATGCACATTGTGGAGATTCTTATCTGGATGGGCCTTTGATTTCCGGCCAAGTTTAGAGGAGGATGGTCTAATAATAAAACAGCAAAGCAGTTTGAGTAGTAAATTCACATAGAGTTTTTCTGAGAATGTGGAGATAAAATCCAAAAGAGAAATTCTCAAAACAATCCCCAAACCAATAAATTCCACTCCTCCACCTCCCCTATGATGAAAATGAAAGCACAAAAGAACAAGCCTCCTTGTATTAGTAAGAATAGATTATTTCTCTATTTTTTTTAAAAAAAATAACACATATTGGCTGTTTCTGATTAATAAAAAAAAAATACATACTGATTGTAATAAACAGGAAAATTCCCATAATCCCACCATTCTAAAATAACCATTTTTTTCTGTAGATATCTATACTGTTTTTTATTCCATGCAAGTTTTATCACGCTGTGTGTACAATTTCATAGGCGTAAGTTATTTTTGAAAAGGCTGTGAAGGTCAGTTGAATCTCCAAGAAACATCAACCGTGAAGGTTAGTTGATGACAACAGTTTTCACTTCTCTGATATACTTTCTCCCATGGCTTCTGCCAAATGTAATCCATCTTGCAGGATCAAAAGAGACAGTGACACTTTAACAAAGTAGGATGAAAACAGTCAAATTAGACACACAGAGAATTGGGGTGGAATCAAATGCTGGTCTTAGGCTTTTGACAGTTCCTCTAGGTTGATCAGCAAAAATTTATCTTCACATTTTATTCTATTCTACCCCCAAACCAATCTAACTTCCACTTATCTGGGCCCCCAAACAACCATGAATGCAAATAGAAGATATGCTCTAGGAGGAGCTGGCTGACTCTAAATAAAATGTCTATGGCATGTGAGTACGTGAGCATGCAAATGTGAGACTGTGTGTGGGTGTGTGTGCATGCATACCTCTGTGCACACACTCATTTGTAATAAGCACCCCCAAATAAAGGCATTTTAGCTTCCCGAAGGACAACACTAAGTCATCATGAACCAATTAGGATAAAAGCTACCATTTACTAAATACTAACTAGGCCCTATACTAGAGATTCTGCTTGCATTATTGAATTGAATTTTTTTCCTGATCACACTGTTGAAACTGCAACCTAACCCCCATCCCCTACTCAGCACTCTTGATTCCCCTTACCATAGTCTACTGTGTACTTTTTCCATAACACTCATCACCTTTTAACATACTTTATCATTTATTTATTTGCTGTGTCATTGTTATTATTGTTGTCTCTCCCATTGTCTGTTTTGTTCATTGATGTAACTCAAGATCCTAGAACAGTTTCTGGCACATAGTGGAGATTCAATAAACAATTTTTGAATGAACATAAATTCATTTTTTCATCTTTATAACAATGCTTTGAGATTGACATTATTATCTCCATTTTAGAGAAGAGGAGGTTGCAAAGGAGGTTGCAGAATTTGCCCATGGTCACGTAGCTGGTAAGTAAAAAAAAATTAGTTTTGAAATCAGATCTCTCTAGACTCCAAATCCTGTACATTAAAGAGTAATCCCTAGAGCAGTGCTGTTCCATGAATTGTTAGTCATGGTTGAGATAAGTGAAATTGAGAGTAAGCATTTGGAAACTTCTATAACAATTTGACATTGCTGCAACATCCAAGAAAGAGTACATCAGTGGACTTGGCTTATTGAACAGGGCATGGACCAGCTTGGATGATGTTACACTCGCTTGGTGAGTTACATGTGCTAAAAGCTGTACACAAGACATACACAGTAAGACTGCATTACAATATATCATAATTTAGGGTTATTTTGTTGACTGTAACTCTAGGATATATAAAATTCAGAGGCAATTTAGAAATTTATTTGTTCTAATAATTTTTTATTTTTACAATGTCTTAATTTTTAGAGATTAACGTTATTAAGTAAATTAAGGAAGCAAACTTTAATGTTAAATTACATTTGGCAAAATAAGCTTCACTGGACTTTTTTGGTCAAGAGGACAAACCATTGCTGATTGCAGCAGTCATAGTAAACCAAATGATGCCGATCAAAGTTAAGTCCTGAAAAACAAATACCAAAAGAGTTTGCACTAGCTTTTTTGAGAAGTATTTTCCTTCAAATGGTGAGGTCAAGTTTGTAGCCATAACCGATGATAAAGTGCTTAAAACAGAATATATGACTAGTAGAAATTTTCTAGCTAATAGAAGCAATAAAAATATAGAAATGTAAACAGCATTTACATTCCAAACATAGAGAAATAAGTTACAAATCAGAAAAAAAATCTTGGAAAGGAAGACTTTATTTATTGAAATAAAAAGTCAACAGAAGCAGATATCAATTTTTCACATATAAACAGTGCCATGCAGGCTTCTTATAAAGTAGCCCTTCAGTTTGCTAAGACTAAAAAGCCATATACAATTGCCAAGGCATTCTAGAAAGACACAACACAGACATTTGCTTGGAAATATTGGGTGAATTGGTGTCAAAGCCGGTAGCTCCTGTATCATTTTGCAACAGGAACAGGCTACTTTATGGAAGACCAACTCATAGAAAACATAACGCTTACAAAGTGTTTTCTTTTCTATTGAAACTCGATATCATTAACGAATGTTAATATAGCAATTTTTAGCATATGTATAATTTTAATACAATGGAAATACTAAGGAAGAATTGATTTTTCAACCTCATTGCTGAAAACATGACTAGCACTGTGCCGTATATCCAAAATATACAAAGAACTCATGTGACTCGATAACAACAAAACAATCCAATCAAAAAAAATAGGCAGAGGACCTGAACAGACACTTCTCCCTAGAAGACATACAAATGGCCAATAGACATACGAAAAGATGCTCAACTTCAGTAGCTATTAGGGAAATGCAAATCGAAACCACAATGAGATACCACCTCACACCTGTTAGAATGGCTATCATCAACAGAACAAGTAATAACAAGTTTTGGAGAGATTGTGCAGGAAAAAGGAACCCTCGTACACTGCTGGTGGGAATTTAAATTGGTACCGACACTGTGGAAAGCAGTATGGAGCTTTCTCCAAAAAATTAAAAATAGAATCACCATATGACCCAGTGATCCCTCTTCTTGGTATTTACCCCCCAAATTTGAAAATGTCCTCAAAGATATATGCATGATGATTGGATAAAGACATGGTACATACGTACAATGGAATAGTACTCAGTCATAAGAAGAAATGAAATACTGCCATTTGTGACAACATGGTTAGATGGTGAGATAATCATGCTAAACAAAACAAGTCAGACAGAAAGAGTTGAGAACCATATGATTTCACTTATATATGGAATATAAAACTGAAAGAAACAAATGAACAGAGGAAGAGGAAGGTAGAAAAGGGTAAACAGGATCAAATCTATGGTGAGAGAAATAGATTTTACTTTGGGTGGTGAACACACAATACAATATATAGATGATGTATTATAGACTTGTACACTTGAAACCTATATAATTTTATTAACCAATGTCACCCCAATAAATTTAATAAAAATATAAAATGCAAAAAAATAGTAAAATAAATAAATAAATAAATGTGGCTTAAAATTTAGGTTTCATGTAGAAGTAGTATTCTGATGGCTCAGCTGCAATTACAAGGAAACATTTTGAGTAGGTACTCAGGTTAAGGTGTCCCCAGAATGTAAATCACTGCACTTTCCTTCATCAAGATGCTCTTGCTACAAAAATAATGTCAGCTGAACTAAACAGTGTGCTGACCGACGTGCTGAAATCTGAGAATTACATAACAGCTAATGCATTACCTTTCAGATTATGCTCTAGATTTTGTGATAACATAGAAGCTAAACATAAATAATGATTATTGCATGCTGGGTGTGATGATAATCAAGAGGAAAGTTCGGTCTAGAATGTTTGAACTGCAGAATAAACTCTCAGCATTTAGGCAAGATAAGAAACCAGCTTAACCCAATTTTTTTAAGATGTGAATTAGACAGCCAGTTTGATAATTTGTATTATATTTTCAGTAATTTTTTTTTATCTACGCTTTGTACTTATCCCATGCAAAGACATAGTGTAACATGTTTTCAATGGCAGATAAGATCTAAAAAACCAAGACAAAAATTAGAAACTGGGAAAAACAAAGGTTTTACAGGTTGATATGACATAGTCCATAATCTTACTACTATCTTAATCTTGCATATCTGCAAAATATTTTCTCTGAATATCTTACAAATCTTATAGAACACTTAGAATTTTCTTGTCCTTCAAAAAAATTCATGCGCAGGAAATTCATGAAGCTTTAATCCATCTCTTTCATAAAAAAGGTAATTTAAATTCAATTATACTTTACAAGATTGTTAGAACTAGCTGCTGATGAAAGAGTGAAGATGAATTTTGAAAATACAGCATTGCTTAGTTCATTTTGGATAAAAGCTAAAAACAAATATCCTGAGCTTGCTGAAATTGCCTTAAAATATCTTCTTCTATTTCCCTTACCACACTTATGTAAGATTGATTTCTCTACTATGAGTATTATTGAAACAAAACATAGAAATATTTTAGATATGCATTATGCTCTGTGAGTAGTGGTGTCAAGATTAGTTAACAAGCGAGAAGCAAGCTCATTTGTTACATCGAAACTTCAAATATTGATATATACATTGTTCAAAATGTGCGTAAACATTTCACATTTAATACCGGGAATTGCCACTTCACTCAACTTTTGTTTAGTTGTGATTGTGAAATAACAAAAATTAGATGTAATAGTGATTATATTAATCGCCTATATGTATACTTTCATAAACATGTATGGTTTCTGTAATTCTTTTCTTTTTCATGTTATATTTGCTTTAATTATATTTATTGAAGCAAAATGTAATTTGATGTCTGTTGAATCTAATAAAACAGGGTTGAATTTTGTCATTGTTTCTCTTTTCTATTTTCCTGGCATTTTAGTTTTATTGTATTTTTACAAAAGTATTGGTTTGCTATGGGCTGGAAATATTTTTAAATATCTAATCTTTGACCACAGATAGCTTGAGAAGCACTGCACTAACTGCTTCTACTTAGGGGCCATGTTGGCCTACGCGGTAGTCTGCATCCAGCTCAGTCCTTTAGGTATGGGCTGGTCCAGCTCACTCACTGAATCCTAGAATGTTTGGATGGAAGGATTTAGCATAAATTGTTCCCTGACATCCATGCACTCAGGCCCGTTCATATAGCCTTGACTTTCTGAAATCTCTGAAACACCTAAGCCCCATCCTGGGACCCCAAACCAAAAGAAGACATGATAGAGTCCTTCAGGCTATTGAGAAAAGGGGATGGAAATATCTTTTCTTGTTTCCTATTAAGAACACAGCTGGAATGCATTGGGCCGAAGCAGAAGAGATGGATCGAAAAATCAAGTTGACAAGGAGAAACAATAAAAATGGAGCAGAGCATAATTATTAATGACAAGGAAGCTTGCCACCAGGAAACAAGAAAAAGCCAGAGACCTGTTGGGCCTTGGGAGAAAGGTTTAGCTTCGGCTTCCACATAGCACTTTGAAGGAGCCCTTC
>NW_006441067.1:579054-602413 GCF_000325575.1 Pteropus alecto | reverse complement strand
AAAAACAAATCATCGACAACAGAGCACATGAAAACTCTAAATTATATATTATAGGGCACCCCTTATGAACCGAGCACTTTATAGGAATCATCTCTTTAACCCTTACAACAACCCCAGGAGCTAAATATTCTTAGCCATATTTTACAGATGAGACCAATGAGGCTGCAAGAATTTAAGGAAGTTACTTACTCTCCAATCCACCTTTTTTCAACTCTTACTATGTCATCGTCCCACCCTGGCTGCTCTCGCCACCATTTGCCTGGATTCTGCTAATCTTTCATAACCCAGCCTAGAGCTGTGGTCCTCAGCTTGGGCTTCATCTCAGAATCACCTGTGGAGCTTTTAAGAAAAGATTGTTATCTGGGTGCCATTCCCAGGTATTCTGGTTTTAATTTCTCTAGGATGTGTCCAATTAAATCATAATTACTTAGCTTTAAAAAATCCTAAATAATTCTAATGTTCACCCAAAGTTAAGGACCACTGGCCTAGAAGGTTTCAAAGCTGAGTTAGGTGCCTTTCTTGTGGGCCCACGATATCTCATCTTTAATCATTCATTTTAATTATTTATTAACTGTTATCAAATTTAATTTCACTGTACTATTATTGTCTGTTTCCACTGTAGATTTTAAACCACTGAAGGCAGGGATTTTGCTACTCATGTTTATTCATTCACTCATTCATTATTAAGTGCCTACTATGAGTCAGGCTCTGAGCTTGTACAGTAAGCCCTCACTTAATGTTGATAGGTTCTGCGTCTTTAAGCGAAATGATGAATAACAAAACCAATTTTACCATAGACTAATTGACATAAACAAGGATTAAGTTCCTACAGCATCTCATCAACATTATAATGAAAAGAAATTGAGCAAAATAATGTTATTTGAGGCTACTGCAGTTGAGAATACACAGTGAACAAAGTGCCACAGGTATTCAGAGTTTAGTGCAGGGAAACAAAATAAAAAGACAATATACGTGGTTTTGTTTTCTATTGTCACGTAACAACCCAAACTCAGTGGCGTGTAGTGAGTACTCCAGCTGCAAGTTCAAGCTCCTTCTGCTGCTGTGCCAACAGCTGCCTCTTGGGCACTCCCTCACCTAGGAGTGCACAGAGAAATGATGTTGTCTGCCCTCAGAAGGATGCATCTGGGAAAAAGTCTGGAAGAGGAGTAAAGACCCTTTAGGCAAGGAATTCTTGGGTCCCAGATATCCTGAGCAAGACTGTCTGCATAATTTGCATGGTCCAGTGCAAGATGAAAATGCAAAGCCCCTTATTCTGAAAGCAGGAGGAAAAAGTGCTATTAAGGTTACTGAAATGCTTGTTCCTTTCTTCCATGATCTCTCTCAACTTGATGTAGTGTTGTTTATTTGCTACTTAATGCCATCCTAAGTTAAGAAAAATTAAAATTTTAAATTACTAGTATGAATTTTACCGTTCATCTTGATATTGGTAATGCCAGTTTTACATGCAAACATAGAGCTTTAACTCATATGAAGAATCACCAAAATTATATAATTCCATTTTATAATTTGCACATGCATTTGTATTTCATTCTTATCAGAACAGTGGGAAGCTCACATAAAATTAACTCAACTGTTTTTATTTCACTTCTTGATATGTGCACATTCTACCAATAATCTCTACCTTAGGTGTACTGATGAGTAAGGAAAGACTGAAACAGCAATTACATGTTAGCCTATTTTTCCCTAACCTTCTATGTCTTCATTTTCAACAAAAGTGGTTAGTTAACACAGAAAAGTAAATGAGTAAGACAGGATATGATACGATTCCTTGGTCATCCATGCTTTCTCAGAATTACCTTCTTTTTGCACTCAAAGCAAGTTCTAGTTCAAATAAGAAGTTTGTGCCCTCACTTTCTCAGTCATAGATGTAACACATTTACCTTGTACTTCCTTTGGGTCTCACTAATCTCCCACGCATATGGGTCCACCAGCATTCTGTGCTCATGGTGAAGAAGAAATTTCAGGAATTATCCACTCGAATGACTAACCTTGTAATCAGCTCTCTGCTCTGCTTCTGTAAATATGCTTACTGCATAGGCCAAAGGGCAGAGTGATCTCAAAAGCAACTGAAGACTCACCCTCCCCTTGGATTGTTCTGTCTAGATAACAGATGTATTGCCTAAGTACCTGTTTGAACTGCCTGTAACCCATAGCAACTCCAGCGGTCTGTAACCAGCTGAGAACAAATCAACCAATCAGCTAACTGTAATGGCGCGAATATAAAAGAAAAATTGCCCCTAAGCTCAGGGCCCAGCTCTTCATAGCACTAGCTCCTCTGGGACTGTGAGTAATAAATCTGAATTCTCCTTCTCTCCGAGTTACTGCTTGGTTTTTCGCTGGTCCGATTTTGGAGCTTTTCCGCAACAATGAGACATTGCGAATGCCATATGCTAAAGGGGTAGCAATGAGCAGCAGAGGTGTAGAATGTAGTAGATATAGTGTATCTCCTCTGCTTACATGTATGTCCATTGTCACATCAGACTTCATTCACAAAACACAAGTTCAAAAATAAAATCATTAAGAATTTCAAGCCAGTAACAGCAGAGTATTAAATTGAGGGTAGTCTTTTCTCAGCACAGGTGGCATGCTCATGAAATTGGCCCTGACTCTAGAAGGGTAGGGAGTAGGCTCTCAGTGGACACAAATTCTCAGTGGACTAAGCTTTTTAGTGGGCATATATCCTTGCTCCCATGGACTCCTCACCTTCCAGGGAGGGCTGTGACCAAAAGAGGACCCAAGTATGACCTTGCATAGGGCAGGTTCCAGGGAACGAACCCTGTTCCTTGTGCCTGGGTCTAAAAGCAAGACAGATAGTGACCTCTACCCCAAAAGGAAAGATGGTGGGAGTGATAGATTTGGGGACAGAGAAGAGTTATTGTGTCCTCAACCAAGCATATTGTACTCAATACATATTGATGAATAAATAAATGCAGAAATAGCAGACAAGTGGTTGTGCAATGGAATAAATGAGAGCATGTGTTCTGATGAAATGATACCTGACTTAGATTAGAAATGTAGGCCTATGTTCAAAGCCAACTCTTCCTCCTATTCATTACAATGTAATTTTGCATATGCCCTAATTGTGCACCATTCATCCTATGCTATCGCACCACTCAAAGAAACACCAAAGCACCATCTTCCGTCTTCCTCTTTATATATAAATGATTTTTTTAAACTACCCAAACTAACAAAATACTGAGATCTGTGCTATCTTGCCTCAATTACGTTTTTCATCATTATATTCCTTCTTCAACCTTGAGATTTACTTTTCTTAAATTGCACTCCCCACATCTGGGATACGAACCATTCTGTTGATACAGCAAATGCATATGATCAGGGAAATGTGCATCTGTTTTAATTCTCTAAAACCCAGGCAAGATTTGACCAAACAAATCACTAGGCCATTCAAAAATCCACTTTGTTCATTGAGTATATTCACATGGAACTGCTAAGAAGTCAACACTAAGGAAGAAAATGTTTCTCACCTTTTTTTCCTTGATGAACTGAGCTGAAATATTTGGATCCTAATTGTATGCATTTTGTTAGGACATTGAAGCTGCCTAACATGTCCTACTACCAAAGAAAAATATTCATACATTTACTGAAATCAAATAACCCACTAATAAACTTTGAACTTTGAGAAGAATGAGACTACTTACAATTGCCACCCACTCTGTTCACTTTCATAGGTCTAATAGGTCGAATAAAGATCACCTCTAGTTTCTCTTTTTGTTTTGATTATTGTGTCTTAACCAGGTACCTTCTACTTGGTCTCCAAAATTTCAATACATGTTGATGAGTACCTAACATTTATAAAGAAAAAATATTTTGCCTACTACACTTTGAAACTATCAGAAATTCTAACTTCACTTTCATGACTGAAGCTCAACCCTGGGCTTTTTTCTTCAAAAAGGTGGGTCTTGATTGGAAGACCTAACTCCTATCTAGCTCACATATGTAATTTCCATTACCTTTCACAATTCTAAAGCTATCTAATCAATAGAGATAATCCTGGATTTTAAAAGGCTATGCTAATTGCCCTGATTCCTTTTATTCACTAATTCCTCCTTTATTTCACTCTTCCTTAAAAGAGAATGGTAATTTTTTTAGGAATCAATAAACTCTTCCAGAGTCATTGAAGCTTCCAGAAAAAGCTGACGGTAAAATTTATATTTTATCTTAACTTCTTTCCATATTCATTAATCCCATCACTGTCTCAAAGACAGAAAAACAAGTCTGGATCAGAAAAAAAAAATACAACCACAGAGGTCTAAGTAATTAGTTAGCCACCTCTAATACAAGCGGTTGGCCTGTTTTTGATGCATAGGAAGTGCGAAATCGTGGTATGTTGATTGTTTGATTGATGTTTAAAAGGCAAGTGCCTGAGGGGAAATTTGAAATTTTTCTTATCATTGTATCCTTTCCAACTGTATGAAATACATGATTTTCTATAAATCACTCTCAAAATACGTTGTGTCATTTTCATGTTTCAGAGAAAGGCAATTTGGACCAGTTCTCCAGCAATTTGTAATGGAAATTTGACTGATGACAGGGCAATTCAACAGTAAATAGCATTCAAAAGCATTTAGTGAGAAGTAGGTATGGGCCAGCCACCTCACTAGGTAGATACCAGACACAGGGATACCTAAAATTGAGTCCTTAACTTCTAAGGGTTCACAGTGAAGTGAAGAAATGGTAGTATAAACAATCATTGCGAAATGTACAGAGTTGTAATACAGGTATGTACAGAGTAGTACAGTGACACAGAGGCCCAAAAACAATGGATGGGGGTTCTGTAAAGTGATTAAGAGCATATTTCAATGCCAGACCTGTGACCTTGCAAGCTACTTGGCCTCTTTGCATTTCAGTTTTATCCTCGGTAATAGTTAGAATGGTAGTACCTATCTCATAATGTTATTGTTAAGAATAAATGAGTAACTTAGAACAGTGTCTGGAACATAGCACTCAACAAACATTACTCATTATTAATACTATCATATTATGTATAAAAGGAAGTCTGAGACTTGACCTACAAAAGTAAATGGAGAAGTGCAGGCTTCATGTTATAGACATGTGTGAGGAATCCCAAGCAACTCTATGAGTGCAGAACAGATTAAAAGAATAGAAATGTGAGAATAATGTACACTGCTCTGGACTATGACATAGATGAATCTTAGTTCTACTACTCATTCATTAGCTGAGTGCCTGAGCAAGTTAAACCGGCATGAAGAGTAGATACTCGGTACATGAGAACAAGTATTACTATGGGTGCATGGGAGAAAATGGCTCGAGATTGGCACTAAAAGTCTGGCTGAGTTTACACTGTGAAGAGCTTGTGTATTACATGTATCAATCAGTCATTGCTACAATAATGCTGTGTAACAAACCACTCCCACCAAATGTCAGTAGCTTACAACAGCAAGCATTTATTTTCTGACTCAGGTGAGTCAGTTGAAGTTTAGCTTGTTTTGGTTGATTTTTGCTGGGCCTGCTTGGGTCCAGCTCAGCTTGGCTCTAGGCTGCAGACCAGTTCTGCTCTACATGTCTCATTCTGGGAACTGTAGCTATCTGTACAAAGCATGTATTTCTGAGCATGCATTTCTCTTGACAGTAGCTGAAGCCAATCCAATCTACAAGTTTGGGAGTTTTAATTCATTCTATAGATAAAAAAAAGATCTGTAAAAGATATTATATTGAAGAAATAATATCATTATCTAAATTTTGGAAATGCACCCTGATGGTGAATGGGGTGGGGAGGGACCAATGATTCTAGCCCATGAACCAGACAAGACATGGGTAGGACATGGGATTGCATAAAGAGGATAAAGGTGAAAAAAGTTGATGAGTTAAGATTGGCAAGACTTGGTGACTAACTGGTTGTGGCATGAGTGGAAGGGGACAAAGCTGCTGTGAGAAAAAAGGTGAAAGTGACACAGAAGTTTTAAGGTTAGACAACTAGGGAATGGTAATGGTATATCCTGAAATAAGGAGAGTTTTAAAAAGAGCTCTTTACTGAGGAAGAGGACATAGGAAAATAATGAATCTATTTTGAACAGTGTGTTGGCTTTGTGATGTGTTAACTTCCCTAAGGTATTCTCTATTTCCCAGAATTCCTTTCTCTGAATGTTTCTGGTTAGCATTGATCATAGGAGATATTTTTGGTGAAATTCAGAAGGTGATATTATTTTTTAATGCTCAGTAGGTCAGTGCAGGGGCATCAGGTGATGTTGCAGTTCATGCACATTGTCACTTACATGTGGGCTCACCCACTTCATGTAGAGAAGCAGCTGGGCCTGCAGCTGCTCCACCTTTCATGTTATCTGCCTTCTGCTTCTCTGACTCCTGGACCAGGTGCATGATTACCTCCATAACAGAGAATGTCAGCTGCTCCTGTACGACACCCACATCATCAAAGTTGTAGGCATAGGCCATGTTAGACTAATACAAGCTCTAGTCCTTTCTGACAGGTTCCTATCCATCCTTGATCTACCAATTTTATAGCCATCTTCCCTTCCCAATTGCCTGACTGTTGACTTCAAGCTTAAGAATCCAATGTAAAGATTATAGCTTTTCAGAAACCGTTCACCAACTTCTACAAGTGCAAAAGTTTACACCACAATAACAATGAGAACATCTAGTACCAAATCTTCATTTCTAAATACCATTTCCCACTAAAAGGAATCAAAGATCCTAGGACAAAATGGCTGATTCCAGGGCTAGGATATAGAAAGTGTAAGATGAGCCTGAAACATTATTGTGTGTATATGTGTGCCAGAAAGTTAAAAAGTATTTGAAAATTTATGGTATACATTAAAAGTTCACAGGAGCCAACCTGAAGAGGATTCCACTGGCCAAACCTGAATAAATTTAACGTCAAAATACATCATATAGCAATGAATTATAACACACTGAATAAAATAAAAACCTATGGATCCACATTGATTGATAGATGAAAACAGAGTTCTTCCTAACATGCTAACTAAGAAATCTAGATGGGATAATGACTTAGAAAACCATCATTTTGCACCAAGAATGAGACAAACGGACATTATGTGCTTCTTGGTATGAGGCACCAAGATGAATCGATATCACTTAGGCAGTATTCTTGTCAAAAATGCCTAGGTTGAATCTAATCATAAGGAAGCATCAGATAAACTGAGGGACATTCTACAAAATATCTGGCTTCTGCTTTTTAAAAATGTTAAGGTGATGATGGTCAAAGAAAGGCTAAGGAACCATTCCAGAATAAAGGGAAACTAAAAAGACACAAAAATGAAATGCAAGGCATAATCCTGGGTTGGATCTTAAACTAGAAAAAAAACGCTATAAAAGTCATTATTGGGGCAATTAGCAATATTTGAATAAAATGTGTTGATTAGATAATAGAATTGTATTTATATGATTTTCGATCATTATAACACGGCTACATGAGTGAATGTCCTTAGGAAATACATACTGCTGAAGTATTTAGGGATAAAGGGGCATGATGTCTGCCACTTACTCTCTATTGACTGATATATGTATCACGAGAGAAGAAGCGGGTAGAGAGAGAAGGGGAGGGATCGCGGGTGGGGAGAAGAAAGGGGAGAGGAGAGAGAGAATGAGAATGATGAAGCCAACATGGCAAACTTAGCAACTGGCAAACTGAATGAAGAATATATGGGTGGGTTTTGTTCTACTCTTTCAATTTTTCTGTAAATTTAAAATTATTTTAAAATAAAAGTAAAAAGACCTTTGGATTTAACAAGATGGAGGTGAAGAGCGATCATGACAGATGTCAGCAGCATGCTGGGGAGAAAAACATTGTTGGGATCTGGTGACTAGAGAATGGGAGGTTAAGAAAGTTGAATCAAATAAGAGACAACTCCTTTATGGAGTTTTGCTTAGCCAAAGGGAAAGCTGTAGTTAAATAAAGGGTTGTTGTTGTTGCTGTTTTTAATATGAGACATCTTAAATATGTGATGGGAATGTTTTTATGGTGCAGAAAAGAAAAAGAGATGACACATGAAAAAGGGATAAGTGACAGGAGAATAGTCACTGAGTACGCACAAGGGGATAGGGTTCAACAATAAGGAAGCCCTAGTAAGAGCAGATATTTCGTCCAATGGATAGAAAAAATACATAGGTAGAGCTGCTGTTATGATGAAAAACGGTGGAAAGATAAAACCATTCTCTTCGTTTTGTTTCTAATACTTCAGTGGAATAAGAATTGAGAGCACCAGCTGAGAATGAGGAGACTGAAGAGAGTGCTGAACTTTGAAGAGAAAGAAGAGGGTCTAAATTAGTTATCTCAGAGAAAGAAGTGAATTAACTATCCAATGTATTAGGATTGTTCAGCAGTGCTAAGAGTCCACTTCAGATTTGTTTTTATCATGAACTTATACCAGCAACTCAACAGAATCTCCAGACCCAGTAAGGAGACCTAGGGAATTAAGAAGAATTCTCCGCCAAAATGCTGGACAAAATATTTTTATAATCTTCTTAAAAGCATCAAGTAGGTAACAAAATAGTGATGAGAGTCTAATCTGAGAAGAAATTCATGAAGGTGACAGCGTAGCATTTAGGCTACTTTGGCCTCCGGATCAGGGGAATTAATCCTGACTCGGCAGCTGAGAGAGCGAGTTATGTTTTGACTGATTCTCAAGAATAGGAAGACAAAAGTCTTAGAGTCTAAGGCCTGTCAAGGGTGTGGACCATAGTAAGCCATTCTAGGAGTCAGAAAAAGCTAGAAGCAAACCTACCATGAACTTGCAGACCAGCCTCAAATCATCCAAGAGGATTAGAAAACTTCCCATCCTGAAACTGGATTGAATGACCCTGAAGTGCTAGTGCCCCCAAACCCCTGGCAGTAGCAAAGAAATTTCTTGGGGCGGGAATTATTTCTTCAAGTACAATCTGAAGCACACAAGCAGGTCCTCCATTATCTTACCCAACCCCTACTTTTCCAACAATCTCTTCCTAACCTTCCACTTTCCACACCCAATCCCTACTACCCATCCAATCACCATTGAACTCTTGCAGTTTCTGTTCTACTGACATGCTTTTCAGTTTTCTGCCTTTTTTTATATCTTCTTTTTAAATTTTTATTAAATTTATTGGGGTGATATTGGTTAATAAAACTATATAGGTTTCAAGTATACAATTCTATAATACATCATCTGTATATTACATTGTGTATCCACCAACCAAAGTGAAATCTCTTTCCATCACTATATATTTGACCCTCTTTATCCTTTTCTACTTGTCTCCCACACCACTTTTCCTCTGGTAACCACTGGAAGTATCACACTGCCTGACTTCAAATTATACTACAAAGCAACAGTAATCAAAACGGCATGGTATCGGCAGAAAAACAGACACACAGACCAATGGAACAGAATTGAGAGACCAGTCTACGGCCATACTACCCTGAACAAGCCCGATCCCATCTGATCTTGGAAGCTAAGCAGGGTCGGGCCTGGTTAGTACTTGGATGGGAGACTACTTAGGAAGAGTAGGTGCTGTAGTGTAAAAAATAAAAAGTAAAAAAATAAGGGATTGTAAACTAACAAGGTCCTTGCAATCTGTGAGGTCAACCAAGAGTTGCCTCGCCTAAAAAATAAATAAATATATAAAAATAAAAAAATAAAAATATTAAAAAAAAAAATTGAGAGCCCAGAAATAAACCCACACACATATGGACAAGCAATTTTTGACAAAGGAACTCATTTCCTTTTCCTCGTCTAGAATTCCCTTCCCACCACTTTGTTTTTACCACTTTTTTTTAAACACTGGCTGAAACAAGATGTAAATTTTTTTCTCTCTCATCTAATAGCCTAAGGGGAGAAACTTCGGTGCTTCCTAAAGATACAGCTTTCATCTCTTGATCCAGGGAGCTCTGCTCCAGCTCTCCCATCTTTTAAGCATCCATCTTCCCCATCATTTCTGCCTGCAAAAGCCAAGTTTCTCCACAAAGCCCACGTACTCTGTTAAGTTGCCCTGGCCCCAAAGTCAGAATTAACCTGATCCTTCCCTTCATTCATCTGTCCTTTGACTCTAACACCTCCTGTTGCATATTATAGTTGTGTGTTGCTCATTCCCTGCTATTTTGAGAGTCTACAGAGGGCAAACACTGAGTCTTTTCCATCTCTGTGCTCTCTGCATCATTGACCTTGCTCCTTGCACTAAGTAGGTGCCTCTAAATGTTTGCTCACGTGAACTGTGACAGATGGATAAATGTCGAAGCTGAGGTTGAAAATTACAGATCCTCTCTTCCAATTTGTGGTTCTAATCAAATAATATTCCCTGGTTTTACTCAACTTTGAAAAAGTTACTTTCAAGGTCAGGATTGAGGGAATATTCGGCCCGTTTTATTTTATGAGCAGACACAAAGATTAGGTTTGCTTTTTCCTTTTTAGCTCTCCTAACATTGAGCTGATTGATGGAAGGTAGAGGAAAGTAATAAACCTTTATTCACAGAACTACAAAACCCTCTCTGGCTGCCGCCTCGTTCTCTCTCTGGAGATAAATGAGGACGTTGCTATTATGAAATATACAGCATAAGGATGCTTTTCCAGTGATCCCTCTGGTACTCATCTACATCTTGATGACTTCTTGATAAAGATATCACTCTCTAGATAGAACCTGTCATCAAAACAAGCAGGCCACATATATATTTAACTGTTTGGTTTCTTAATGAGAATAGCAGTTTATAAAGAAAAATTGATTACTTCTTTCAGGGCAATGATTTTCCAGCTTTAGAGAGGAAGCATACTGTGTCAGACCAAGTAGAAATTTCAGAAATAAATTAGTTATAATGTTCCACACCACAGCACTCTCCTGTTCTTTATTTAAGCTAGTGATAACTAGCTGGAGCCCAGCTGACCAAGAGGAAAGCCAGAGGAAGCCATAAGTTCAGGTAAGCAAAGTAGCTCTCTGTGCAACATAATGCTGAGGTAAGGGCCTCAGCGTCCAAATATAGCATGCCTGATGGCTGGGGACGAGCCCTATTACAGTTAGCGTTCACTGCAAACCAAGCCTTTCTAGAAATGAGTGGCTTAAAACAACAAACAAATATTCCTTCTCATTCTTCTGTAGGCAAGTTCTTCTTGCCTAGGCCACTTTCCTGACCTCTGTGGAGCCTGTGCTGTGTCTTTGGCCAGCTGGTGGCTCAGCGGGGCATGGATGGACAAGGATGATCTCATTCACATGTCTCAAAACTGACTCAGGACAATGGGGATGACTTTGCCACGGGCACATCTCTCATCATCCAGCAGGCTAGCTCAGGCTTGTTCATGTGGTGGTCTCAGGGTTCCAAGTGCAGCGAGACAGCGAGTCCTAGCATGTATGCTTTCAAGCCTCTGCTGGAGTCAGGCTCCTGGATCACAAGGCCAGCCCAGATGCAGGAGATAGAGAAACAAAGGCCACCTCTGAATGAGAGGATCTGCAAGGCCACATTGAACAGGGCTGAGTGTACAGAGGTGGGAGAATCTGTGGCTGTTTCTGTGATATACCACAGGCCCTAGCTTCCACCACTTTTTCCTGTCTGAATTCTCTCTCCTAGAAGGGAATAGCAGAAAAACAAGTGACTGAAAAAAGAAAGCAGTACTGACTGACTCTTGTGGAGCCCTTTCACAATGGCCTCTTGCTGGGTTTGCTGCGTGTTGCCTTGTAGGCAATAAAAGCAAACACCTGGAAAGAAGAGATAAAGTACATGCTGGGAGCGCGAAAGCTCCATCTAGGTCTACTTGTCTGGAGATAGAATAGGGGAGGGCAAGTGGCCCATTTCCTGAAGAGTGGACTGCTGAGTGGGCAGGATGGAGACATGAAAGGGCCAGGTTGCCTCCGCTCCTTCCTTCCCTCGATCCATCAGCTCGGGAGTGTCAAGGTCACTCCGAAGTCACACTTCCAGGAAAAATGGGCAGTGTGGTTTAAAAACTAGATGATTGCACACAAAAACCTTATTTAAAAAGAGTAGTTTTACCATTTTACATTTAACATTTTATTTGGATGTACTTTCAAGCATACAGAAGAGATGTAAGAATATGAATGAATAGTACGTAGAATAGCTGACCCTTTATCCAGAGTCACTTATTGGTCACTTATTATTAACATCTTGCTTCATTTGTTTTATCGTTTGTATTCTCATTGTCTCTCTCTCTCTCTCTCTCTCTCCTCTCTCTCTCTCTCTCTCACCCCTCCCCTCCAGCCCCCCACCACACACAGGTCCTCAAATAATATCATTGCATTCAATGTCATTTTGTTATAACCTTGATGAGATGCTGTAGGAACTTAACTCTTGTTTATATCAATTAGCCTATGGTAAAATTAGTTTTGTTTTACGTTGTTTCTCTTAAAATCATACATTCTATCGATGACATTAAGTGAATACTTACTGTATATATATGCTCTCTCCATTACTCTCAAATGATTCACTATATATAAATATATACATACATATATGTGTGTATATATATATGTACACTAAACCATTTGAGAGTAAATTGCATACATTGTGGATCTGTACCCTAAATACTTCAGTATATATTTTCTAAATTTATTTCTCAAAGAGAATATCCTTTAAAATTCAGAGAACATTGAAGAGGGGCCCCTCTATCCAGGATAGGAACCCCAGAGCAGTACACCACAGAGCTCAGCTGGAAAAAGCCCTCTCCCATATGCTCTCCCATGTCCTCCAAGGCCACAAGAGCCTCCCTCCATTTCCCTTCTAGAAGTGCAGCCCAGAAGGAAGAGAGGAGAAGCAATAGAAAGATACAGGGAGAGAGAGGACATTTAGCCTCGAGACAACTGAAAAAGGAGAGAGACATTTGTGATTTCTTCTGGGAGATCAAACAATTGGAGACGGGGGAGAACATTTAAAGTTGTTTTTTATTTCCAACAGGGATGGGGAGGAAGGAAAGCATGATGCTAAAAAAAGGAATGTATAAAGGTTTTGGAAGACATGGACAGACACCCTGAAGACACACATTCTCTACTTGATTAATTTGCTTAAAACTGAGATCCAGAGAAGTCTTGAGAAGCCTTCAAAACCAGAGGCGTCTCTGTGGTACACATTGAAACGATATGTCTTTTCTCCTAAAAACATTCTAGCATCATTTTCCTCATTTTGAATGAACTAGACTTGTGATGTAAAAAGCAGCATGCTTGAGCTCAGAGGTTCTTGACTGCGGCTTGCTGGCCTCTACTAGCCAGGAACCTCCCAACTCATGGCTCTGCCTGGCTTCATTGTGACCTCAGTAAGGGAAGAGGGGGAGGCTGGGGACAGCAGTTCATGCTAAGTGTCTTCATTCTTAACCACATGAACGGCTTCTGGGGAATATTGGACAGACTATCTGCTTTTTTACCAAAACCACCATTTACCTGGATAAAAAGTTTTCACTGGCCCAGAACAAATGATGGAGACAGCATTTAGGCCCAAACTCAAATCTCTTATTTCTAAGATGTGAATAATTTTTCTAAAGATAATGCTTTCCAGTTTTTCTGAAGAAAGGTGCAAAAATATATGGCAGGCACGATACGTTTGGAGCAGACTCTCATGAGCCTATGAGAGGGAAAATCAAATGGAAATAACATAAGTCAAAGAAGTTTGTAAACCAAAGAAATACATATATATTCTTAGAAAAAAAAAATCAGTGATTATGTGGCCTCCATAATAGTTTCTTGGACAAGCATTTGCAACTTCTCGAAGCTTCAGTTTACTCATCTGGAAATTGCTGAATTACCCAATTTTGCCAAAATTACATGAGTCAATAGGTGAAGTGTTTATTTTATCTTTTACTGTGTATGACTGACATATTAAAGATTGAATAAATTTAACTATTATTTTATTGTCATGATTCTCTAAGAAATATAGTCCCATCTTCAGTTTTATGACAGACCAGGAGAATCTTTCCTGAAATTGGAATTCTACTTCACAGTTTATAAAGGTCTTTCAAGTACATGGTAATCCCATTTAATTAAGACAGCACCCAAAGTTACTCATAAAGCTCTCCTCAGATAAATGAAATGATAGTTCTTCTAAGGGAAAACATGGATTTGAGTGGCCACTAGGTATGAAGATACTCTATAAGGGATCAAAGTGGATTGGGGGGGGGATGACAAAATGGACTTCAAAGCCCTTGCAGGCCTAAAATTCTGCATCGCATGACTCTATGACCTCCTTTATTGCCTGCAAATTCATGAGCAAAGGTAAACATCAAAAAAGACCAGAGACACATCTCAGCACAAGCCCATGGTCAAGCCCGTGCCACACTGGAGGAGAGCTCCATCCTTTTGTCCTCAGAATCAGGCACTCTGATCCTTTCTGGTCACACAGGGATGCTCTTGGAATGGCACCAAGGCTGCCAGTGACTGCAGCCTCCCTCCCAGTGCCATGTGCCAAGAATGCTTTCCAAGTGGAGAAAAGACTTTCATCGAGCTGAAGAAAATCAAAATAGTAAGACTTTTCAGGATGGTTGGAAAACTAAAACAGACCTAAGTAAATAATTGATAGTAAAAACTAGCAAGAAGGATTTAGATGTCAATCTGATTTTGCATGATATAAATAATATAAATTGTTAGTATTTTGGCAGAAATTAATGCAAATAATATCACATAATTTGTCAATTGTGAGAGCAATAGAGTTAGATGAACCCTGTAATTAGTGTGTATAGGAATAAGCCATATATGTTTGTATTGGGACATAGAACCCAGATATACTTAATTTTCTTTTATGGAAGGGTAGAAAAACAAGTTGGTGAGTTAACTGTAGTAAACAATAATGGGTCATAAATTGTTAAGAATAATTCTTCATTATAAATCAGCAATAGTTTGATATATGAGACACTTAGAGCTTGGAACTACATGGCAAAAATATAGTAATAATATCAAAATAGCTTGTTTGTTGAGCACATACTGAATACCAGATGCTATGCAAAGTAATTTTCATGCATCATCTCATTTAATCCTTGAGACACGTAGTATATATTATCCCATTTTCCAGATGACACTGGGGTTCTTATATAATTTATTTTTTCCCCTTCATATAATTCACCAAAATTTATAAATGTACATTTCTTTGCATGGGTATTTGATTGATGTCAAATGTATAATTCTTGAGAACAGCAACGATCACTGTTTTTGCTAAACTTTCCTTAGCAAAGTGCTCAGCACATAGCAACAAATATTTGTTAACTGAAAGAATGAATCTCAGAATGTTAAGAGACTTATTAAAGTCACTTGGCTTTGGGAAACACTGCTTTAGGAACTGTTACCTTTTGGATCTACTCCAGATACTATATTGGGTCTACTGAAAATACGAGGCTGAGGCAGCCATCTTAAAACCATAAAAAGTCAGAAATGATGTCAGCAACATGGCCAAATAAGATGCCCCTCATTTGTATCTTTTCCTAACAACAACAACAATTTGGCATCTATCCATGGAGAAAGTGCCTCTGTGTGAGCTGTGGGAGCTGTGTGATCCAGCACCATATGCCAAAGGACTTGTGAGGAGTCTCATCCATCTGTGCATCAGGCAATAAACAAGCAGACCTTGATCTCAGCTCTGGATTCTGTAGGGCCCATAAACTAGCAGCTCCAGCCCCTATCAGCCATGGTCCGGAAGCCCCTGGAGAACACAGTCTTAGACAATTACCGTTAGACAAGAGAGCTTTTGTGGAAATACAGGTTTCCAGAACACTGTTGGAGAATGATTTTATATATGTATATATATATATATATGAGTTTGGACACATTAGAGAAGGTAAGAGGAACAATTGGACTATACCCACATCACCACTTCCCAAGGTGGCACAGTTCAAGGCCAAGAGAAACCTTCTTGATCTATGATTTCTCCTATGGGGAGTGTGTGAGTGAATATTCAGCTTTCCCAACTGTTCAAGATGCTGCCAAAGAGGCCTATTTCTCTCTCACGCCCCATCCAGAGTGCTACTGCATCATGAGCTATATGACTACGGGGCAGGAAGAGGCTAAGAGAGCATCAGATGGGACGCTCTGCATTAAAGGGACACAAATCCTATTAACTGTGTCAAGGATTCCATCAAGAAGCCCTCCCATGAGCAGCTGGGAAAACCTCCCCTGGAAATACCCCAAACAGAACCATGGGTACACCTGGCACTTTGTGTCTCACTCACACACACTGTACCTTGTGGCCGGCTTCCTCTGCATGCTCCCAATCGGCAAGAGCAAGCTTTGGCAGAGAGCTGGTGAACATGCACAGAAAAGCCTTCCTAAATCTGCGGGCTAGGGACAGACCATAAACTTGAGCTTTAGCTCTGCCCTCAGGAAAGCAAAAGGGAGGCTGTCAGCACTCAGCCTGGTGCATTGCAGAATCAAGAGAAGGCATACAGGCTTAAGAATTTTGCCACAAGAGGGAGCAAGAAGCATGGAGCAGGTATATCCACGGAAGATCTGGGAAAGCCTTCTAATCCCTAGCAGGGCTGATGGAAAGTATTTCTCTCCCAAAGGCATTTAGTAAAGACTGGAGGAGGTGACTGCTATTTTAGATGGGAAGACAGCAGTGCAAAACTTCAAAAAAATATGAAAAATCAGGGAAACATGACACCACCAAAGGATCATAATAACCTTCCAGTAACCGACACCAAAAACATGGAGATCTGTGATTTACCTGATAAAAAATCAAAACAATTAATAAGATGGTATTAGTAAGTCCTTAGTTATCAATAATTACTCTAAAGCTAAATGGATTAAATTATCCAATCAAAAAGCACAGAGTGGCAGAATGGATAAACACACACGCACACACACAACTATATACTGCCTACAAGACATTCACTTCACTTTTAAGGACATACATGGGTTCAAAGTGAAAGAATTAAAAAAGATATTACATGCAAGAGAAAACCAAAAGAAAGTAGAGGCAGCTATACTTATATCAGACAACATAAACTTTAAGCTAAAAAATGGTAAAAAGAGACCAAAAAAAGTCATAATATAATGATAAAGGGGTCAATTCATGAAGAAGACATAACAATCATAAATATATATGAACTCAACATCAGAGCACCTAAATATATTCAGCAAATACTAGCAGATCTGAAGGGAGAAATAGACCGAGATACAACAATAGTAGAGGACTTCAATATCCCACTTTCAACAATAGATATATCATTCAGACAGAAAATCAATAAGGAAACATTGGACTTGAACTGTACTTTACATCAAATACACCCAACCGACATACACAGAATATTTTATCCAACAGCAGCAGAATACACATTTTCTCAAGAGCACACAGAACATTCTCTAGCATAGATCACATGTTAGGCCACAAAACAAGTCTTAGCAAATATAAAAAGACTGAAATCATACCAAGTATCTTTTCTGACTACAATGGTATGAAACTAGAAATCAATAAGATGAAGAAAACTGGAAAATTCATAAATATGTGGAAATTAAACAATACATTCCTGAACAACCAAAGGGTCAAAGAAGAAATCAGAAGCGAAATCAAAAAATATCTTGAGACAACTAAAAGTGGAAAAAGAACATACCAAAACTTATGGGATGCAGCAAAAGCAGTTCTAAGAGAGAAGTTTATATTAATAATTTGGCATCTATCCAAATACCTACTTTAAGAAAAAGAAAAAGGAAGATCTCAAATAAACAACTTAACTTTACACCTCGAAGAACTAGAAGAGCACACTAAGCCCAAAGTTAGCAGAAGGAAGGAAATGAAAATCAGAGTGGAAATAAATGAAATACAGACAAGAAATTTTTTTTAAGAAATTGATGAAACTAAAAAAAATTTTTGAAAAATAAAATTGACAAACTATGAGCTAGACTAAGAAAAAAGGAGAAACGATTCAAATAAAACCAAAAATGAAAGAGGAGACATTACAACTGATACCACAGAGATACAAAGAACCATAAAGGACTACTAGGAACAGTTAAATGCCAATAAATCAGATAATCTAGAAGAAATTAATACATTCCTAGAAACATATAACCTACCAAGACTGAATAATGAAGAAATAGAAAATCTGAACAGACTTTTAATGAGGCAGGAGACTAATATAGAAAACCTCACAATACAGGAAAACCTCAACATCAGACGCATTCACTGACGAATTGTACAAAATATTTAAAGAAAAAAAAAATACCAATTCTTCTCAAATTCTTCTAAAAAACTAAAGAAGAGTGAATACTCCCAAACTCATTTTACCAAGTCAGCATTACCTGACATAAAAGCCAGATAAGGATACTAGAAGAAAACTACGGATCAATATCCCTGATAAATAATGATGCAAAAATTCTCAACAAAGTATTAGCAAACTAAATTCAATAACACATAAGAAGGATTATAGACCATGACCAAGAGACATTTATTCCTGGTTTGCAAGGATGCTTCAATATATACAAATCTATAACAGGATATGCCACATTAATAGCATCAAGGATAAAAATCTTGATCATCTCAATAGATAAAGAAAAAGCATTTGACAAAATACGGCATCCTTTTATGATAAAAACACTCAACAAATTGGGTATAGAAGGAATGTAACTCAACATAATAAAGGCCATATACAACAAACCCACAGTTAACATCATACTCAACAGTGAAAGGTTGGAAGCTTTTCCTCTAAAATCGGGAACGACAACAAAAAAGGTGCCTACTCTCACCTCCTCTATTCTACATGGTGCCGGAATTCCTAGCCAAAGCAATTAGGCAAGAAGAAGTAATAAAAAACATCCAAATGAGAAAAGAAGAAGTAAAATCATCTCTGTTTGCAAATAATATAATTTTATATGTAGAAAAATCGTAAAAACCATATCAAAAAACTCTTAAAACTAATGCCAGTTACATAATCAACAGATATAAATCAGTTGTGTTTTAATATGTGAACAATGAAGTATATAAAAATGAAATAAAGAACATAATCCCACTCACACTGGCATCAAAAATTTAAATAATTAGGAATAAATTTAACCAAAGAGGTAAAAGATTTGTACACTGAAAACTATAAGACTCTGATGAAAGAAATTGAAGAAGACACAAATAAAAGGAAAGATATTCTTTGTGTATGGTTTGAAAGAATTAATATTGTCAACATGTCCATATTATCCTAAATCACGTATAGATTTAATGCAATCTCTATCAAAATTCCAATGGCCTTTTTCACAGAAATAGAAAAAAATCTTAAAATGTGTATGGAACATTAAAAAATCCCAAATAGTCAAAGCAATCCCAAGAAAGAAAAACAACGTTGGAGGTATCACGCTTCCTGATTTGAAACTATACTACAAATCTATAATAATCAAAACAGTATGGTATTGGCATAAAAATAGAAACACAGGCCAATGGAACATAATCCAGAGACCAGAAATCAACCCAAGCATATATCAATTAATATTTGACAAGGGAGCCAAGAACACTCAATGGGGACAAGATAGTCTCTTCAATAAATGGGTTGGGAAAACTGGATGCCCACACAAGAAGAATGAAATTGAACCTCTATTTTATACCACACACAAAAAAGTTAATTTGAAATGGGTTAAAGACTTAAACATAAGACCTGCAACTTTAAAATTCCTAGAAGAAAAAAGTAGGAGAAAATCTCCTTGACATTGATCTTGGCAACAATTTTTTGGATAACACCAAAAGCATAAGCAACAAAGGCAAAAGTAAATAAATAGGACTACGATTAATAAAATGAAAAGGCAACCTACAGAATGAGAGAAAATATTGGAAACCATATATCTGAGAAGGAGTTAATATCCAAAATATGTAAGAAACTCATACAACTCAATAGCAAAAAAAAAAAAAAAAATTCCAATTTAAAAAATGGGCAGAGTACCCAAATAGACATTTTTCCAAAGAAGACATACAAATGGCCAACAGGTACATGAAAAGATGCACAGCATCACTAATTATCAGGGAACAGGGAACAAATCAAAATCACAATGATATATTACATCGCACCTGTTAGAATGGCGATTATCGAAAATATGAGAAATAACAAGTGAAGAAAAGGGAACCCTTGTGCGCTGTTGGTAAGAATGTAAATTGGTGCAGCTTCTATGGAAAACAGTATGGAGGTTCCTCAAAAAAATAGAAGTAGAAGTATAATATGATCTAGCAACCCCATTTCTGAGTATATATCCAAAGGAAATGAAACCGAGGTCTCGAAGAGATATATGTACTCCCATATTCATTGCAGCATTATTTACAATAGCCAAGATATGGAAGCAATCTAAGTGTCCATCAATGGATAAATGGATAAAGAAGAGGTGGTACATATATATGCAATGGAATATCATTCAGCCATGAGAAAGAAGGAAATTCTGCTATTTGCAATAGCATAGATGGATTTTGAGGGCATTATGCTAAGTGAAATAAGTCAGACAGAGAAAGACAAATACTGTATAATATCATTTACATGTAGAATCTAAAAAACTTGGACTCATAAAAGCAGAAAGTAGAATGGTGATTTGCTAGGGGCTGGGGAGTTGGGGGAAATGGGAAGATGTCAGTCAAAGGATATAAACTTCCAGTTATAAGATGAATAGGTTCTGGGGATCCAACGTACAGCAAGGTGATTATAGTTGACAATACTGGATTGCCTACCTGAAAGTTGCTAAGTAGATCTTAAATGTTCTCACCACAAAAAAAGAAATGGTAATTATATGAGGCAAACTAACCCTATTGTGGTAATCATACTGTAACATGTAAGTTTATCAAATCATCGGGTTGTACACCTTAGAGTTACACAATGCTATATGTCAATTATGTCTCAAAAGAGCTGGAAACACACACACGCACACACGCACACATGCACGCACACAGAGTCAAACATGAGAAAAAGCTGAAATGGTTATAGAGACACTGGCTCCAAAGTCCCTGAGCTGCTAGACCAATGCCAACAGCCACCTACAACCAGACTTTGTTATGAGAGAAAAATGAGCCCCTTTTTTATGTAAACCACTGTAAGACAAGTTTTATACTACTTGCAGCTTAAAGTACTCATGATGGACACCCCTTTCCCCACAAGAGCCACAGCTATTGTTTACCTGCTCATATAAAGAGTCCTGAGCAACCATACGAAGAGGTCCTATGCAGTCAGGAAAAAAAAAAATCTGTTTCACATGAAATTTGGAAAACTAGAGGGCTCTTTGCTCTACGCGCTTCTAAGATCAGGGGGCAGAGAAAGAGGAAGGTAGGGGCAGGGGTATTTTAGATTAAAGTTTCAGACTCAGCTTTAAAGACCAAGAGTTGGAATTCCCAGGCCTATCAGAAATCTTTTAATGTGGCATTCGATTAACAAAGTGTTTCTTCAACACAGAGGCCCTGAAGAGTGTGAAGAAAAAGAAATCTGAGGGAGGTAGATAAATAAAAGAGGATGTGGAATTTACTTTCAAGTTGAGTGGCTTGACTGGCGTGGGTGCCAATTGGGGTTGAAATAATGAGCGATGTCATGACGCAGGTCAGAAACAGGAAGGGGAGCGTGTGGTTAGCCAAACGAGCAGGCTTCCCTTGGGCTTGAGACCCAGGAAGCCTTCTTAATCGTCTGCATATATGAGCTGTATCTACGTGCATACACACGTTACGTTGAGGACTGACTGCACCTGGAACTGTTACAGATTCTCAAGGGATGTGAGACCCAAAAAGTGGTGGAGACTCCTGATATGGTGGACCTGACAAATTTCAGAAAGCGGGTGAGCAATCCTTTTGGCCACAAAGTGACACTGCATAGACACTTTCTAACATTTGGAAAAACAATCAAGGCTCAATTATGGAACCAACACCAGTCACAGATGACTGTAACCTTTTGGTGTACATGACATTTTGGAGTCCTACCCACTATTATACTTGTGTCACTTGAACTCTGGATTTGTGTTTGCAGAATGGTAAACGTGTTACTGCTGGTGATTACTCCTGCTTCCTATTTTACTCAGAATTGGGGGTGTACAGGGGCCCCTCCTCCATTTCTATGGCTAATAGAGTGCCAATTCTATTGCACTGGCAGATCTCATGTGGACTCAGAGAGCCACAGGTTGAGAGAAAATGTTAAAGACAATCTCCTGTTTTCCAGATGAATTAAATGAGGCCCAGAAATGTTTTGAAGCTAATTTGAGTAGGGACCAACACTATGCCTCTCTGCACTGCCCTGCTTATGTACCATTTCACCTCTCCTGGCAACAAAGTGTCAATCAAAATGACATTACTGTGGCGGCGATTGGAGTTTCGGTAACAAAAAGATCTCTGTTTAGTGTTTTCTAAAAAGCCCCTTATAGGGTTCCGCCAACCAATAGTTGTAGGAAGTGTTAGTGCCATATGGGATTGTCAATACTCCACATCAGTGCAAGTGACCCACTTGGGAGGCAGCAATGACAAAGATCAGTCAATTAGCTGAAAGAAGGTGGATTGACAATGCAATCATTAGGAAAACCATTTAATTTCACTTGCTGCCAACTTCAGATAAGAAGTATATACACAATCACCCGAGACAGGAGTCTAGGTTAATATTTTTTCTAAGTGGTTAAATATTACCACTTATTGGTGATTACCTCTTTGCATATTTGTAAGAAAACAAATGAAATGTATTACTGTGATATTAAGCCACATTATCTTGTAAGGGATTTAAAGAAATTTCATAATTTGGTCTGCCAATTATGTTATTTCTCTCTAGTTTCTGAATATAACTAATTAAAACAGTAATGGGTCTGTGAGCAAAGTTTCTATTAATATTTCAATTATTTAAGTACTGAGAGAAAATTATTTCCCACAAAATCCTTTTCTACTTAGCTAATTAAATAATTTTCTATTTTGCACTAGGAGAAAAAAAGAGAGGTAGAAAATAACTGAGTTTGCTAATATGAGCAACTTGGAGGATGAATTCATATAATTAGAAATGGGAGATTATTTGCAAAAAGGACTGCAATAATTTCCTCCCTCTCTCTGCCCTTGAGCAACTCCCTCCCACACTGATTCTCGGCTTGCCCATCTGACTCGCTTTGGTTAATGGGACAATAGTAAATGTGACATAAGCAAAGATCTGAAAAGTACTTGTGCATTGCTCTTCGGGGCTCTATAACCATGACCATGAAAATGAGACCAGGCTAGCCTGCTGGATGACAAGGGACATATGGCCAAGTCGTCTCCTGCCTTACCTGACATAGAGCCAACAATCAGACACGTGAAAGAGGCCATCCGGGATGAGCCAACCTCTGCCAAGCTTACCCAGACCAGAAAAACAGCCAGTCAAATAATGAGAAATTATGAATATTTATCTTTTTAAAAAATATATATTTTAAGCCACTAAGTTTGGGGTGGTTTGTGTTGTAGTAAAAGCTAAATGTTATAAAAGGTATCATCTTTAAA
>NW_006441067.1:563171-578889 GCF_000325575.1 Pteropus alecto | reverse complement strand
GTCCCCA
Organism: Pteropus alecto; assembly: GCF_000325575.1. Classification (NCBI taxonomy): domain Eukaryota; kingdom Metazoa; phylum Chordata; class Mammalia; order Chiroptera; family Pteropodidae; genus Pteropus; species Pteropus alecto. The sequence goes on along the minus strand of NW_006441067.1, from coordinate 578,882 downwards.
CTTCCTTTCTCCTAAATATTTTTAATCTCCAATTGGATTTCTGTTCTCTTCACTTTCCTGAACCTGATTCTGGAATGTCAAACTCCTCTGACCTACCACTCTCACCCCTGTCTCCTTAATGGCTCTGCCTCTTCTTAGTTTCTAAAGGTTGAGTTTCTTGGTCTTCTTCTCTATTTTATACAATTTCCCTGCATAACTCATCCTGTCCCATAACTTTAAATGCCATCTATACACTCATGACTCCCATATTTACATCTTCAACCCTGCCCTCTCTTCTAGATACCAGGTTCCTATAGCCACCTACCTACTAAACATCTCCACATGGATATTAAACCTAACATGTCCAAAATAGGACTCTAGTTGTGTCATCCTGAACTGCCAGCATTCCCTTCCCACAGCTTTCCTAGTATTTATTACTGGTATCTCTAATCATCCAGTTGACCAGACAAGAGGCTAGAAGTTGTCCTTAATTGTTTCCTTTCTCTTTCTCTTTAGATGCAATCCATCAGCAAATTGTGTTAGCCCTATGTCCAAAATATATCACATGTGAATCCTCTTCTTTCTGCTCCCTCTCTTAACTATTATTTCAAAACACCATCAGTTCTTTTCTAAGTTATTACAGTAGGATCCTACATGGATCCCATTTCCACCCTTTCTCCACCATAGTCTTTTCTCCAGACAACAGCCAAAATGATCTTATAAAAACATTCAAAATGTATCGGATCATATTATTCCCTTGCTTAAATGCTCCAATGACTTTATATTGTACAACAAATAAAATACAAACTCCTTACTGTATAATCTACTTTCTGCCTTCTTCTCTGACATGTCTGACTCTCTCTCCAGAATGTGAAATTCATGAATTTTGTTTGTTTTGATTATTGGTTTGTTGGCAACAGTCAGTTCGATTGGAATTTATTGAAGAAATGACTGAACGGTCATAAAATGAATAAAAGGCTGTGTTGGCACTTGTGTTCTTAATATTATAATTTTCTTATTTAAATATTTTTAATACATCAAAATTACGTGAAATACATATGACTTAAAAATGAATAAACATAAGTATTGCCATCCTTGAAACTCTTTGTGGTCACTGTCATCTGGATGGTTTCCTAATCTCAATAGGAATAATGAGATCCTGGAATGATGAAACAAAATAATAATGAAATTCTAGATTTCCTATTTCTATAGATACTACAAACAACAGATTCAGGCTAGTATCTTCATATACAGTGATGAGAAGCACAGGATTTAGAGTTATTTTCATTTGATCCTCCAACCCCCTCTCCACCTATCAACATTTTGTTCTGTGCTCCCAAGGCTGAACTAACTCATCTTCTGGTTTAAAATTGGGTTCAGTCTATGGCCGTGCCACCCTGAACAAGCCTAATCCTGTCTGATCTCGGATTGGGCCTGGTTAGTACTTGAATGGGAGACCTCCTAGGAAGACCAGGTGCTGTAAGAGTTAAAAAAAAAAAAAAAAGATTGGGTTCAGTCAATAGGAGCATTATCAGGCTATTGGAAGGTAGGAGGAGTGTGAGGTCAGGGTATTTACTTCTCCCTGCTGTACTACTGGTTGCCCATATCCTATCAAAGGTCACAGGTTCTGCCTAGGAGTCCTTTCCACACAACTGCTCTACCTGATTCTGGTAACACTTCCCTCCATTTGCTCCTTCATGCTGTTGCTGGCCCTGGAGTATTCTACCATCCCTTCTCTAAACCCTACCCACATCTTTGTAAATGGCTTCTTCATTAACTCACCTCAATTATTCAATTTGAATGTGCTATTCGGTTCACATTGGGACCTTGAATGATATAGTAATTGATACCAGAATTGGTCCCAGAAGACTAAATTGGACACAGAAGACTAAAATGGAATTCTGGGATATAATGGATCACAAAGTCGAGGAGTATGTAGCTAACTTCCTTGAGACACTGGAAATCCTCGTAAATTCAGTGACATAACAATAACTCAAATGATCACACAATACAGGTGGAGGAAAAGGTTTTTTGAGAGCAAATAACTGTAGAGTTTGGTCACCATGCAATAATAGTGATTATAAAGATTACAGGTCAGCTGATATTTTTATTATTTATTTATTTATTTTTAGGCGAGGCAACCCTTGGTTGACCTCACAGATTGCAAGGACCTTGTCAGCTTACAATCCCTTATTTTTTTATTTTTTATGCCTACAGCACCTGGTCTTCCTAGGTGGTCTCCTATCCAAGTACTAATCAGGCCTGACCCTGCTTAGCTTCCGAGATCAGACGGGATCGGGCTTGTTCAGGGTGGCATGGGCGTACACCGGCTGATGTTTTTAATTATCCTAGAAAAAGTATGTGGAAGGGAGAATAAATTGAAAGTTTGTTTTTTAACTCAGGACACAGGTGCAAAATAAGAAAGCCTTGAAGGCAGCTAAAGTAGTTGTTCACCTCCTGACATCACAGGGCATGTATGGTTGAGAACTAAGCTCACAGATATTAATGGGATCTTGAGAAATAAAATAGGGACATTTGGATAGACAGAGATGATAAGACTGAGAATTTTGAACGCCAAATTTCCCTGAACCCCTCTCACTGGAGGAGGCAGACCCTCCAGACCCTCTTTAATCAGATGATTCTAATCACAGCTGTGGTTCTGGATATAGTCCTGTTTATGGCCAAGTAAATAGAAACTTTGGCACCTGGTTTGTAGCTCGTGACTTAACAAAATTGTTTAACCTATCTCTATCAGCAGACATAATCAGAAGCTGTTTGCCTTCACATGCACAGACAGCAATATAACTGAGTATACTAGAGGTTATGTTGGCTCTCTTGTTCTCTGCCATAATAAAGCCTGAGCAGTCCTTGATCATTTCCCATAGAGTAGCGTGCTGACACAGTATAATCATGACAGTAACTGGACCCAGTGAACAGGTAGTAGACATAGTAAGTAACTATGTAAATAGTAAGATATATGCATCCCAGAGTGTGAGAGATCAAGAAGATTCAGTGACCTACTGTATCATTTAGGTTTCTAGGGGTCCAGTGGTCTTGAGCATGTTGGGAAATCATCTCTAAAAGAGATAAGCTGCTGCTTCTTATACAACCTACCACAATGAAAGAGGCACAGTGATTTCAAAATAAACGCGGACTACATTTGGTCATTGTTCTTGAATCCATTAAGTAGGGCCAAGAGCAAGATAAGACTCTGTGGGAGGTCCAGGCTGTAGTGCTAGTCTCTTGGGCCTTGTCTCTCAACAGTATCAGAAGTATCTGGTAGGGGCAGACAGCAGACAGCAGAACCACATGGAGCTTCGGGCAGGTCTCAATAGGAGAAACTTCTACCAACAATTCTCCATTTGAAAAGCAATACCTGGCTTGCTACCAAGCCCTTGCTACTAATGAGTGCCCGACCATGAACTGGGTGTCATCTTACCCACATTATCATAAAACTAAATTGCCCAGCAGCATTCCATTGTAAAACAGAAATGGTATAAACAAGACTGAACCCAAGCAAGTCTAGAAAAGGCACAAATAAACTACTCAAGTTGGTGCCTCATTCTGACATGGTAACTGCTCCTACTACTTTACCATATTGCCTTTCATCTACACTTACAGTTTCATAAAGAGTTCCCTCTGACTAGTTAATGAAACAAGTAAAACTCAGGCCTGATTCATAGATAGATCTTCATAGCATGCTAGCATCAGCTAGAAGTCAATAGCCGCCTATACATGAGTGGCCTTGAAAGACATTGGTGAAGAGGAATCCACCTAGAGGACCCAACTTCAGGTTATTAATCTGGTTGTCCACTTTCTTTAGCAGGAGAGATGGCCTAAAATAAGGATCTATACTAATTCGAGATGATTAACTAATAACTTGTCTGGCCGTTGAGAAACTTAGGAAGAATAAGATTGAAAAATTGATGACAAGGAAGACAGGGGAGAGGTATATAAATGGATTTCTCAGAATGGAAAGAAAGTTTGAAGCTATTTATATCCCCATAAATGCCTATCAGAGATCCTCCACTTCAGAGGTCACCTAGTAATTAGGTACACAAAATAGCCTGTCCTGCATATATTTGTCAGTCTCTTTCTCCAGCCACCTTTTAAGGAACTAGGGGTGATTACAGCTTTCAGTTGTTGCTAACCCTAGGGTTCTGCACCATCTTTATTGGTTTCCATAAACCTTGATCTAACCAAAAAACATAGGCGAACACAATATTGGTTGTTCTACCCACAGTTTTTTAAGCATTCCTCAATTATCCAGTTTCAATGTGCCATACATTTTCTACAGGGACCTTGACTGATATAAAATGTAAGTAAATTTTCAAAAGGTCTTTCAGCTACTTATAGCCTGGGAGACGTGGGGAAGTTGCATAACTCTCTAAACGTTGGGTTACTCTTTGGAAAATGAGGACACCTTCCTCAGAGTGTGATATGGAGTTGAAATTTGAATGCATAGTTCCTGATACATAGATAATATTCAGAAAGTGGTTGTAGTTATTATTATTAATCTTAATAAATGAAATAAAAGAAAATCTAAATGAAATTTTGCCAAGGTAAGTGGCTATGTAATATGCCTTTAGAAGTACTGCTGCCAATTAATAGTAATAATCACCACCACTTGCTAAATACTTTCTGCATGTCAAGCACTCACAATCACCTTATAGGTCTCATCTGCTTTGCTCCTCATAACAAACATATGAAGAAGGCACTATTGTGATCCCCCATTTTACATATGAGTTTAAGTAATTTGCCCAGTGATACTGCTGATAAGCAGCAGAGCTGAGATTCAAATCCAAGTCTGACTGTAGATTGCAAGCAGTAACCACTATGTTATGCTACCTTCACACCAGTTCAAAATATTAACAAACATTGACAAATCTACAATGAACATATATCTATTGTGTTGTACCCCATTTATAGATCTCCCCAGATTTGCTCTACCAACACCTGCCTTCCAGGTCCTCACCTGCCTCACCTTCACCATTGCCAGCTCTTTTATCAGCCCTAGGGTGAGGGCCAGGTTTTGGCCCCCTACACCCATTGCAGTGGGAGCTATGGAGCTCCAGTGCCCAGAGGCCTGATCTAACCAGAACCACAGACTCAGAAGTACAGCGGGCCCTTGAATAACATCATTTCATTCAACATCGTTTTGTCATAATATCGATGAGATGCCGTAGGAACTTAACTCTTGTTTATATCAATTAGTCTATGGTGAAACTGGTTTCATTATATGTTGTTTCGTTGCAATTCCAAGAATCTATCGATGACATTAAGTGAGAACTTACTGTACTGCAGCAGGAAGTATGCGCTGTGGCTTCCCTCACAGCCCTTCTGAAAGGTTAGGTGACAGAGCCCAGAGTTGCAGAGAGTTTAACACTCCACATGGCAAAACTTTGACCAGTGAGAGACATGAGACAGAAAGAAATCGGCAGACCCATCCCTCCTCTATCCTCTTTCCAACAGACTGTTCCCTGGAACAGCGGCTTGGTGCAGCCTGTCTGGAGATAAGTCACATGACCAAGCAATCAACTATATTTTTCTCTTGAAGGTCTGGCCGGCTTGTTAATACATCACTTTGTATTTGCTTTTCCTGCTTCCTCGCCTTGCTGCCCCTTTTCCCTCATTCTTAATTGTACCTCTCAATTACAGTGATGGATTGTCCAGGTTTGTCTAGGACTGAGGGATTGCCAGGATGTGGGACAATCAGTGTTAAAACCTGGACAGCCCCAAGCAACCCGCCCCCCTCAATAACGCATTAGGATTTGAGCATTGAATTGGGTTCTGCTGTCCAAAGAATCCTAGGTGTGACAATTAGGACCAGTGAGAGTGGACCACCCGAGTGGGTCATAAGACTAGATGGAAAAAAACTTATTGTCACTAGAGCACTCTCCCATGACTTGGAGTTTAACTCCTGACAAGGACCCCTGGGACCAGTCTAAATTCCATTGCTGGGATGACTTCTTGAAGCTTGGGCAGACGCATCAATGGTCTATTGCAGACGTTCTGGAACTGCCTGACAGAGCGCTGAGAAGTGGTCACAAGGCGAGAGAGTGAGAACGTAGGAATGGATTAAAATGTGGAACTGGAGAACCACGGCTTTTCTCTGGGAGGGCCCACAGGACACTTCCTTCATCGAAGAAATAAGGGGTGCCCTGGTAAGAAGAGCAGCACTACCTTTGAGAAACTCGGTGAGGCAGTCCTCTGCATGCCAACACTTTAAGTACAAGATGCTGCCTCAAACTCAGGCTCCCTAGTACCAAAGGGTATAACGGGAGTAGGCTCCCTTGCCCCTCTAGTTTCTACCACAGTGGAGCAGGAACAGGAGAGCAGTGAACTCAGAGGGTTCATTCACCCAGCCCCTCCCTATGGGATTGCCATGGTGTGGCTGCATTCCTCTGCTGAAGGTCAGATCTCTCAGTCAGCTGGCTCCCTTTCTGCCTCCAAGTCCAGTATCCCCCACCCCTTTAGTTCTAGGAGGCCCCTATTACTGGTTCCAGGGTATTACACTGTTCAGTCAGGCTTCGCAATAGCCCACTTCACTTTATAAGTAACCCTTTTCCTGAAATTGATTAATTCGACTGTACCATCTGTTTCCTGCCAGGGCCCCATATATGCTTAGAATATATTTGGGAACTTTTCCCAGAAACGTTGGGGAGAGGAACTGGGTGGCTAGGGCACAGGGAGGGGAGAAAAACTTTCCAGGGTACACTTTGAATTTAGAACCATATAAATGCATTACTTATTTTAAAAAATATTTCACGCTCTTGTACAATTTTAATAGCAATGTCAAGTCTGTGGGGGGCAGAGGGGAGACAAGGTGGCAACCGATATTAAAAACGTGACACAGTATTTCTATTTCTAGGAATTTATCCTCAGAAAATATTTAAAGATACAAAAATTCATGCACGATGACGATTCATTACAATTTGTCCTTACATAAAAGATAATTTTCTAACAATGTAAATGCTCAACAATAGGGGCATTTGGAGAAAATCATGTGATAGACATCTCCGTAGCCATCAAAGAGTGTGCTTTTTAGAACAATTTTAAACGACACAAGAGACTCCCACGACAGAATATTAGATGACAGAAGTAAAATATAAAAATCTGTGTACTTTTGTAAAATACAAGTGCATATATTGTCTCTATTTTACCAATAAAGGCACCTAGGCAGAGAATAATTAATAGGTCACAGGGTTTATAAATTTGGATTTGGGAGGCTATGAGTAACAGAATATCCAACTTAAAGAATTTCAACAATAGAAGAATGTGATTTTCTCACCAAGAGATCTGAGCATAGGCAATTTTAGGGTTGGTTTGGCAGTTCAATTATGTCATTAAGGACCCATGCTCTTTCTATCGTTTTATTCTGTCACCCTCAGTGTGTGAGCTTTATGTCCTTAGGCTTATCACTTCAGGTCACAAAAGGCTGCTGCAGCTCCAAATGTCACATCATCATAGGGAATGATCAAAGCAGGAAGGCCTTAGAAGCCAACTGGGTTATATCAGGCTCTTTGTCTGGGCCAACTCTTTGGGGGCCCGTGATCTAACCCAGGGTTTTTCCAAATATATCTGCACTGCAAAATGAACTGTCTTATCATGAGGGTCTACTGTTCTTGCTTAAAGGACTTGAAACAAAACCAGAAAGAAAGTCAACCTTTTAATGGAGTCTCTTCATCTGTAAAATGAGTAGGTTGGACTAGATCATCTATCTGAAAGACCCCTTTCAGCTCTGCCTGGCTCTAATTAGGAAAAAGCCTGGCAGAAAACACACCAAATGATTAACTGTGGTTAATTTTGGATGATAAGATTATGGAGGATTTTCATTTTCTTCTTTATGATTTTCTTTCTTGTCCAAAATTTTTAGAATGAGTGATGTGTTATTTACATAATGAGAACATATATCATTTTTTAAAAGATCCTAAGTGTTCTAAACTAGAAAACATTTTAAAACTAATTTTACAGATGTAATGTGTGTCGTTTTTTCCTTTAGTTTGTCTACCAATAGTTCAGCCTGTTTTCCTAAGCCTTATTTCCATATTTTGACCATTCTATTGCAATAGATGTAAATGTCATCCTCAGTTACAGTTATAGGTCTTTTAGTAAAATAGTAGACATGAGTAATGGTGGATAGTAATAGCAAGCTATTTCTTCTTGTGTGAGCTCAATTGTCTTAACAATCAAAATCGCTCCAAGAAAAGCCACAGAATATGTGGGTAAATTCACAATGCATTTAACTGTCTGCAAAACTTAGTTATGAATCACAGACTATGAAAGTAATCACATATAGATTTATGTACAAAAATACTCAGAACTGCATACTAATCTTTGTACTTTGTTTCTCATGGAAATGAAATTGTCTGTCAACAATTTCCAAAGGTCTTTGGGTCCAACGCACCTCACAAATTCCTTCACATTCGTGAGGCACTGACATGTTAAAAAAAGAACCAGAAGGTGAGTTAATAACTTTTTATTAGCAACAAATACTGTCAGTTGATTTTTCTATAGTGACAGACTCACTTCATTCATTTTTGAGAAAATGTCTGCCAAATACCCACATCAGAAACACCATAGTTTGTCTATCAGGCATTCTTTCAAGTGAAAATGATACTCCCTGAACAAAGCAGTTAATTCAATTCACAACTCAAACAATCCCACGAGTCCTTTTCCTTGAAACAACCATTATCCTTTGGTGTACAGTATAGTAGCCATTTTATCACTCAGACTATAAAAAAGATATGTGTTCAAGGATCAAAATTTAATCATTTTTACTGCATATTCAATGACATTTTAAGTGAAACCGACTTTTTAAATTTATTTTTTATTGCTACTGTATGTAGATGAAGAATATAATGACTACTAGTACAGTTTGGTATCAGTACCTTAATTTGTGTTAAAGAATCAGCACTTTTACCCACCTTTGTTTTTGCTCCATCAATGCAATGGCAACACAGAGAAAAATGCAAACAAAGCCTGAGTAGTATTACTATTATGATGTCACAGGCCTTCTGAAAGTGTCTTGGAGAATCCCAGGAGTTTGCAGATCCCTCTTTGAGAACCACTGCTTTCAACTACGAGCAGGTAAAATTTAATTTTAGAAAAGAAAACTAAATTAAAAAGGAAAAAGAAATTAAGACAAAAATAAATTATATGTGTTAATTAATAGAGTAAAGAAAATTAGACTCTCAATCCTTTAAATACAGAAATTCCATACTTATTACTGAGCTATATAAGTTAAGGCTTAGGTAATAATAAATGAAAAGGCATTTCCTAAAATAATTTATTTTTCTTACTATGCAATATTCTATTACCCTATCAAATTTTCAAACACATATTATTATTCTAGTTTGCTGCATTTTTCTCCCTGACCCATCTCCACTCCATCCCAAGAATTTCTTAAGATTAGGAGCTACATATTATTCATAATTGAAACCTATATTGGGACATAGTCAGTGTTTCGTAAATGCTCATTTTAGTGAATTAATATATCTATCAATCAATCAAGAAACAATATGAGCTTTTAAAATTAAAATTGTATACGAGTTAATTGAAATAAGAAGGAAGCTGATATATCATTTTCTTCAGGGGCGGATACATTTAAATACATCATCTAAAAACTTACCTATCCTGAGTTCTTAAAGTATTGCCAATTAAAGAGGATCTTGCCTAACATAACTTGTCACAAAATGACTTAATCACTCTGTTTTTTTTTTTCTATTCTTATTTCTGACTATACTAAATAACAAAATCTGAATGTCTGCAATGCCAGAAGTGAAGTATGGTGAATTGGGCATCTAAGTCTACTTTCAGACTACCAGAATGATTTTTTGCCACCTAACAAGTACTGAGCTGAGTCTAATACACCCACGCATAAACAAGCACAAATGCACACTCATGCATATACACCACACAATAGGTAGGAGAAGAAACGGGCATATGACAACAAATGCACTGCAAGATAATAGAGCGAGCGTGCATGCATGTGTGTGTGTGTTTAGAGGAGTGTAGTATGGTTCCCAGTTTGGTAATGCTATCTATTCTAGATTTTTCTTTAATTTTCTTTAGTAATTTTGAGAAACTAGAACGACCATAGGATCATTGGTCCAATTCTACCCGATTACAAATAAAAAAGCAATGCCCAGTGAGCTGAAGTATAACCCACAGGACAAGAGAGAAAAACAGAAGTGCCTCATTTTTTGATGTTTTAGCTCCCCCTCCCCATGTCCCCCTCGCTTTTATTCCTGGGTGAGATTCTGGGATTGTGTCCATTATGATCCAAAAAATGGTAGAATTGCTTTTTCTACATTTGCTTTGATTCAGCATTAATGTTTGACCAGCTGTTTAGGAATAAGTCCACCTTGAACAAATCCCCATCTGAATCATTTTCGAAACAAATCATTTCAGGTTAAGGAGCAGCTAGCTTGTGTGACTGCAACTTGGAAGGGGTTTCTAAGGCACAGATAGATAGCTGTTAAAAACAAAAATTATTAGAGAGAATCTCATCATATGAAAGTGGCAGCTAACATAGGGTCATTCATTCGTTGTTTATTGAAGAATTACTAAGTGCCAGTGCTGTCCTAGCTTCCAGGGATATAGCAGTACGCAAGATAGATAAGGTTATTTGGAAAATATTAGAGAACTTCATGCTCTCACGAAGCTTACATTATATTGGAGAAACGACAGTGACTAAAGAAATTAATACTGTCTCATAGACATGAATGATATGAAGAAAATAGAACAAATTAACAAGACAAAGAACAACTGATGGAATAGTGGGGAATGGAGTTTCTTCAGAAGCTTGATAGGAAAAGTCTCTTGGGCTAAGATGCGAATGATGAGAATGTAGCCATGTGACAAAATATATGGAATGAGCACTCCTAGCAAAAGGAACCTATAGAGTAAAGGCCTTGAGAAAGGGATGTGTATGGTTGGAGAGAATTATACAAGACGGGGGTGAAGAGGTCAGCTGAGGCCTGATCATGAAGGCTGTGCTAGGAGTTTGGATTTTGTTCTAAGTGCAATAGAAAGTCACTGGAGATTTGTTTTATTTTTAACTTTTACTTTGGAATAATTTTAGACTTACAAAAGAGCTGCAAAGACAGTAGAGTTCCTGTGTACCCTTCACCCAGATTCCCCTAATGTTAACATTCTACATAGCCATAGTGCAATTATCAAAAGTAAGAAATTAACATTGGCACAATAGTATTAACTAAACTACAGATATTATTCAGATTTCACTCATTTTTGAACTAATATCCTTTTTCTATTCCAGGATCCAATCCAGGATTCCACACCACATTTAGTGAAAATTCTTGTCTTTCTTCAGCTTATATGATCTTGATACTTTTGAAAAGTACTGGACAGGTATTTCGGATTGGGTTTGTCTAAAGTTTTCTCATGATTAGATCAAGGTTGTGGATTTTTGAGAGGAATAACACAAAGGTGAAGTGCCCTTCCCATTGCATTATATCAAGGGGTAGATGATACCAACATGTCTTATCACTGGTGATGTTAAATATGATCACTTGCTTAAAGGGGTATCTGCCAGGATTCTCCACTGTAAAGTTCTTTTCCCATTTTATTTGCTCATGATTCTCTAGGTCAGCAATTGGTGCTGGGTTTATCTATGTGGTTCCTCTGCTGGTCTTGTTATCTGGTGGCTCAACTGAGACTGAATGGTCTAAGATGGCCTCACCCACATGTCTGGAGGTTGGTATTGGCTATTGGCTGGGCCACCTGTCTGTAGCTGACTGATCTGGACTTGTTCACATGGAAACTGGATTCTAAAAACAGCAAAAGAGAAGGCAAGCCCTAGTGCACAAGCACTTTACTACCATCTGCTCGTGTCACATTTGCTAATGCCCCATTGGCCAAAGGAAGTCACGTGGCCAAGCCTAGTGTGTATGGGATGAGTAGGGAATGGCACAAGGATAGACAGGAAGGTGCGATGCGTGAAGGGCCATTAATTTAACAATCAACCACAAGGCAATTAGGAGCAGTGCTCTCTTCCTATAGTTGGTAAATAACAGCTAAAACTAAATGGAAACGTGAACCAGTTATTCTTCTGGAAAAACATCATTTTCCTGAGAGTATTATAACCTAGCCTAGGACGTCTGCAATTTTTCTCAATGTCACAAAACTCTAAAGACAATCAATTTGAAAAATACATGTGTCATAGAACATTTTGCAAAGAGAGAGATCATACAATTAGATGATGATAGTCTTTAGCAGCTTCAAAAACGTCTGAACTTGGCCCTTACGCTTTGAATGAGCATATTTGTAGACAGGAGATTGAACCAGATGACCTTTAATGTTCTTTTCCAGTACTGATTTTATGATAACCATTTAGTAATCAGTCTATTACAGCTCATTCTATCTTGGCTGAGAAAATGCCCTTTTTTCCTACAAGCACATACACATACGCCTCTGCATAAAGCAGAGCTCTGAGACAAATGACAGTTCTGTTTCACAATATTTGTCTCCTGACAGAAGAGGACCAGCTCTTGAGTTATTGCCTCATTAATGAAAATAAAAATCATCGACAACTCCTAGAATTATGGAAATGGAAATATTGAAACTTTGGTTCTCAAGGGTTATTTCTGACTTTCATTTTTCTTTGAACACCAGAAACTTGGATTTCTCTCCCCCTATTCCTAGATTAGTGTAAAGATTGTAAAAATAAATGTTGATGGTCGGCAGTATCAAAAAAATGTAGGTGCGGACAAAAAAGAGAAAAGAAGTAATCATTGTCATGTTTCATGCTGATTAGAAGGAAAATATAAATAATGTTCATTGTTCTCTAAAAAAGTCCCTCCTACAGGTAAAATTCTCATTTCATATAACATCATAAAAAGAAAGCTTTTTCTATTTGCTCTGCTGGCACAGCAAAGCTTATGGGCAACTTATAATTGCCTGAGTGCCCAAAGGTTATGGATCAATCACTGCCAGTCATGGCAAGCTGCAAGCCTGGGAATAGTCAGAGGCCTGGGATCTTTTTCACTAAGGCAAAATGGCTTATTGTTAGATTTGGAGGAAAAACAGAGTGAAAGGAAAATGCTATTGAGTGTACTTAGTGAGAAACATCATTTATATCTGACAGAAGCACATTTTTAATAATGAGGCCAGCAGGGAGAAGACGGGGAGCAGGAAAGACCTTACAAAGAGAGCTCTGCTCAGCGAGCCAGCTCAGCTGGTGTGAAGTGGCCCCAAAAGTCCATAGGGGGAAAAGAATATTATATTTTAAAAATGCAGTGTGCAGTGTTTACTTTTATTTTTAAGGGAAAAAATGCTCAAGAGTCAACCCCACCCAATGACTTCATCTCAATTCATTTATTCTTTCCAGCTAAAATGTCTTGATTATACACTCTGTATTCTTTTATAACTGAGCTTATTTTTTCAATTATTCAAATATTCTACATTATCTTTTAATAAAACGAAACTTCACTTTTGCCAGAAGTTAGTATTGAATCATATGGAATTGTCAATATTCTACTATTTTTTGACCTTAAAACAGCAACTTCATATTGTTTAGCCTCATACAGTACCTATAAGTAATTAGTATATGATAGAGTTGGTGTTTTATATTTGTGGGGACAGGATGGATTATCTAATAGATGGTCCTGGGACTATTAGACAAGTGTTTGGGAAAAAAGTAGGAGCCCTATATCTATTCACACACAAAAATGAATTCCAGATATCACTATTTAGCTAAATGTTAAAAATATAGAAAATTAAGAGAATTTGGATGAATATTTACATAATTCGAGAGGGTGCAGAAAGCATTTCTTATCAAAAAAGCATAGGATAAAAGCCATGATAAATTTAAATATAATTTTTTAAGTGCCAAAACATCAATACATCACTTTTCAAAATTCTGTAAGTAAAATTAAAGCACAATTTGAAAACCGAGGAAAATATTGGCAACATAAATGGCAGAAAAAAAGCTGAGATTTTTACTATCAATAGGAAACAAATAAATAGTCCAATTAAAATGAGCCATTTCCAAGAGGTGACACAATCTCAGTAAACCTCACAATCAAAGATCAGGCAATTGAAAATATTAATAAGATATCGAGCATCACCTTTCAAAATAATAAAGTAAAAAGAATGACAACACAAGCATGAGTAAGAATATAGTAAGATAAATGTTCTCATTCATGTCTAGAGAGGTAGGATTAAATTCATGCTTTCCTGTGGGTAATTGGCAATTTGCATCTTAAAAGTCTGCATATCTTCTGAACCTCCAGTTCTACCCTTTGCAAGTTATCTTTTTTTAATTATTTTTTTTAATTTTTGCAAGTTATCTGAAGGATAAAACCACAAATGTGTCCAAAGCTACATGTGTAAGTATTTCATCATAGTGAAAATTTAGAAACTAACTAAATATTCCAAAATAATGGAATTCTTCCAAAATCACAATATATACAAAGAAAAATACTATGCTAGAGATAAAACTATGTTATAAAAAAATATTTCTAGGTAGGAAGAAAAATATGGTACTTCTTCGAAAAGGAAAAAAGTCAGGCTATCAGTTGATATGTGCACTGTACAACCGGGGTGTGGCAGGATTCGCATCGTGATTTAAGCTGTATACAGCAGCCCTAGTGCCTTATTTCCTGGTCTTGGCCTGATACCCAGGAGGTACTGAGATACATGATGGTGATGTTATCACCTACACAGAACATAGATATCCTAATTTAGCCTCTTCCCCAGAATAAGGAATGGATTATCTAGAATCATTTTGATATAAGTAGTGGCAGCATAGGAAGGGGTGAGATAAATCCTACTTTGTGGGCCAGGTGAAGTCTGCCTTCGATAAACATTGATAATTATCTCAGTGGCACCCCAACACTCCCCATTTTCCCTTTATCCTGCTTTTTTTCCTTCATACATACTACTTTCTAATACTTTTTATAATTTATATATTTATTATTTTTATTATCTGTCTCCCCCTACTGGTATGAAGGCAGAGATTTTTGTCTGTTTATTCATGAGTGTATATGCACAGCACCTAGAACAGTACCTGGGACACAGCAAGACCTCAAGAAATATTAATCACGTGAGTGAATGAATGGAAGTTTATATTTACTGTATGTATACCACGCATCGGGCACCTTAATTCAATTAGTCAAGGACAGCTTTTAGGGGAAAAGAGATCACAAATGAACAACATGAAGGGTAATGGTGAAAAGGAACAGCGACACACCATCCTCTTTGCCCTGCTCATGGCTGTGAGTGTGTTGGGTAAGACTTGATTAGTTATAAGTGAGCCAAATGTCCCTATCCCTATTAATTCGAACTTGGGGAGTTGCTTCTATCTCCCTGCCAATTGTCCTTGTGAGATGCTGCCCACTAAATCCATGGTGGAGGAGCCCAAAGTAAGAGAGCTAAGAACACCCTTCTCATTCACTCTATTCTAGGTTTAAAGCCCGTGGGCACCTCTCCATGAATCTGGAATTTTGCATCAGGGAGTAGAGGAGTGTGCGACAAAACAGTGGCATTAAATTATGTCTCAATGAAGAGAGTAATTGCAATACTGCGCAGATATTCATAATGGTGGTCATTTCCAATGAATTCTTCTAAAATCACATTTTTTGGACTCACTACTTAGAATTCTTATTTTGCTTTCTATATTCAAATTCGTTATTCTCAGCAGGATTGTACTTTTATCCTAGAAAGACTAGTTCTTTGAATCATACCTCATAATAATATTCATTATACTTT
>NW_006441067.1:556219-563099 GCF_000325575.1 Pteropus alecto | reverse complement strand
CTTTCCCTCTCCCCGTGTTATATCTATCATAGCAACTGGCTTTTGCTTCTATGTTGATCATTAGTTTGAATGTGCCTGCATTTTTATGCTTTTACAAAAGAAAAAATAAGTCTCCTCCTATGAGTACAAAACAGCCAGGTTTCCAGACACGAAAAGGAACTTCGAAATTATTGACAGTTCCTGACATGTAGATAATTCTTCCAGAATTGCAGTATTTCCACCAGCAATACTTGAAAAATCACCAGCTCCTTAGAATAAGCTCTATGCAATGTTCAGCTCATACCATCCCCATAATAACAGGAAAAATACAGCTTCATAGTTCTCCCTTGAAAGGCAATGGAGTCTAGTTGATAAGAGATGAGAGGAGACACCAGAAAACCTGAATGCATTTCTGACTCTACTTCTTAGATACTGTGCTTTCTTTTTCTTTACCTCTCCTCAACTCTTTTCTTCCCTCTCCCACCACCCCTTTTTTCTTCTCTTCTTTCTCCCTCCCCATCTCTCTCTCTACCTTTAAAATGAAATGTTTATTTGTTATAAGTAAATTTATACTAGAAATGACACTACCAAGCATTGACAAAGATGTGGAGAAATTAGCACTCTCAAACATTGCTGGAGGAAGTATAAAATGGCACAAACGCTTTGGGGAAAGCTTTGGCATTTTCTTATAAAGTTAAAACATGCATTTACCTTATGACCTGGAACTTCTGACCCAAGAGAAATAAAAAACCTGTGTCCACAAAAAGACTGTATAAGATGTCAGAGTGGTTTTATTTGTAATATTCCCAAACTAGGAAACAAATGTCCATCAGGATATTTGGACATTTAACATAGGCCTGTCTAATACACTCTTTGAAAGGGGGGAGATGTTCTCACCATTTTATTTCTTGTCTTGGGGCAAAAATGAAGAGCTGAGGAGACAGCCTCCTCCAGAGGCAGTCTCTCTAGTAACTTCACCAAACAGGAAGTGTATATAATTTCTCAACACGTATTTTCGTGGTAGAAAAACCAGACTGTACTTTAGCCAAATGATCAAAATTAACACCACCAGTAAAGGACAAACAGACACACGGTGAGCCTCCTGCTGAGACACCCTATGTGGATGCCTTAGCTTCCCTGAAAAATATTCCTTGGTTGCTTTCAAGGCATTTGGGAACCTCTTTGTATTAGTTCCCCTGGTAGAAAGATGGACCCTCCTTATATCTCCTAAAGCAGTGATTCTCAGACTCTCCTGTGCTTACCCATCACCAGGAGGTCTTGCTCAAATGCAGATTCTGGTTCAGTAGATCTGGGGTGGGGCTGAACATTCTGCATCTCTAATAATCTCCTAGGTGATGTCATATTGCTGTTTGGCAGGACAAACTTGGGTTAGAAGGTCCTAAAGCAGTGATTCTCAAAGTGCAGCAGCAGTGTCGCCTGGCAACTTGTTAAAAATGTAAATTCTCAGGCCCTACCCCCAGACCTACTTATTTACCGAATCCAAAACTGCAGGGATGGGACCCAGTCCAGCCAGGGCCTAAACTAGAGATAAGTAAAATTTAAGAAGGCATCTATTCTCAGCCATGCAAGTGCAAGGTTGGCACCTGAGTCTGGCAGTGGTATCTTCCCAGAACTCCATGATGCACATTGGAGTTAGAGCACCATTGTCTTCTTTCTTCTCAGTAAGTCACCTCACTACAATAGCAGCCCCATCGTATTTAAATTATCTGGGCCCCAACTCAGGCATATTGAATCAGAACCTTTTGGGGGTAGGAAATGTTCATCTAGCTCGTAAGAGGATGTAAATGAGAGTTCTCATCAAAGAGTTGCTTACCATAAGAAGGATTTGGAAGAGAGAAACGATGATACACTGAATAAGCAAAATCTGTGGAGGCATACTGCTGTTAGAGGCAACGAGTTAGATGTACCATAGAGCTGCATGACAAAAGTAGAAAAACAGATAAAAATTGCAAGAATCATGATTTAGATCACACCATTTATGTAAATTTAAAATGCATCTATTTTTTAAAATATATTATGTCTTTTTAAATAAAGATTCATAAATAGAGAGGAGACCAAAGAGGAGGTGGAATGAAAGTGAGGACCAAAGGTAAGGAAGAAAAATGGTAAATGATAAGACAAACGAGCATAAAAGAGAAGAGGTTTCTGCAGACAGAGATGACAATGTTCTAGAACTAGAACATTGAGAATGTGATGAATTCAACTCCAACACGAGGTCCACTAGTTGGAAGGGTGTGTAGAAGTCTCTGTAGATGGAGTCAGGATATTCGTTGAAAACAAGAGTCCCAGATGATTCTTCTGCAAACCACTGGCATCTTTAATTCCGGAGCATTTTCACTTTTCACCACTTCCATAATTTGGCCACTACTTAGCTTTCCAGTCACCCTGCCTTATACTTTATAATAGTAATACAGTAAATGTCATGATGTGCACCCCCTCCCCAATCTTTCTTCATGCAGTGACTCCTGCCTGAAATACTCTTTATCTTTCTTCACCTGGCTAACTCTTATTTATTCTTTTTAATTCAGTTCAGGTGCCATTTCTTTGGAAAAGTGTTTCTGACCCCTCTGGCTGGGTTAAGTTCACCCACTGGCTTTCATAGCGCTGAGTTATTTGGTCATAGTATATTATATTGAAATAATTGATTTGTGTGTTTTGAAAACTCTCCAGCCCAAGAACTCAGTCTTAGCATCTTTTGTACCTCAATGCCTGTCAATACTGTACCTGCAATTCAAGAGGTTTTCAAATGTGGTAGAGCTTAACAGGTACTAAGAATATTATTTATGTATTCATTTACTTACACAAGACCTTGTTCAGAAAGGATTTAAGGTAGCACTTGAGAACTAAACTTCAGAGAAGGAGAACGTAGAATTTAACTGTAACAATCACCAGCAAAATCAGCTCTCTGCAGCCACAAGGATCCATCATGGCTGCCTGTCTAGACAGACCAAGATTCAGAGCAGGAGCCTGCAGTTCTAGTTCTGGCTGTGGCTGGTTGGCAAAAGATCTCAATCCCAGCCTACTACTGCCATCTCCAGGAGACTGGTTGATTTTCACCCAGTTGCAGCCTCTACCTGCCAGGAGAAAGTCACAGCTCTGAATTAAAATCACCTTCATCAATGAATGAAAGATAGATAGTTCATTCTTCTCTCTTTTCTCTCAGGTCTCCCAGAGAGGTGTTGCATACCCTATATCTTCCAGTCAGGTAGAGACCAGAAAACCATTTTACAGTTTCTCATCTACATTAAATAATTTCTGAATTTATAGCCTCATAAGAAAAATCCCAAAATATAGACTGCCTTTACAAAACCAGGGAGTTGCAGGACAGATTGATGCAGAAAATTGAAAAGTTCATGTCTTAAAAGAGTCACAAACCCTCCATTGAGAAAACATATGCAATTATAGTTATGCTCCCTTTCCACAGAAAGGAAAATAAATGTTGTATTTAAATCGATGTTATATAGGAGTAAGGGGGAAAAAAAGCTGAAACACTGAGTCTAAAATGAATTTGTCTCTTATTTCCAGAATTTTCTTCAGCATCATTCAGTAATGATACATTTCTAAAAGAATCATCATAAAATTTTGTTTTGTTTTGTTTTGTTTTAACAAACTGAATTATACTTGCTTAATGATAGGAAAACATGGTTTGGTAAAATCTAAATTCAATTGGCTAGAAAAACCTTTCCTATAATCTGTAAGGTACTATCTCAGAGTCTAATAATCAAGGAAAACAATTGGGACACTCATTAGAGCAGGATTTCTCAGCCTCAGCACTATCGACATTTTGGGTGGAATCATTCTTTCTTGGGGAGGGAGTGAGGGTTATTACATGCATTGTAGGATGTTTTTAGCAGCATTCCTGGTCTCTGCACACTGGATTCCCAGTAGCACCCATCCATCCCCATTCATCCACAACCAAAATATCTCCTGAATGGGAGAGAGGGCGAAATCACCCACCTCGCTACCCTCACTGAGAACCACTACACTAGAGGGAGACACAAAGCCATTCACAGATAAGATGGACTTTGTAAATTAGAAAATGAGACAGAATACACAGGTCTTGCCCCTAATCTAAACCCCAAGGATTGAACTTTCTTAATTCAAAGGTGTCAAACTTGGCAGTACTATATTTGGGAGCAAATTCTTTTGTTTCTCTTTTTCTTTAATTAAAATGATTGGGGTGACATTGATCAATTAAATCAAATAAGTTTCAAGTGTACGATTCAACAATAAGTCATATATATTGCATTGTGTGTGCACCACCCAAAGCTAGATTTCCTTCTGTCACCAAATATTTGACACCTTTTACCACTATCTACCTCTCCACTCCCCTACTTCCCTCTGGTAACCAGTAATCCACTGTCTGTGTCCATGTGTCTATTTGTTTGTCACGTTTGTTTGTTGCTTTCAGTTTTATATCACACATATGAGTGAAATCATATGGTTTTCAACTTTTTCTGTCTGATTTATTTTGATTATCTCAAGATCCATCCATGTTGTTGCACATGGTAAGATTTCATTTTTTATGGCTGAATAATATTCCATTGTATATATGTACCACAGCTTCTTTAGCCAATCATCTATTATAGGACACTTCAGCTGTTTCCATGTCCTGGCCACCATGAATAATGCTGCAATGAACATCAGGTTGTATATATCTTTGCAGATAAACATTTTCAAGTGCTTTGGGTAAATACCCAGAAGAGGAACTGCTAGGTCATATGGTAATTCAATTCTCTGTTTTTAGAGGAACCTCCATACTATTCTCCATAGTGGCTGTACCAATTTACATTCCCACCAGCAGTGTATGAGGGGTCCTTTTTACCCATAACTTCTCCAGCGCTTGTTATTACTTGTCCTGTTGATGATAGCTATTCTAGCAGGTATGAGGTGATATCTCATTGTGGTTTTAGTTTGCATTTCCCTAATAGCTAGTGAAGTTAAGCATCCTTTCATATGTTTGTTAGCCATTTGTATGTCTTTTGGGGAGAAGTATCAGTTCAGATCCTCTGCCCATTTTTTAATTGGAGCAAATCCTTTTCTTTTTTCATTATTATTATTATTATTTATTTATTTATTTTTACATCTACAGCACCTGGTCTTCCTAGGTGGTCTCCTATCCAAGTACTAACCAGGCCCGACCCTGCTTAGGTTCTGAGATCAGACGGGATCCAGCGTGTTCAGGGTAGCATGGCCATAGATGCAAATCCTTTTCTTAATGGCATTTCAAAATCTAACCAAGAGATATTTGATAGAGAAAATCGGTCTTTCGATAATTTTGGCTTATAATAAAATACAACTCAAGAATAAAGAAGGAGCTATGTTGACCTCAGTAACCAGCTTAACCATTCTTGATTTTAAAAAAAATAATAATTAGAAATGTTTAATAGAGCAGAATAATGCCTCCCCTCCTCCCCCTGACCAAAGATGTCTACGCCCTAATCCTCATAACCTGTAAAGCAAAAGAGGTCAATGTGTTGGAATTGCTGGCTTTGAAGATGAAAGACAAGGCCACTAGGCAAGGAATACAGGCAGCCTCTAGAAACTGGAGAGACAAGGAGCAGATTCCCTCCTAAAACCTCCGGAAAGAATGCAACCTTCCTCACATCTTAATGTTAGCCAGATGAGACTCTGATCTCCAGAACAGTTAGATAATAAATTTGTATTTTTTAAAAGAATGAACAACAACTTTAGTTGATCTTTTTCTTATATAGTTATAAGATGAGCATCTCTTTCTTCCATAAAACAAAGTGTCAAATGGAAATGATATAAATAAAAAATATAACATCAGAAATGAAGAATAACATGATGGACTCTTTACTAGGCCAGGCACACTGAAGAAGAATCAGTAAATAATGAAGATAATTCGATAAAAATCATCCAATTTGAAACAAAGAAGGAAAAAAATAAAATAAATATCAAAAAACAAACAGAAAGAATCCAAGAGTTTGGGACAACATTAAAAGGTTTAACATATGTGTAATTGAAGTCATTGAAGGAGGCGAAGGAAGGGCAAGACAGAGAATGATTTAGTAGGATGGTGGATGAGAATTTTCCAAATAATAATGAAAGACCACAAGCCACAGGTCCAAAAATCTCAAAGAATCCCAAATAGGTTATATAACAAATGAAAACAAACAAATAAACAAAAACAAAAAATAAATAGCTAGATACATGATAGTCAAACTGCTAAGAAACAAAAAATGAATAAATAATATGAAACACAATTGGAGAAAATAGAAACGTTACATGCAAAAGAACAATATTAAGCATTACAACAGTAAATTTGTATTCTAAAGCCACTAAATTTGTGGTGATTTGTCACAGCAGCCAATAAAACTAATACAGTTACCGTCTCTGAGCATAGCACCATCCCAAGGAAAACCCAACAGAAATATTGTGACCTGTGAAGCCAGGAAAGGGAGGGTATTTCTTAGTTTTAATAAGCACAATTACTATTTTAAACCACAGTCAAAGATCTCAGACAATTCGAGGATGCACACTCTATCCCTAATAATACCTAAGAAGTATATAGCCAGTAAGTGTCAAACAAACACTATTCTAAGGGTTTTACTATGTTAATTAATTTAATTATCATAACACTGTAATAAAAATACTTTTATTATCCCCATTCTTCTGATGAGGAAACCAAGATCCAGAGAGGTTAAGTAACAATTCCAAGCACATACAGCTAGGAAATGACAACACTGGACTTCAAATCCAGGCAGTCTAGCTTCGGAATCCAAATCAATGCTATCCAGAGCAGTTCTATGAAGTTCAGGAGGAGAATGTTTAAAAAGCAAAACCCTGAACTTCTATACTCAAAGAGGATGCTTGACCATACACACTATAGCACCTATGATTCCAACGTAGCGATGTA